>NC_135888.1:16367226-16687975 GCF_964194155.1 Cetorhinus maximus | reverse complement strand
CTGCTGGGACATTGGATCGGTAGGTTGGAAGCAGACATGTGTAATGATGCATTCTGTGAATAAACCTATTATCAAGAAAAGTATTAGTGTCTAGTTTCACCAACTGACATGAGATAAGAACGACAACAGGTAAGTTATTAAAATTGCATTGGACGCACAGAGTAAGAGGACATGAGGATAAATTCAACCAGTTCCACTGGAGATTACAAGGATTCCTACCCTCCCATTCACCCAGGAAATAATAAATGCATAGAATTAAAATAGTTAATGCTGGCTTGATTAACTCATTCAGAAACCAACATGCACAAATAACCCTCTGGTGAGCTATACGTTAAGCATGAATAGTTGGTCAAATGCTGCATGGATCACAAGGATTCGCCAAGCAATCTGAACCAGAGGGATGTAATAGCAGTGAGGGTGGAGGGGGTATTATGTGAAGGTGGAGGGGGTTTTATGTGAAGGTGGAGGGGGTATTATGTGAGGGTGGAGGGGGTATTATGTGAGGGTGGAGGGGGTATTATGTGAGGGTGGAGGGGGTATTATGTGAGGGTGGAGGGGGTATTATGTGAAGGTGGAGGGGGTATTATGTGAGGGTGGAGGGGGTATTATGTGAAGGTGGAGGGGGTATTATGTGAGGGTGGAGGGGGTACTATGTGAAGGTGGAGGGGGTATTATGTGAGGGTGGAGGGGGTATTATGTGAAGGTGGAGGGGGTATTATGTGAAGGTGGAGGGGGTATTATGTGAGGGTGGAGGGGGTATTATGTGAAGGTGGAGGGGGTATTATGTGAGGGTGGAGGGGGTATTATGTGAGGGTGGAGGGGGTATTATGTGAGGGTGGAGGGGGTATTATGTGAGGGTGGAGGGGGTATTATGTGAGGGTGGAGGGGGTATTATGTGAGGGTGGAGGGGGTATTATGTGAGGGTGGAGGGGGTATTATGTGAAGGTAGGGGGGTATTATGTGAGGGTGGAGGGGGTATTATGTGAAGGTAGAGGGGGTATTATGTGAGGGTGGAGGGGGTATTATGTGAGGGTGGAGGGGGTAGTATGTGAGGGTGGAGGGGGTATTATGTGAGGGCGGAGGGGGTATTATGTGAGGGCGGAGGGGGTATTATGTGAGGGTGGAGGGGGTATTATGTGAAGGTGGAGGGGGTATTATGTGAAGGTGGAGGGGGTATTATGTGAGGGTGGAGGGGGTATTATGTGAGGGTGGAGGGGGTATTATGTGAGAGTGGAGGGGGTATTATGTGAAGGTGGAGGGGGTATTATGTGAAGGTGGAGGGGGTATTGTGTGAAGGTGGAGGGGGTATTATGTGAAGGTGGAGGGGGTATTATGTGAGGGTGGAGGGGGTATTATGTGAGGGTGGAGGGGGTATTATGTGAGGGTGGGGGGGGGTATTATGTGAGGGTGGAGGGGGTATTATGTGAGGGTGGAGGGGGTATTATGTGAGGGTGGAGGGGGTATTATGTGAGGGTGGAGGGGGTATTATGTGAGGGTGGAGGGGGTATTATGTGAGGGTGGAGGGGGTATTATGTGAGGGTGGAGGGGGTATTATGTGAGGGTGGAGGGGGTATTATGTGAAGGTGGAGGGGGTATTATGTGAAGGTGGAGGGGGTATTATGTGAGGGTGGAGGGAGTATTATGTGAGGGTGGAGGGGGTATTATGTGAGGGTGGAGGGGGTATTATGTGAGGGTGGAGGGGGTATTATGTGAGGGTGGAGGGGGTATTATGTGAGGGTGGAGGGGGTATTATGTGGGATGTGGCGCTAGGTAGGATAGACATTTTGGAATTTTCACTAGCTTATCTCTCCTTGGGAAGTTGAATAGGGTCAAGCAGAGGCCATCCGACATGTGGTCTATAGAAAGAATGGTTGCGATGGATTGAATTTGGCCTTTTTTTGTTCCCTGCTCTCTTTCCCCATTAATGTAAAAACATTACACTCAAATGCACTGTCTGTCTGTCTCACAGTGTCCAATGCAAGTCTCTACGTCACAACGCAGTAGGGAGTGGGGGGAAATACACAGAAAAGCCATCATTTGGAATCTACAGACAATAGTTCTCCAGAACGTACCAGAAGCACAATATCTGCAGGCTCTTAACTACGTGAGCTCATCTAGTCTTTAATTCTCGATTAGACGTCAAACCTATAGAGGGCCACATTATCTACACTTCAGCAGCAGAGTACTGTGTTTTTACAAAAGGATGATGTGCCTGGCCTTATAATAAGTGCATCCTCAGGCATGACGGGCAGTGCCATGGGAGGTTCAATCATGTTCTTACAATTCCAATGAATGCCACTCTGGTACCTCCAGTAATATAGGATTGGTTTCCAATCCAAACCTCGGAGTTATTTGTTTACATTGTTAATTGGGCTGATTTGGCCTTTATCTCAAGGAAGCTGCAATACAGAGGGGAGGAGACGATGCTTCAGTTGTGCAGAGCCTCAGTCAGACCCCACCTGGAGTATGGCATTCACCTCGGGGAGGATATATTGTCCTTGGAGGGGGTATAGCGTGGATTCACCAGAATGATCCTGGGGGCTTAGATGGTTAAATTATAGGGACATGTTAACTGGATCCACACTGTTTGGTGAAGTTAAAACTAAGGCACAACAGCTTTCTTTGCTGGAGAGAGTCATTGGCTTAGTTCACAGTCAACATTACTCCAACATACCAGTGTCCCAGCTATCCCCATTTATAGGTGTACAAACACCCATCACCTGTTTAATAATGTGATTGCCATGAAACTTTCACAATGTAATTAATAAGACATTGACTGGGCAGGTTTCATAAACTTAGCTTGCGTCACACTGAGTATTGAAGACTGAGGGGTGATCTGATCGAGGTGTTAGAAATGTTAAAAGGATCGATGGAGTCAATACAGAGAAACTATTTCCTTTGATGTGGGAAATCAGGTACAAGGGGCCATTTAGGAGGGAAATCAGGAAGTATTTTTTCACTCAAAGGGTAGAAATCTGGAACTCTTTCCCCTCAAAGAGGAGTTTTCGAGACCACTCACTAGATGTTTGCTGGGTAAGAGCATCAAGGGATATGGAGCAAAGACAAGTTGAGTTACTGATCAATCCTTTTCTAATGGAACAGCAGTGCAGGCTTGAGGGGCTGAATGGCCTCCTGTTGTTCCTATGGTCAGTTTTTGGATGGGTTTTGCATATTTTCAATAAAGCCAAGGGGAATAGGAAAGAAATCTCAAAGAAGGAGAGAGCGTTGCTTCGCCTCCGGCCTGAAGCACAATTCATTCAGCGAGCTGGGAACTGGAAACAAGGGCAACGAGAGAATACCCTCCTTTTGACTCAATAGGCAAGCGGGAAAGGGAGGAGAAACAGGCGGGGAGAGGGGAGCGAGGGGCTCAGCTCACACAGTATGGACTGTATGCTGATATAGAACATCATGCAGTAGACTGCAGAGCTGTGGAGAGTTTCTCACATGCTGAGCTTCTGAATTGAGTCCTGGCTGTGCAGGGAGGTTGGTCAGTTCTCCGCGGGAAAGAAGGCGATAGCAAGACCAGAGAGATGGTCACCCATGTCCTTCATCTTACTGAGTATTTGAAATGGGGAATTGAACTCTTAGTCACTTCAGCAGATTGCCAACACAATCCATGCTACTTATGTAAGAAATGTTCTGGCTCAGCATTGGTGTTGAGTCATGACAGCCGACATGCTGTTAGAAATTAGCAATATACCGAGTGTGTGGAATAATTGTTCTTATGTGATGACAGCCGTATCTAGCCTGGACTGGGACTGTGGTAAAACGAGGCCTTTTTAAAAGTGGAAGAGAAATGGGAAAGATACTTAAAGCAAATAACCGTGCTTCAAAGCTATGCATTCAAGGAAGTTCTGGAACTGATCACGAAGAACAGCAAGGGATGAGATTTACCAGGACGAGCTAAAGGCCTGGTAAATCAAGTTCAGGAGGTACATGCAAAGGTGCTAGAAGGTCACAAAAGGTGGATAACATTCGGGTGGGCTTTTACCCCATGGTTTAGACATAGAACAAGACATACTATTGGGCATTTTATATTAAGGGGAACTTAATAGGGCAACAAGGCCCTGTCAATATAACACCCAGTTCAGCCCCTGAAAAAGGGCAAAAAGGTAAGAAACTGTGGAAGGCCTCAGTGCCATTAGGTAGCGGAGGAGAACTCTCGAGAGTGGAATTATGTTGACTCCGTTCTAACTTTCCTGAGTAATTTAAGCTGTGAAGACATGAGATAACAAGAAGAAAAGAGAAAGAAGAGGAAAGAGCTATTGGCACGTGCCAGTTGTCCTGCCCGACCTGGATTGGTACGCACTGCTTGTCACAGTCTTTTATTTCTGCTGTATAACTAGTGTCTTATATCCCGTCTTAAAAACCGACTAAACTCAACATGCCCACGATACTGGTGATTGACTAGGGATAACTGGTGACATCCGCTAATTGTGCTTAAATTAAAATGGCAACACAGCATTATTAAACGGGTTGGGGAAAGTGAGCCAGTCAGCAAATTTCTTCCCTTTCCCTGCGCTATTTGCTGCTGTGTTTCAGACGAGAGATATTTGCGTCACCCGAGTGGCTTTCATACTATCTTATTAGTGTCTGTTTCAGCTTTTCAGCTTAAAAGGAAGGAGAAATTTCCTCAACAGTCTGAAGATTAGTAAAGTGAATTAAGTTAGTCACATACCTCAATAAGCTAAGTTATAGAACAATGGGACATCGCTCTGTGACGTGAGTTAGAATGTGACCGACTGTGAGGTGTGGTTTTTTTTTTAAAGCTGGTGAACTGGTGTGCAAGAATCTCAATGGTAATGGGCTTGAAGGAACACAACTCTTATTGCCTGAAGCATTGGCTTTATCCTTTCCTACCTGGGCATGGAATGTAGGCGCATTTTTTCACCTCGGTCGCTTTGCCCTTGCATGGCCGCCCTCCGTGCTGCGCGGGTGGGTCACTGCAGCTTCGCGTGCGAGTCCGGTATCCCTGTCCACAGCTTCGGGAGCATCCTTCCCACGCACCCCAGTCAGACCACTGCCCGTGAACTAACAGCGAACAGACGCTCCGGTTAGGAACTGCCGGCGGCACAGGAGTTACACTTTGGCTCGCTGAGCAGCTGCGCTGTTGGCTGCGTTCCTGACCCTTTCCCCACCGGGAATGGCCCCCAGACTCAATCCCAGGGCTTTTTGCTGAGCTAGTAAGATCTCACTCGGGTCAGCTACAGCTAGCAACGGGCGAGAGGGGGAAAGAACTGAGCCAGCGGATCCTGTCGGAAAACATGTTTTTGTGGGTGTTGGGCAAGGTCGAACTGTGATGCCCCGAGTCAAATAACTGCCTGATACAAGCATGAGGAAGGGGCATTAGGGTGGCAGGATGATCCTGAGATTCATGGGGCGATTTACTAGCAAGAGTCATAATCTTTCGTAGAGGAGAAAGTGAAATACTGAATACATCTATTATTGAAAATCATGGGCATGTACACCTTGCTGACCCTCATGATTTTTGGTCATTTGTTTATGCTGAACTTAAACATCGAAACTGCCTATGTAAACATTTAGATCAGAAATCCTGAATGCAACCAGTGACATGCAATGATGTAATTGTCAGCTTCAGCCAGTGGTTGGTGCTGTGGAGCACATTTCTGAAGTTTCTCAACCAATTCCACCACCATTTTTGTATATAGACAAGTATATATTCATTAATTGATGGTGCACTATTCCACAGGTCATTAATTATATATTCATTATTTATTCACAGGTTGTGGGTGTCATTAGCTAGGCCAGCATTTATTGTCCATCCCTAGTTGCCCTTGAGAAGGTGGTGGTGAGCTGCCTTCTTGAACCACTGCAGTCCATGTGGTGTAGGTACATCCACAGTGCTGTTAGGGAGAGAGTTCCAGAATTTTGACCCAGTGACAGTGAAGGAACGGCAATATATTTCCAAGTCAGGATGGTGAGCGGCTTGGAGGGGAACTTCCAGGTGATGGTGTTCCCATGTATCTGCTGCACTTGTCCTTCTAGGTAGAAGAGGTTGTGGGTTTGGAAGGTGCTTTTGAAGGAGCCTTGGTGAGTTGCTGCAGTGCATCTTGTAGGTGGTACACACTGCTGCCACTGTGTATTTGTGGTGGAGAGAGTGAATGTTTACAGTGGTGAGGTGGGGGGGTGGTTGCCAATCATGTGGGCTGCTTTGTCCTAGATGGTGTCAAGCTTCTTGAGCGTTGTTGGAGTTGCACTCATCCAGGCAAGTGGAGAGTATTCCATTACACTCCTGACATGTGCCTTGTAGATGGTGGACAGACTTTGGGGAGTCAGGAGGTGAGTTACTCTCCACATAATTCCTAGCCTCTGACCTGCTCTTGTAGCCACAGTATTTATATGGCTAGTCCAGTTCAGTTTCTGGTCAATGCTGACCCTTAGGATGTTGATACTGGAGAATTCAGTGATGGTAATGCCATTGAATGTCAAGGGGAAAAGGTTAGATTAATTCTCTTGTTAGAGATGGTTATTGCCTGGCACTTGTGTGGTGTGAATGCTACTTGACACTTGTCAGCCCAAGCCTGGATATTGTCCGGGTCTTGCTGTATGTGGGCTCGCACTGCTTCATTATCTGAGGGGTCGCAAATGGTGCTGGACATTGTTGGCCATCTCCAACAAGAGAGTTAATTGAACAACCTGGGGACAAGGGTTCAAATCCCACCACGGCAGGTGGTGAAGTTTAAATTCAATTGATAATCTGGAATTGAAAAGCTATTATCAGTAACGGTGACCACGAAACCATTGTCGATCCTACAAAAATGTAGTATGGAGGGAGTGCTGCACAGTCAGAGGTGCTGTCTTTTGGATGAGATGTTAAACCAAGGCCTCTTCTGCCTGCTCGGGTGGATGTAAATGATCCCATGGCACTATTTTAAAGAAGAGCAGGGGAATTATCCCCAGTGTCCTGGCCAATGTTTATCCCTCAATCAGGAAGCTGAAAACAGATTATCTGGTCATTATCACATTGCTGTGCATAAATTGGCTGCTGTGTTTCCTATATTACAACAGTGACTACACTTCAATAGTGGCTTTGGGGCATTTGGTGGTCATGAAAGGCGCTATAATAACACTTTCTTTCTGTGGTGAGTTAGCAATGGGCTATGATGAACTAATGCACGGTTTCAGGTCCTTACCTGGACAAGGCTTTGCGTTACACTGCCTTGATTCTACATCCCAACCGCGACATGGTCTTCCTCCGTTGGCCGGTAAGGGATTGTTGCACAAACGGATTCGCTCTTCGATCCCTCGGCCACAGGTAACACTACACGGGCCCCAGTCCAACCAATCCGAGAATCCACCGTGCACTGTGAAAAGAGAAGGTAACAGGTTGCAACTACAGTCAGCCCCATCGATGGGGCCATTTACGTTTGTATTCAGCAAACACATGCGATGGGTTGCAAGGAACAATCTTGGGCCTATCCTTTTAGTTTTAACTTTTCTTTCTGCCTATTGTTTACAGCACAAAAACATGTCATTTGGCCCAACTGGTCTATATTTCCACACAGTACACTATTATCTCTATCCGTATTTATCCCTCAGTCCCTACAGGATATTTATAGGATCATTTACTGCATATGAACATACAAACATACGAATTAGGAGGAGTAGGCCATTCGGCCCCTCGAACCTGTTCCACCATTCAATAAGATCATGGCTGATCTGATTGTAACCTCAACCCCACATTCCGCGTATCTCCAATAACCTTTGACTCCCTTGTTAGTCAAGGATCTATCTACCTCGATTTAAAAATAGTCGATGACCCTGCCTCCACTGCAAAGGAGGCCATTCAGCCCATCGAGTCTATGCTGGACTATCTGGGACTTTTTTTTTCTTAAGTCAGTGTTGAAAAATGGCCAGTTTCCAGGTCACTGTACCGAGTGCAATAATGCCTCAAGATAAAGCTGGTCATAAAGATATCACCCTTACCTACCTTGCACAGTTAGAGTTATTCCTACAAAGGAAGATCCCATGAGATTCCGGGCTACACATTCGTATTCTCCGGTATCTTCCTCCACAGCGGAGAGGATTTGCAGAGTGGAGTTTGGTAACACAACCAGGTGCTCATTCTCCCTGACCGGGTGTCCATTTTTGGTCCACTCCACTGTAGGTAAAGGTTCGCCTGTTGCCTGGCAGTGCAACAAGACTCTGTCCCCTACACCCACAACTGTGTCCAAAGGTTCCACAGTGAACATAGGTGCACCTGCAGAGAGGGAAACAAAGTTGTTCAACAAATTAAAGTCAGTGGAACTGTTTGTTTTTTATTTGTTCATGGGATGTGGACATCACTGGCTAGGCCAGCATTTGTTGCCCATCCTTAATTGCACTTGTTCAGAGGGCATTTAAGAGTCAACCACATTGCTGTGGGTCTGGAGTCACATGTCGGCTGGACCAGGTAAAGACAGCAGATTTCCTTCCCTAAGGGACATTAGTGAACCAGGACCAGATGGATTTTTAACAACAATCGGCAATGGTTTCGTGGTCATCATCAGACTTTTAATTCCAGATTTTTACTGAATTCAAATTTCACCATCTGCTGTGATGGGATTCGAACCCAGATCCCCAGAGCATTGCCCTGGGTCTCTGGAATACCAGTCCAGTGACAATACCACCACCTCCCTGCTAATACCTACCCACTACAGTACTTCGATGCAAATGTAGTCACACAATGAACTGTGCATGTCAGACGACAAGACATGCGAGTGAGGGGAGCTGGGGAGAAAAATGGTGGACTTTGGACCTAAGGTTTCCAAAGCTTTCCAGCACTGGGGATTTTCCTTGTCTAATGTCTGGGTCTGTTCCAGACCATGTAATTATGATGATTAGTTAACAACTAAATTATTAACAGTTGCTGGGTTGCGCGGGATCCGAGTATTGCTGAAAAAGGAGACATGCTGTCTTTTTGTCTTGCACTCATCAGGATGCCAAATTTCAAAGGGGGCAGCAATTCATAGTTTTTTTTTGAATTAAACAAAAGCATGGGGGACAATAGCTCCCTGGTGCATTCTCCATGGCAACGCCTCAACCCATCAGAGTTGACTTGCCAAATTAGCACCCTTTTCTCTTACAGTATAAATTGTTGTTCCCTTTGAAATTTGGCATTCTTGCATTTGTCCTGCTAAGTGCAAGGTGAAAAACTTCGACAACATGTCTCTTTTAACTCCATTGTTGTTATGCTATGCAAATGCCAGGATGGTGGGTGAATTAGATGGGCCTTGGTTTGTTCCTGTCCAGCGACTCCTATCTTCCTAAGAGTTTATTTTCTGTGGTTTGGAAAAGGCCAGGCTCCTACAGAGCATGCTCACTGCAACAGTGCATTGTGGGAATGAGCCCCTTTGATTGGTCGTCAGCCCAGCCCCAGTGGCCACTGGTCTCATTTTTGAACTAGACAGTCTTTTTTGAGCAGGCTTTCTGAGAAATGTCTAAACACGAGCTGGACGCTACTGGGGATGATTCAATCTGCGATCCGTTTAGCAAAATCATAAATCATAATCGATTGTAGGCTCAATTTCCATTCCCGAGGCTCGGGCACAAAAATCAGGCTGACACTCCCAGTGTGCTGCACTGTCAGAGCAGTTAAACCCAGGCCCCATCTGCCCTCTCGGGTGGGTGTTAAAAAAAAAAAATCCCACCGCGCTATTGTGAAGAAGGGAAGGGGAGTTATCGGGGATATTATAAACAGGCAGTCTCGTCTCAGGGTCAGAAGGCTATGGGGTCAGCTCTCACTCCAGAGGCTCGAACACCAAATCCAGGCTGGCATTTCAATGCAGCACTGAGGGAGTGCTGGACTGTCAGTGGTGCCACCCTACGGGCAAGACATTAAGCCGAGGCCCCTTTCAGGTGGATGTACAAGATCCCATTATTTTGAAGAAGAGCAGGGGAGCTGGCCCTGGTGCCCTGGTCAACATTACTGCTCTGTTGTCGTGGGAGCTTGCTGTGCGCAAATTATGGCAGTGACTACACTTCAAAAGAACTTCATTGGCTGCAAAATCTACTGGAACTTCCTGAGGTCATGGAAGGCACAACAGAAATGCAACTCTACGTCGGTGATATCAGCCGTCTGGAAGTTAAAGCACCCCAAGGGTCGCCAATGGCCAAAGACGATACTACAGCATTATCTGGGCCTCAGGCAGGATGGCCAAGTGCCCCCTAGAGTGTACTTACTCTGCAGCATCAGAGTGACTTTCCGTTCCACCACCCCAGCTTCATTTTCCGCCACACACTTGTAATCTCCAGCATCTTCGTTCTGTCAGAAAGGTCAGGAGACACTTCAATGAAAGAGAATGGAAATCAACCTTGTTCATTAGAAAGAGTTTCACTATTAAAGAGGGCGAGACTGGGTCTGATCCTTCCCGAGCTGGAAATGGAAGCTTTCCATTATATATGTCCAGTTGGCTGTAGCTGATGTGCACTGTGCCCGGGAAGAGGCAGTCATCCCTGTCTCTCCACTACCAGGACACTTGCCCAGCTTACCGGAGTCCAGGAGCAGCCCTGTCCGCTGGCTAAATCACACACCTGTAAAATTGGGAGGAAACAAGATGTCTGCAGCCACAGAGAGAGCGAGAGAGGGATGGACAGCACACTATGGGACAACAGCAGCAGCAGACGTGAGGATAAGGTCAAGAGGAGGAAATGTAGGAAGAAAACAGGTTAATCAGGAGAAAGAGGTGGACCGAAATGTTAAAGCTTGCTCCACTATGTCACGAGCTAGTTGATGTGAGGTGAAGTGCGACTTACCACCGTCCCATAGATCGCCAGGGAACCGTTATTCATTTGACGAATGCGATTACTAATGGTGAGGGGTCTGCCGTTTTTATCCCAGTTTATTGATGGCACTGGATCTCCATGGGCTTCACAGTTCAAAATGACATTCCCTCCCAGGGGCTCTGTCTGGTAAGCGGTGACCTCTCCTCGGAGAACTGGTGCCTCTGAAAACAGAACCCAACATCAGCAATTACCCTGAGGCTCTCGAGAAGTCTCCCTTATCTCTCCTGGTTCCTTTCAGAAGTTGGAAAATTCTACAAAGCTTCCATCAAGTAGGACAATAATGGAGCCTCTCCATTGATAGTCCTGGAGTAGATTAAAATATCCAGTTTCCATATGTTGGCTTTGAATGTTTTATTAAACACAGACAAAGTTTTCCCCACACTTAAATCAATTATTGCTCTGCACAATTGATCTAGAACATTGATCCTTACTCCCACAACTGGAAGATAAAAAATACCCCAAAGCTGTGTGAAAAGGTTGCTGTTACTCCCCAAAGTCATTAATATTCCCATAGGTTAATGGAAAGTGGTCAATGGTCCATGTGACAGACAGTACAGCCAATGGCAGTCTTACCTTTCACATAGACAAATCCAATTGCTTTGATCACCCCAACAGCGCTTTCCGCTGTGCACACGTAAGTGCCGGAATCTTCTTTGGAAACCTTTTCTATAATCAGTTCACTCCGACCTTCGTTCCCAGGATCTTTCACTGAATAACAAAACAGAGTAATCCAGGATAATCCACCTCCGACTGATACAGCAGCTGGATAAATGGCACAGCTTAAACCAAACATGTAAAAATAGACAAGGTTATTCAACCCCTTTCATTGCGTGAAGCTTTTTAAACATGAATCCACTCCCGCTTGGAATGAAAGGCAATCACATTGAAACAAATTAAATTCTTAGAACTCCCTTAAAAAGTTGATGCTGGGAGGCTGTTTCCTCTGGCTGGGGAACCTAGAACCTGGGAGCACAGTCTCAGGTTAAGAGCTCGGCCATTTAGGGCTGAGATGGGGAGATGTTTCTTCACTCAGAGGGTTGTGAATCTTTGGGATTCTCCAGCCCCGAGCTGTGGATGCTCAATCATTGACTCTATTCAAGGCTGAGATCGATGGATTTTTTTTGATGCTAAGAGAATTGAGGGATATGGGGCTAGGATCTGATTGGAGTTGAGTTAGAAGATGAGCCATGATCTAGTGGAGTAGGTGCAAAGGGCCATAAGGGCCATAGTCCTGCTCCTATTTCTCATGCAATTAAATACCTTGGTTCTGCCACACTAGTTTCCAATCCCCGGCCAGCAGGCAACGCATTTCCAGACTTTTAGTGGCTTAAAACAAAAAGTTAATATGCAGCTACAGCAAGTAGTTAAGAAGGCTAATGGGAAGCGATGCTTTATCACAAGAGGAATTGAACATAAAAGTAAGGATGTTATGCCTCAGTTATACAGGGCATTGGTGAGACCACATCTCGAATACTGTGTGCAGTTTTGGTTTCCTTATTTAAGGAAGAATGTAAATGTGTTGGAGGCGGTTCAGAGGAGATTTACTAAATTGGCACCTGGAATGAGCAGCTTGTCTTATGAGGAAAGGTTAGACAGACTGGGCTTGTTTCCACTGGGGCATAGAAGATTGAGGGGTGACTTGATTGAAGTATATAAGATCCTGAACGGCCTTGACAAGATGGACGTGGAAAGGATGTTTCCTCTTGTGGGTGAGTCCAGAACTAGGGGGCACTGTTTTAAAATGAGGGGTCGTCCTTTAAGGACAGAGATGAGGAGAATTTTTTTCTCTCAGAGGGTTGCGCGATTTTGGAACTCTCTGCCTCAGAAGGCGATGGAGGTGGGGCCATTGAATATTTTTAAGGTGGAGGTAGATAGATTGTTAGACAAGGGAATCTAAGGTTATTGGGGGCAGATGGAAATGTGGAATTCAAAACACAAACAGATCAGCCATGATATTGAATGGCGGAGCAGGCTCGAGGGGCCGAGTGGCCTACTTCTGCTCCCATTTCGTATGTTCGTATGCTTGTATGTTCCCGAGCTGTTTATGAGGAAGTGCATGAAAGGAAGTCCAGGGGTGGCTCCCCTGCCCCCCTTCCCTGTGGAAATTGCTTCGCATTCATTCTGAAACCCCTCGTCCTTCCCTATCCCCACATCTCCCCCACATCGATGCAGATTAAGGCACAACCGATATTCAGGATCTCAGCCTGAGGCTAAAAAGTCACCAGATTTGAATTTCCATAATACCTTTCCAGGGGCCGGCTAGGTGCTGAAGGTTAATGGAATGCCTAGGCCAGACTCCAATTGGGAGTCTTGCATCTTGTTCTGGGGACCATGCCTCAGGAAGGATGTATTGGCCTTTGAGGGCGTACAGTGCAGATTCACCAGAATGATCCTGGAGCTTTGAAGGTCAAAACAGGTTGCATAAACTTGACTTGTATTCAATAAAGGATTGAGGGGTGATCAAATCGAGGTGCTTAAAAGAATTGGATAGAGTAAATACGGAGAAACTATTCCTATTGATGGGGCCAATTAAGCACCAGGGGACATAAACTTAAAATTAGAGTCAGGAGGGGTATCAGAAAGCACTCGTTAGAATCCTAACGACTCTAACGCCATTCAGCCCATCAGATTCATGCTGGGTCTCTGTACAGCAATCCACTCAGTCGCATTTCCCCGCTCTACCAACCCTGCAAGTTTAATTCTGTCAAGCACACATCCAATTTCCTTTTGAAGTCCTTTCTCGTCTCTGCTGCTGCAACTCTCGTAGACACTGATTTCCAGGACTTTCATCATACAAAAGGCAGAAAAGGTGGTGGATGGCGGAACAATTGGAGCTTTCACTGAGATCCACAGAGTTTCGTTAGGCAAGTGGGTCAAGGTATATGGAGCAAAGGCAAGAAAATGGAATTGAGATACAGGTCAGCCATGATCTAATTCAATGGTGGAGCAAGGTCGAGGGGCTGAATGGCCCACTCCTGCCCCTATGCTGCACTTTATCATTCTATGCCACAGCAAATTACCAAAGGAACTGTAAGAAAACCTGACACCTAAAGGCAGGGCAACCTGTGTTGATGGGTTTGGTATTCATTTGTCGATTGCTTTAGGCTTTGTCGGTTATCAAATCAGGATAAAGGCCCCATAGAAAGAGTGCAGGTCTGTACAGGAAAGACAATCCGCCTGCATGCCATGTTACACAGAATACAATGGTCTGGTTACCAGTGAGCATGGTTAACACAATCGGAACAGAGAAGCTCCATTGACCTAATCCTGATCTTTAATCCAACAATTCTAAAGGTTAAATCTCGAGTAAATATGAGTGTTTTAATAGAAAAAGAGACACAAATTCCATTTTCCAACCATGAGGCCTTTTCAGCACCTTAGAATGTATTTACTTAGGGTTTAAGTTTCTCCAATTGTACTCTCACCAACAGCAAATGTGTGTGGTCCAACTGGTTTTTATAGTGCATTAGGGATAAGAGAGATAATTAAAATACGAAGCAGAAACATTCTGTTTTATATAAGTCAAACATAAGACCTCTTGGAATGCTTCTTCTCTCCTTAGGTAGCATCCTTGTCAACTGAGGGTTGTTCAATGATATTACAATGGGACAAGCCCCAAGAACTACTGCAGCCAGTGCAAGGATTGAACCCATGCTGCTGGTATTATTCAGCACCACGCTGTAGCATTGAGCCAACTGAGCTAACTGACCCTGAAATGCTTATTACAGCCAGTAAATGTGTGTTTGTGGACGAGCATTTTATTCTGCAGCCCCACCCACCCGTTCCCAACCCCACCCCCACCCGTTCCCGACCCCGTCCCCACCCGTTCCCGACCCCGTCCCCACCCGTTCCCGACCCCGCCCCCACCCGTTCCCGACCCCGCCCCCCGCAGTTTTCCTCTTATGAAGGCACTTATGGAGGGGACGCAGTTCCTCAGGCACTGACCACCTCCTGGTGTGTCACCAACAACAACTGCTATTCCTATAGCACCTTTAATATATATTAAAAAAATCCCAAGCTGCTTCACAGGAGCATGATGAAACAAAATTTAACACTGAGCCATTTGAGGGGGTAGTAGGTCAAATGACCAAAAGCTTGGTCAAAGGGGTTTTAAGGAGTATCTGAAAGGAGGAAAGAGAGATAGAGAGGTAAAGAGGTGTAGAGAGAGTATTCCAGGACTTAGAGCCTTGGCAGCCGAAGGCGTGGCTGCCAGTGGTGGAGCGATTAAAATTGGGGATGCTCAAGAGGCCAGAATTAGAGGAGCGCAGATATCTCGGAGGATTGTGGGCTGGATGAGATTACAGAGATAGGGAGCAACAAGGTCATTGGGAAGTGGGATGGGGGGCAGCTTGATTTGAAAACAAGGATGAGAATTTTAAAATCAAGAGGTTGCTTGACCCCGTTTTTGTGTATTGTGGGGGTGGAGGGAGGAGGATCTCCTGAAGAGTTGCACACTGTTTCCACCATGTCACATGCAAATGATTTTGCCAGTGGCAACACTTGCTTTTAACAAATGGTTGGAAGGTGTTTGACTCGCAGTTTGCGTGGAGTCGGTGGGTTGGACTGGGTTAGCTGGTGGGAGGAGTGGCGATGGGGGTGGGGTCTAATGTGTCTCGATTCTGATGAACCACGGGGTTGAGGGGAAAGAGACCTCAAGTCACGATTCTGCGTATTGAGTGTTGTCCAGGTGTCTCTATTGGAAAGCATTACCCAGAGGTGAGAATAGGACAGCCTGTGATGCTTCCGTGGTCAAACAGCCATTCAACACTTTGTGTGGGCTCTTGTGGAAATTGGTCATTTGGATGAGAAAGGCCAGCACCCAAAGAATTAACTCCTTGAGTAACGTACCTGACTAAACGGGTAAAGTAAAAGATTACACATAAATTGTAAGTTTTTATGAAGTTGGTTCTCTTGTCAAATAGAGGATTTAGTGAATGGTGCTGGAATAACGCTGATGTTCACCTCCATACCTGCTATAGGCTTGTTATTGAAGATCCAGCTGATCAGTGGAGTTGGAAAGCCTTTTGCCCCACACGTCAGCAACAGCCTTTCCCCTTTGTGGAGAGACACGTCCGCGGGGAGTTCTGTGAATGCTGGCTGAACGCTGACGGACAGGCGGACGTCACGGCTGGCCTTGCCGGCGGCACTCACGGCCGTGCAGGTGTAGACGCCAGCATCCTCTGGCTGTGGGAATAAAGGAAAGGGAGGAGGTTAACCATTCTCAGCCCACTTTGTGTGGCCACAGGGCGACCCAATAACAGTGCTGAGCTGACAAGCTCCAAGTGGGGTGGCTGTGGGAACGCGAAACGATTCTCTATTGGAGTAGGTGCATTTTCCACCAGGTTTGGTGAATCATTGATTCATCAGCCAGGTTGTTGGGCGGGAGAAACTTTGCTCTGTCAATATCCTCCTGTCGCTGACATTTGGCACCGACACCGATGAGTCGATATTATAAAGGTGCGGGACCAGAAGGAGACGGTAAAATTAATGGGTTGAAAATGGTGGACAGTGCACCATGAGGGTCGGCTTGGCCCTTCTCCCCCTCCATGCTCAACAGCAGTTCTGAAACATCCACCCTGCAGAGCCCAAACAAGCTGAGGGCTGTTCCATTTCCCAGCATCAGCCTCTCATTGTCATTCACCCCATGAGCACAAATCGAGAGACGTATTAGACATCTGAAACGTGCCCCTTACACTTCAGATGTCACACATGCAAGTTTCTTATCACATTTAAAACAAAACCCCTTCGCTTCCAGAGAAACTTCCTAAGCACAGTAAACACTTTCTCGCTGACCTTATCTCCTTAAGAACAAGTGAGTGATGTATCATTCCTATTCTTACCAAGCTCCGTACCATCTGACTTACAGTAACACTGCGAGTTCCAATGGCACTAACAAATAATGTATATGAGACTTTCTTTTTACCAGTACATTGGTCTCAGTATGACCAACAGCTGAAATAGAAGAAATGCATCCCAGCTAACTTTCATTGCAACCCTAAACATGGTGGGACTGGCACAGGGACACAGTGCTGGAGCACCCACTCACAGGATGGTACCTGTTATTGTCTATGGCATCAGGGTGGTGCCTCCTCTTCAAGAAAGGGAAGAACTTTAAGGCAACAGATGGCTGTTCTTGCCCACCTTCAAAGTGTTGGGTTAAGGAGACAGACTGAATGGGACAGGGAAGGAAAATACATTTCAAGGAGAAATGAAAGGGGCTTCCCTGATGGGATCATCTGGCAAACTCAATGTGGTGGTCACTCAGTAAGAGAACTCCAGATGCCCCACAGCTCCTGCAATGAAGCACGGTCACTCTGTTGCAACTTAGGAGACTTGGCAACCAAATTACACGCAGCAAGCTCCCACAAACAGCGATCGTCTGTTTTTAGTGATGTTGCTCGAGGGATAAATATTGGCCAGGACACTGGGGTGAACCTGCTCTTCTTCAAAATAGTGCCATGGGACCTTTCACATCCACCCGCGTGGGCAGGGATGGCTTCAATCCAACATCTCACCCGAAAGACCACACCTCTGAGTGTACAGCACTCCCTCAGGAGCGTCGGCCTGCTTTTAGTGCTTCAAGGCTCTGGAGTGAGATTTGAACACACAACTTTCTGGCTCAGAGGCAAGAGCATTACCGTGGAGCCACAGCTGACAGGTTGCCCAAGAAGGGGGACCTTCAGTTTGCTAGCCGATCTCAGACGAGTGACAATGGTGTAGAGGTACTTCAGAGCTATCCCTGGGAGGGAGAGTAATTCACAGTTGTCACAGTGCTGGAGGTTTGCCCACACCCATGGAACATCATTCCAGTGCAAGTCAGGAGAGGACAGGAGACTAGAAAAGAAACCCTTCTGGTGTGACTATGAGAACATGCTCGATGTGCCTTTTCTCAAACAGGTACAAGCTGGCGCTGAACAGCTACTTACTGTTGCGTTTTCCACAATCAGCTCCCCGGACTGCAGTGCAGTGAATTTTCCTGGAGCGTCTGGCACCGCGATGCCATCCTTCTCCCAGTATACCACGGGTACTGGCAAACCCTGAGTGACACAGGACAAGAAGGCCTGCGAATCCTCCAGCACCGAAAACTCCGACTGACCAATTAAAATCGACGGTGGAACTGCATCAAAAGCAAACATTGTGAAACAGAATCTGATTCGCTCTCTTGTATCTGGGGCGGGGGGGGGGGGGTTGAAAGTGCCACTGGCAATTCCGAAAATGTCCTAGTCTTTAGATAGCAATTTCATATTCCAGGACATGCCACAGTGTCTCGCGTCCAACTCACAAGCTTTGGAGTGTAGTCGTTGCTGTTACATAGCCAAGTGTGCCATCCACTTTACACACAGCAAGATCCCACGAGATAATGGCCAGGTTTTGCCCTGGTGGTATTAGTTGAGGGGTAAATGTTGTCACAAACTTCCGCAGAAGTTATTGCTTTTCTTCAGAACAGGCAGCCAGGGTCTCCTCTGGCAACGTAGCCCTCCCTCACTACGGTGCTGAAACACCAACAGAGGCTGTGGAGTAGAAAGGTGGCAGGGCCACATGAGAGCTTGTTACCCGACCACTATTTCACAGGGGCTGAGTGGAGACCTGGCGGTTTCCCGTTGGGAGGGAAAAGAGGAGATCTGGAGAATTGATCCTCAATTCCCTGACTGAGATCAACATAGGGACTGGTCAGAGAATCACAGGAGAGAATAACAGAAGGAGCTGAAAACTTATCTCAATAACACCACAGATCTGCAAGCCTCTGTGACACCTGGAATACTGTAGTTTTGGTCTCCATTTTTAAGGAAGGATATACTTGCATTGGAGGCGGTACACTGAAGGTTCATTAAATTGGTCCCTGGGATGAGAGGGTTGTCCTATCAAGGGAGGCTGAGCAAATTGGGTCATTATTCTCTGGAATTTAGAAGACTGAGAGGTGATCTCATCGAAACATAGAAGATTCTGAAAGGCCTTGACAGGATAGACACTGAGAGGTTCTTTCCCCTGGTCAGGGAATCTAGAATGTGGGGACATAGTCTCAGGATAAGGGGTCGATCATTTAGGACTGAGATGAGGGGAACCTCAAAGGGTTGTGAATCTTTGGAATTTTCTATCCCAGACGGGTGTGGGTGCTCCATTGTTGAATATATTTAAGGCTGGGATAGACATATTTTTGGTCTCTCAGGGAATCAAGGGAAATGGGGAGCAGGTGGGAAAATGGGGTTAAAGCCCAAGATCTGCCATGGTCGTATTGAATGGCAGATCAGGCTTGACGGGCCGAATGGTCTTGTCTTGCTCCTTTCTATTGTGTTCTTGTATTTTATAAGGCACTGTCTGGCGCAGAACCTAGCAATGAATGCACATCAGATAAAATCTCACTGCACTATCTCCATAGTGATGCTAATCCTTGGCAGCGCAGCCTTGGGAATTATGATCAACGTTTTAGGCAGTGTCAGTCGTGACTCAGTTGGTAGCACTCTTGCTTCTGAGTCAGACGATTGAGAGTTCAAGTCCCACTCTAGACACTTGAGCATGTAATTCAGATTATTGAGAGGGTGCAGCACTGCTGGAGGCGCCGTCTTTCAGATGAGACATTAAACTGAGGCTCTATCGGCTCTCTGAGGTGTATGCAAAGGGCACAATTTGAAAAAGGACAGGTAAGTTCCTCCTGATGTCCTGGTCATTATTTATCCCTTAACCGAGATGACAAAAAACAGAGCAGCCATCATCAGCCCATTGTTGTTTGCGGGAACTTGCTGTGCGCAAATGGCTGTGACGTTTCCTACGTTACAAAGTGACTAGACTACACCACAGATTGGCTGTGAAGCACTTCGGGACCCCCTGAGGCTGTGAAAGGCGCTATGTCAATGCAAGTTCTTTCTGAAATGTTAGCCAAACAAATCTCTTTTCAGATACTTATGTACCTGTTGGACATTTCCTCTGCTACAGAATAAAGGTCGTTTTGCCTCAACATCAGGCGGCACAAACCCCTCGACAGCCTCAGCTGGGTGTCAAATTTTGTTTGGCAATCGCTCCTGTGAAGCACATTTCACCACATTAAAGGTGATATATAAATGCAAGTTGCATTAGTGATGGTGCGATTCTCACCCTGCACCGCTAGAATCCTGTCCATGCTGACCACGCCGACCTTGTTCCTGGCAATACACGTGTACCATCCCTCATCAGAAAACTGGACCTGCGGGATACGTAGGGATCCATTCGCAAACGTTTGCAGGCGCATCTGGTCAACAACGGTGCGGCCATCTTTCACCCAGGTCACCTCGGGTTTGGGGTGGCCTTCTGTCTCGCAGGGTAAAGTCACAGCGCGGTTAATGGTGGCTTTATATTCCCTACTGTGAGCTTTGATAATCGGTGGGACTGAGGGAAAGAGAGAAAAAGTTCATTTCATCATTCATGATACAATGAGCAGATTGTCTTTTTTACATAAATGTAACCAAGCTGCTTCTGACCCCTGGCCGCCGGGGAGTCAGTCTGTGTCTGATCCCTGGTCGTCTGGGAGTCAGTCTGTGTCTGATAACTGGTCGTCTGGCAGTCAGTTTGTGTCTGATCCCTGGTCGTCTGGGAGACACTCTGTGTCTGATCTCTGGTGGTCTGGGAGTCAGTCTGTGTCTGATCCCCGGTCGTCTGGGAGTCAGTCTGTGTCTGATCCTTGGTTGTCTGGGCGTCAGTCTGTGTCTGATCCCCTGTCATCTGAGAGTCGGTCTGTGTCTGTGTCTGAGCCTTTGCTATCTGGGAGTCAGTCTGTGGCTGAACATTGGTCGTCTGGGAGTCAGTCTGTGTCTGATCCCCGGTCGTCTGGGAGTCAGTCTGTGTCTGAACCCTGGCTATCTGGGAGTCAGTCTGTGGCTGAACATTGGTCGTCTGGGAGTCAGTCTGTGTCTGATCCCCGGTCGTCTGGGAGTCAGTCTGTGTCTGAACCCTGGCTATCTAGGAGTCAGTCTGTGTCTGAACCCTGGCCATCTTAAAGATCAGAGAATACCTACTGCCTGGTTGTCGGAAGGTAATGTGTTTGAGTTCAAGCCTTCGAAAAGATTACTTTCAGATTAAACAATATGAAAGTAACATAATATTTTAGGAACTCTAAAATATTTTCTTACATTTAGATCATTCCATAGTCCAATCACATAGGCACGTGCCATGCATGTAGTTATGCATGTGACTTGTTTCATTACTACAATGCTGTCAGTAATCTGTTAAACCAATGAGATTAATGCCCTTAATTTCAAAGCATTTACCCCCTTTACAACCCTACCTTGGACCACCAGCTTTGTCTTGCCCAGAGCAGTGCCAGCTGCATTTTGGGCTATACACATGTAATCCCCTGAGTCCTCTTCTGTGACTCTGGCAATCTCCAGCCCTCCATTAGCCAATATGAAAAATCCTGAGACAGAAACAAATG
Source organism: Cetorhinus maximus (assembly GCF_964194155.1). Lineage (NCBI taxonomy): Eukaryota > Metazoa > Chordata > Chondrichthyes > Lamniformes > Cetorhinidae > Cetorhinus > Cetorhinus maximus. The sequence continues at coordinate 16,666,788 of NC_135888.1, read as the reverse complement.
ATCAGTCAAAACATAACATTACACACACAGCAGCAGCAGCATAGTCAAACGTGTCTACCGTAAAGAGAGCTCACCTTCCTTCCTCAGAAAACAGTCATTCCTTGGTAACACAGTGTGAACTGTCCCGAATTGCTAACAATTCTGACATTTGAATTCCATTCCAGTGACACATGGTTCTATTTTGCCTATCACTGCTGATCATACTTTAAAGGTATATTTTGACATGCGCGTGCAATAGTTCACTGTCAAGCGTTATTCCCGAATCAAGGTAATGACTTTATTCCTGTGCCAAAGCTCAACATTATCCACCACTGCTGTTCCCATTGGGAGGTTCACTGAATTGGATCTCGGTCACGTCACTAAAGAGAGGAATTCCACCCCAAAGGGGATGAGCGTCTGGTCTCTTTAAGCATTACCGCAACAACCTGGCTTCATCTGGTGTGAGAGAAGAGTTCAGCCACAAGAAGGGTAACACAATTCTGCTCTCCGTCTCCACTAAGAATTGGCACTTATACCTTGCACCCGGAGGTTGACTGTTGTCTCAGCTGTGGTCTGGCACCTTACCTGTGTTTGAGATGGTGACGCCCTCCTTCTGCCAGGTAATGCTGGGTCTTGGCGTGCCCATTGACTCACAGGGCAGGATAACACCTTTGTTCACTACAATTTCCAAAGTGCCAGGAAGGGGCTTGATAACAGGAGGCTCTGGGCAGGCAGAAGAGAACAGAGATTCTGCAGTTAAATTGGATGAGCCAAGAAGGAAGAAAGAGCTTATATTCATAAAACACCTGTCACCATTTCAGGATGTCCTTTTGAAGTGTAGTCACTGATGTGATGTGCACAACAATCTCCCGCTCACAGCAATATGATAACGATCAGATAATCTACATTTGCCACCCTCCAATCTGCCGGGACTATTCCAGAATCTAAAGAATTTTGGAAGATGACAACCAACGCACCCACTATTTCGATGGCCACCTCCTTTAGTACCCTGGGATGTAGATTATCAGGCCCTGGGGATTTATCAGTTTTCAGTCCTATTAACTTCTCCAGCACTATTTTTTTTAACTAATGCTAATTTCCTTCAATTCCTCCTTCTCATTAAACCCTTGGTTCCATTGCATTTCTGGGAAGTTATTTGTGTTTTCTTCCCTGAAGACAGAACTAAACTAGTTGTTTAATTGCTCTGCCACTTTCTTGTTCTCTATTATAAATTCTCCCATTTCAGACTGTAAGGGATCTTCACTAATCTTTTTCTTTTTACATACTATATAGAAACTTTTACAGTCTGCTTTTATGTTCCTTGCAAGTTTCCTCTCATACTCGACTTTTCCCCACTTAATCAATCTAATGGTCCTCCTTTGCTGAATTCTAAACTGCTCCCAATCCTCAGGCTTGCTACTTTTTCTAGCAACTTTATATGACTCCTCTTTACTATCCTTTACTTTCCTCTAATACTATCCTTAATTTCTTTTGTTAGCCATGGTTGGGCTGCATTACCTGTTGTGTTTTTGCACCAGAAAGGAATGTATAACTGTTGCAATGCATACATTCGTTCCTTAAATATTAGCCATTGTCTATCCACCATGCCTTTTAAAGAAGTTCCCCAGTCTATCTTAGCCAATTCACCCCTCATACCTTCGCAGTTTCCTTTGTTTAGGACCCAGTTTCGGATTGACTACTTCACTTTCAATCCTAATGAAGAATTCTATCATGTTATGGTCACTCTTCCCTAAAGGATCCCACATAACAAGATTATTAATTAACCCCTTCTTATTGCATAATACCAAATCTAGGATAACCTGTTCCCTGGTTGGTTCCTTCATGTACTGGTCTAAAAAAAACCATCTCACACACACTACAGGAATTCATCCACCACAGTATTATTGCGAATTTGGCTTGCGCAGTCTATATGCAGATTAAAGTCATCCATGATTACTGCAGCACCCTTGTTACTTGCATCTCTAATTTCCTGTCTAATGCCGTCCCCTACCTTACCACTGCTGTGTGGATGCCTATAGACAACTCCCACTAATGTTTTCCAACCCTTATTGCTTCTTAGCTCCACCCAGACTGATTCTACATCTAGATCTTCTGAGCCAAAATCCTTTCTCACTATTGTACTGATTTCATCCTTAACTAACAATGCCACCACACCTCCTTTTCCTTTTTGCCTGTCCTTCCTAAATATCGGATACCCTCGGATATTCAGTCCCCAGTCTTGGTCACTCTGCAGCCATGTCTCTGTAATTTTAATCATATCGCACCCGTTTACATTTATTTGCACTGTTAATTCGTATACCTTATTGTGAGTGCTCTGTACATTCAGATACAGTGCCTTTAGATTTGTCTTTTTAACATTTTTACACATTTTTTTTCGTACTATGGTCCCATTTGCTGCTAGCCCTTGCTTCCTCTGCCTTCTACTTTTGCTTTCTACTTTTCTGTCTTTCATTTCTATCTTTGTTTCCTTCTTGTGTCTCCCCACTCAGGTTCCCAGCTCCTGCCACTCTAGTTTAAACCCTCCCCTACAGTACTAGCAAATACCTCTGTGAGGATATTGGTCCCAGTCCTGCAGGGGTGCAACCCGTCCAGCTTGTACAGGTCCCATGTTCCCCAGAATTGATCCCAATGCCTCAGGAATCTAAATCCCTCCTTCCTGCACCATCTCTCCAGTCACGCATTCATCTGGTATATTCTCCTATTCCTGATCTCGCTAGCACATGGCACCGGGAGTAATCCTGAGATTACTACCTTTGAGGTCCTGCTTTTTAATTTAAATTATTTCCTAGCTCTCTGTATTCTGCTTGCAGATCCTCATCCCTCTTTTTACCTATGTCGTTGGTACCGATATGGACCATGCCCTCTGGGTGTTCACCCTCCCCCTTCAGAATGTCTTGCAGCCACTCAGTGACATCCTTGACCCCGGCACCAGGGAGGCAACACACCATCCTGGTGTCACACCTGCAGCCGCAGAAACATCTATCTGCTCCCCTTACAATAGGATCCCCTATCACTATTGCTCGCCCACTCTTTTCCCTTCCCACCTGTGTGGCTGAGCCAATCATGGTGCCACGGGCTTGGCTGTTGCTGGATCCCCCCGAGAAACCATCTTCCCCAACAGCATCCAAAACAGAAAACCTGTTCGAGAAGGAGATGGACCCAGGGGACTCCTGCACTACCTGCCTAATAATTTTACTCTGTCTGGTGCCTGTGCACTCTTTACCTGCGGCGTGACCACCTCACTCTACGTGCTATCCACAAAGATTTCATCCTTGCGGGTGCTCCACAGTGACTCCAGCTGCAGCTCCAGCTCTGAACCGCAGGTTTTGAGTAGCTGCGGCTGGAGACACTGCACACATGGTCGCCCTGGATACTGCAAAACGTCCCTGACTCCATCATACAGGAGGAGCATTCCACGTGGCCCAGCTGCCCTGCCATGACTTACCCTTAAATGACTCCCTTTACTTTCGCTCCCTCTAGTTTAAAGAGTATTACAACAATGGGGACCCTACTTCAGTCAATCTGCACTGATTTCCTCAGACCACCTGTCCATACAGAGAAGGTGTTTTGAATCAGTTTTTAAAAGAATAGGCTGCGTGGTGTGTTTTCCCAAACCCTCCCTTTTTGAGATCCAACTTTAGCAATAATCCATAGCAAACGCGAGTTAGGATTAACTCAGAAGGTTAGTTTATTTTCCACCTTCAAATCCCGTGAAGAGAGTGTTCGCCACATCCCACTCCGCACACTCCAGCAGTAAAGCAGGGGGAAAGAGAAACAGAGAGTCTTACTGTACAAGGACCAAAGAAAATGAATATTGGTTCACGTGAGTTCCAGAGTAAAAAGTCAGAGTCCAATGAGGAATTCTTTCACGTAGGCGTTGGAGGTCACCCAGCTAAAGTTGTCTGATTTGCTTTTCAGTTGGGGCTGATATTGTTAGGAACTAGAGATAATTTAAATAAGTTATATTTGTATTTTTGGATGCTAGGAATGAGTTTTAGCTTTAAGTTTAAGTTTAATTTGTGTTTCGGTATTGGTGTTAAGAAAGGCGGGGGGGTGGGGGGGCGGGGGGGGGGGGGGGATGGAATTTGAGTGTTAGTTTCATTTTAAAAGTTGCCTGCAAGTCTGTGGGTTTGTTTGTATACCTGCATTTTAATGAGGTTTTATGACTCTTGAAGTAGAAAAACTGGGCTGTTGCCTAGCAGCACAGGTCCCAAAGACACCGGGAGAAACAGAACAGCAGTTTTACAGTTCAGTTGAAACCTAAGAGTCTGGACACAGCTTTTGGGACAGAAAGGAGGGATTCCAAGAAGACCTTCTAGTCCAAGGAAAGGAACAGGAATCTGGAAATGTTCTGTTAAATGAAGTTAAGAGTGAGGAGCAGAGGAAGGCTCCAAGCTTAAAGGGAGAAAGCTGCAGGATGCGGACTTAAATCAAAATAGGCTTCCGAGAAGCCGGAAGATTCGAGGAGATAGCCAAAGGTTGGTAACTCCTTACTATGGGCATGTGAAGCAGTGGTATTCTGTTGGCACGCTGAGTATCTGAGAGAGTATGTGTGGAAGGGGAAGCTCGAATGCAGGGGAGAGGAACAGTGGAAAGAGAGTTCGAAACCTTGGGGGTGGACCCTTGTGGAAGGCATCTGAGAGAAAGCATCATTTGGGAGAAGATTCCAAAGCGGGCTCTTTCTGAGAGTGGAGATTGGAAACTCTTGTGTGAAAGATGGGGGTCAATGAGACCGTTTGGCTCATGCTGGGACAAGCGTCTGGGGGAGGAGTTGATGAGGGATCCATAGCATCTGTTTGGGGTGCCATCTGCCATGTGGTTTTGGAGTGTAGTGTGCCTAACCACAGGTCGCCTATTGGTTTACATGGACTGTGTACTTACTGTGAACTTGAGAGTATAAGATATCTTTTGTAACTTGTGTTATCCTTACAAATCTGTATATATCTGTAAAGGTTTAGTTGTGGGTGAAGCAGTGCATAGTTTGTCTTTTGTTGTTTAATAAATGCTGTATTCTTTTGTTAGAAGTTTATTAGCTGACTCCTGTGAGTCTGTTCAGTAGTTACCCTTCACGTTTCTAAACAAAAAATAAAAGTTGGGATCTACCAAGCCAGGCTCTTTCCTGGGATCTGGCTTGTCCAGTAGTAACATCAGCTGGGATCATAAAAAAATCAAGATAAAATAGGTACACAGAAATTGAGTTGGTTTTGTAGGCAGTGGTACGAAATCTTTCAGCAGAGTCAAGCTTGGTGGGCAGGCTTTTGTTCTGCTAGGAAAAGCCTGCTTCTTGGTAGCTCAACAATTCAATGTTAAAACAGCAGGCTGCCTATGAAGTCCAAAGATGTAATATTAAAACTGTCCAAAAGGCCAGAGGCTTGGGTCATGTGACATGGCCTATTACTTTTTTTGCAATTTGACAATCAGTTTTTGTGCTTCTGGCCAGAATTCCATTGTTCCTCCTTAGGAGACAGACAAGGTAGTTGGCAGCATCTCTTCTAGTATAATGAGTTTTGATCTTTCTCTTTTGAAATAGTTCAGGATGCGGGAACCAGTTTGTCTGCACTTCCTTTGCTTTTGTTGATTACAATGATGTTTGTACAATGATGTGAAAAACTGAGAAAATAATTATTTTGTTCTTGAAACTCCAGGGGATAGCTCCCAGACAAAGGGCCAACCCTGTGGTCAGGTGGCTTGTAGCAGACATCTTATCTTTGTTCAGCAGAAAAGTCAATTTTTTAAAAATAATAGCAATTAGGATAAAGTTTTTGAACATACAGAGTTGGGTTTCTTTTCATGTCGTAGGAACCCAAACTTGGTGTCAAATCCTTCCATGGCCTCACCCCTCCCTTTGTGTATAACCTCCTCTGCTTCGTCCTGTGTTTAGGGTCTAGACAGAATTCTTTAAGGCTTGTCTATTCTCTCAAAGTAACCTGCTCGAGATTGTAGTTTGTTCAAGCCATTATTCTCTATTTGCAGCTATTGTGTAACTTTTGGAACCTCTGCTCGAGGTTGGAGCGCCTCCTCTTTCCAGGTCTCTGTTATTCAATCACGTGATGTTACATCATTATTACAGCAGCATCATATGCTTCCGATGTTAACCCTTTACTCTGCATTCCAGCCCCCACCACCCCACCACCGCCCCAAGTATTTTCGCCCCGTCGTATTTACATTCTGCAGCCATACGAGATCACTGGCCTTATCCAATTCAGACGTCTTGCACATTAGGAGCAAAACTCGCAGCGAGGCAACGCTTCTGCCTTGGCTAACCTCTCCATCTCTAATGCCAAGTGACAGATATTGTGCTCAATAAACAAGGATATATTTTACGAACAATCATTTTCAAAACATTGAGTGTTTTTCCTCTGATGAATGGAAAGTATTGGGGATTGTCATTCCTCAACGCTATTGAGTGCAGGAATGTTGAAGTCTGAGATGGGAGGCTGACCAGGAATACATTGGAATTTTGTCAAGTCTAAAGTCAACACTTAAAATAGTTTAGTCGACACTTTAAAAAAATATAGATCATCTGGCTATTATCACATTAATGTTTGTGGGAGCTTGTTATGCTCCAGTTTGCTGTCAAGTTCCCTACATCACAACAATGACTAAGCTTGTAAAGGACATTAGGCAGAATTTTCCCCCTGTTGGGGTGGGGGGATGTTCTGGAGTGGGCGCGTGCAGGCGCGTCTCCAATCGGCGCCCACAATCGGGGGAGCGTCGCCATTTTACGTGGGCGGGCCAATTAAGGCCCGCCCAGCGTGACGTCCACCAGGAAGCGCTGAGCGCTCCCTGTGCAGGCGGGGGGGGGAGTTTCCTAAGCCAAGAGTGCGCAGAAGAGCACACTCATCTCCCTGAGGCTAAGTGCTGCCTCAGGGAGATTGGCGCCAAATTCAAAAATGGTAAAAATATAAAAATAACATTCGCTGACATGTCCCCTCATGTGACGTCTTGGACATTAGGAGCAAAACTCACAGCGAGGCAACGCTTCTGCCTTGGCTAACCTCTCCATCTCTAATGCCAAGTGACAGATATTGTGCTCAATAAACAAGGATATATTTTACGAACAATCATTTTCAAAACATTGAGTGTTTTTCCTCTGAAGAATGGAAAGTATTGGGGATTGTCATTCCTGAACGCTATTGAGTGCAGGAATGTGGAAGTCTGAGACGGGAGGCTGACCAGGAATGCATTGGAGTTTTGTCAAGTCTAAAGTCAACACTTAAAATAGTCTAGTAACACTGTCAAATGAGCTGGGACATGTCCATCACTTCTAGTTAAACTTTTATTCAATGTTTAAAAACCGACATGAAACCTCATCCCGACCGTGGATGAGGTTTCATGCTTTCTCTGAAGCCCGCCAGGGCTCCCGGCCTGCCCGCCAACCTTAAGGTTGGACAGGCAGGTCCATTAACTTCTGCAATTACTTTTTAAATGGCCTCAATTGGCCATTGACAGGTTGGCGGGCGCACAGCTGATTCAGCTGCGCCCCTGCTGACCTGAAAATTGAAATGATGCGGGGTGACGTCGGGAGTTCCGCCCAATGTCATCCAGCGTCATTTTACATATTGGTGTGCGGGTCCCGCCCTCCGCATGCCGACCGGGAAATCCTGCCCCTTATGTCATTGCGATACAAGAAATGGATTGGGCTTACCTGTGCCAGAGGACCTGCACCTCAGCATAGGTCAAGGTCAAGCCTTCAGGAAAGTAAGTATGAGGTGAAAAAACTGAGAGAAAGAAATTAAAATAAAGACTAGGGGCAGGATTTTTCCTGAGCGTCTCTGAACTCCGTCAACAGGCTCAAATGGAGGTCAGAGACCTGCATTGTGTGGGAAACAGTCACTTAACGCGACTCTCCCTTGGCTGGCAAATTAGTGGCCAGAAAGGTGGGCTCACTGTCCAATCAGGAACAGTGGGCGGGCTCTCGAAGCTGGAGGACCAATTAGAGACCTTCCAGCTTGAAAGGAGCAGCAGGTTGCCAGGAAAGGTAAGTAAGGGAGAGGGTGCTTCAAAATGGAGGCAGCCTCTCTCCAAGCTTTTGAAATTTAAAATAAAAAATGGCTTTTGCAGCCCGGCCATCACTGTGGGGGTTGGGGATGGGGGGAGAAAACAGGGGAAACCCCTCTAGAGGGCAGTCTGCATCTGCAGCTGAACCCGGGCTGACAGGGAGGGCCTCTACTCCTGCCTGGAGTGCTGGTCCCCCAGTATGCTGACAGGAGGCTGACTCCAGCACACAAACTGTCCCCCACCACCTGCGGGAACCTAGAGGCCTCCTGGAAAATCCCAGTTGGCCTCTTTTAATTGGACGTAAGCAGCCATTAATTACCTGGGTCAGCTACCTGCCGCAGGTGGGCGGGTAACCCTGCCACATCCCCTCCCACCTCCATGAAAAGGGCCCAAGGGCAGGATAGAGCCAAGGAGCTGACATGCAAGACAACAGTGCTATTTTTAGCACCTGCCTGCCTCCATTTCTGACTCTGGCAGGGCCTAAAAATCAAGCTCTAGGAGTCTGCTCTATGCCCGCATACTTCAATACAGAGGCTTCAATTAAACCTATTTATTAAATCAATTGTCGAGACCATAAACTCTGGAATTTCCTTCCCCACCTCTCTCTCCTCCATTATGATGTTCCTTTAAACCTACCTCTCTAGTCGAGCCACTTTTTTCTAATATCGCCTTGCGTGGCTCAATATCGAATTTTGCTTGGCAACGCCACTGCGAAGATACCGTGGGATGTTTTACTAGATTAACAGCAATTTATGTAGCAACTTTAATGTACAAAAACGTCCCAAGGCATTTCACAGGAGCGTCATCAAATAAGATCGAACACCAAGCCACAGACGGAGATATCAGGGCAGACGACCAAAAGCTTGGTCAAAGGGACATCTTAAAGGAGAAGAGAGTGGCTGTGGGATACAGAGGTTTAAGGAGGGAATTCCAGAACTTAGGGTACGGCTGCCAATGGTGGATTAAAATCAAGAATGCGCGAGTGAAAGGCACTATATAAATGCAAGGTGTAGTTGTACATATACAGGACATCAAGGTTGAGACACGTGCGTAACAGAAAGAAAGAGAAGACATTCAATACATCAACAGTCCAAACAGCACATATAAAGCAGTGCGTTAAGGTAAAGTTTCACTCCGGAGAGTGATGGACTGAGTCTGTTCGCACTATTTATAATACCCCTGAAAGACAGCGTCATTAATTGTGCTCGAGGAAAGCAAGTTCTCTGGAAGGCGGAGGGTGCCGAGTGGATGGACGGGCAGCCACTGGCAGCATAACCCAGCGAGCGGGCTCCGTCTGCGGCCGGATGGTGAGAAGCCCCGTCAAACGGGCACTCAACAGCCACTACTTCAGAAAAGAAAGAGACAAAACGACTGTTCCTAGGCTGCACCCAGCCAGTAACAGTTTGCATTTTTTTTTAGCGCCTTTAGTGTTGCAACATTCCCCAAGGTACCTCACACGGGGGGGGAAAATCGCACTTCACACAGGAATTCAGGTGACGGAAGGAGTGGGTGAGGGTTATGAAAATGTTTCTGAAGGTAGCAAAAACGGAGAGATTGAGCGATGTCTAAAAGCCGAAAGCCGAATAACAATTGGGAACTGAGCGAGCCACGCTTCGGCAATTCCGGAAAATACACTTGCCCTTTAATCATGGAAAGATTATCTTTAAATGCGGCATCTGATGTTAATTTCTGTTCGGATTAAATATCTCCCAGCAGCGTGGAAAGGTCAGCCAAGAACGGAAAACTCGGCGTTTCTTTACCTTGCACTAGGAGCATTACATGTCTGTGTGCAGTCCCCACCACATTGCGAGCTGTGCACATATAGCTGCCAGCATGGCTCAGGGTTGCCGTGGCGATTTCCAGATTTCCTGCAGATGCATAAAGATTGGAAATAATTCCTGACAACTGAGACACTTGAGGGAAAACCCTGCCAGAAAAATCATCAGCGCTCACAGAGATGTGCAATGCCTGTCTGAAAAATGGGGTGGCCGGCAGTTGAAAAAGCAGGCAGCACCCATCCAAACCATGGGCACCCAAGACCCCCACCTCCGACACAATTTTCAGGCGAATGGGTGGGCAGCGTTTCCCTCTACCGGTTTTGGGCCTCAAGCTTTCCGACCACCTCTTTACTTCCACATACAAATCGGGCTCCGGTGCTGGTTGCAGGAGCCCCGTCTGTGATTTTCAAGCACAGCTGAGCACCGAGCGGCTTCACCAACTGCCCTCCAGGAAAGGCCCAGTAAGATTTTGGAGGGGGTTTCTATGGGGACTAAGAGCAGCAGGTGTATTTTAGAAACTACTGTCACTCACTACCATTCGACGCCCCATGAGATCAGTGCCCATCATCCCTCCCCCACCCCCCACCCACCCCCCCAGGCCCCATTTGCAAGAACAGAGGAAAGAGGAGCAGGAGCAGACTCCATGGCCCATCAGGCCTGCTTCACTATTCTATACAATCATGGCTGATCTTGGGCTTCAACTCCATTTTCCTGCCCGCTCCCCGTGTCCCTTGATTCCCTGAAACACCAAAACTCTGTCTATCCCAGCTTTAAATGTATTCAATGATGGAGCATCCATAACCCTCTGGGGTAGAGAATTCAAAAAAATTCTCAGCTCTCTGAGTGAAGTAATTTCTCCTCATCTCAGTCCTAAATGATTGGCCCCTTATCCTGAGACTGTGTACCCTTGTTTTAGATTTCCCAACCAGTTTAGAAGCAATCTCTCAGTGTCCACCCTATCAATACTCTTCAGAATTTTGTAGGTTTCAATGAGATCACCTCTCATTTATCTGAACTCCAGAGAATATAGGCCTAATTTACTCAGTCTCTCATCATAGGATAACCCTCATCCCAGAGACCAATCTAGTGAACCCTCGCTGTACCACCTCCAATGCAAGTATATCCTTCCTTAAATATGGAGACCAAAACTGCACACAGTACTCCAGGTGAGGTCTCACCAAAACCCTGTACAATTGTAGCAAGACTTCTTTATTCTTGTACTCCAATCCCCTTGCAATAAAGGCCATTTGCTCCGTGTATTCCCACCATTTATTGCCCATCCCTAAGTGCCCTTGTTCAGAGGGTATTTTTAAGAGTCAACCACATTCACTGTGTGTCTGGAGTCACATGTAGGCCAGACCAGATAAGGATGGCAGATTTCCTTCCCTAAAGGGCATTGGTGAACCAGATGGGTTTTTACAACAACCAGCAATGGTTTCGTGGTCACCTTCAGGCTTTTAATTTTTATGGAATTCAAATTTCACCATCTGCCGTGGCGGGATTCAAACCCGGGACCCCAGAGTATTACCCTGGGTCTCCAGAATGCTAGTCTAGTGACAATACCACTATGCCTCCCTCCAAGTTGAAAGTTTATTGGACCATGGGTTAGTTTGAAACAGGTCTCACAGGGAGAAAATAGTAAACTACTTCCCAAAAGACAAAGATAAACCAGAATAAGTCAATCAGTAACTCATGCTAAAATACACAAAAACATGTATTTATCTTTAGAAAGTCAATCTTGCACGAACCTGTTGGCAGTATTTTATACCCTGGCCCTCGGTTCCCCATCCGAGCGCCATCTTTCATCCAGCTCACTGCAGGCTCTGGGATTCCAGTCACATGACACGTCAGCACCACCGAGGACATTTTAGTGACAGTAACATCTGGAGAGTCATCAGCAATCGATGGGGGAACTGGGGTGCAAATAAACAACAATGTTTAAAACAAGAAGTACTCAGCTTTAAAAGAAAGAAAAACCTACGTTTATTATTGCTGAAAAAGAGACATTTCGTCTTGCACTCATCAGGAAACTTTGCAAGAATACTAATTTAAGGGGAAAACAACAATTTGTACTATATGAGAAGAGAGTGTGGATTACTAAAAATTATGCTGGCAACCAATTTAAGATTGTTAGCCAGGCTTGCAGTGTGACACATTTGCTTGTACTGGAAGCTACATAAATTAATGCATAGGCCACTGTTCTTTGCAGACAGAAAGAACATGCACACATCTGTTTTAGCTAAACAAAATAAGTGACAGCCATTCGCTGACCCATTCAAGGCAATGCCTTGACCAATCAAGGTCAAGCTGCCTGGTTTAAATTTCAAGCAATGTTTGGCAGTTAACTGTCAGTCACCATCACTGGTGCATTCTCCAAGGCAACGCCTCTACCAATCAGGGTCCACTTGCCAACCAATCAGCAATGTCTTCTCATACAGTATAAATGGCTGTTTTCCCCTTATATTGGTATTCTTGTGAGCGTCCTGACGAGTGCAAGACGAAAAGCTTCAACTTGTCTCTTTTTTCAGCAATACTCAAGTTCTGTACTACCAAACGACTACTTGCATTTATATAGTGCTTTTCACAACCACCAGATGTCTCAAAGCACTTTACAGCCAATGAAGTACTTTTGAAGTGTAGTCACTGCTGTAATGTAGGAAACACAGCAGCCAATTTGCACCCAGCAAACTCCACAAACAGCAATGTGATAATGACCAGGTAATCTATTTTTGTGATGTTGATTGAAGGGTAAATTTTTTGGCCAGGACATCGGGAGAGCACTTCCCTGCTTGTCGTCAAATAGTGCAATAGGATCTTTTACATCCAGCTGAGAGGGTAGAGGGTGGTGGTGGGGGGGGGGGGGCGGGGTTCGCTTTAGAATCTCATCTGAAAGAAGGCACCTCCTCCAACAACGCAGCACTTCCTCAATACTGCACTGGAACGTCAGCCTTGACTTTTCTGCTTAAGCCCTGGAGTGGGAGAATTGTTGGATCAACCGCCTTCCTTCTTCGGGTCACAACGGCATGATTCAGGCAAGCACAAGACACTTGATGATGGAGTTTACGGGACTGACTTTATTCAAATAGAGCATAGGTGTTCAACCTTAACTGTACAAACTGGAACAAAAGCTATCCCAATTTATAAACATTAGTTTGCCTACATCAAAGGCATATGATCCAGCCAAGACCTCACATGTACTTCCTGAATCCTTTGAAAATAATCTATTCAGATAAACAGTATTAGTAGTTTACTTCAAAAATATTTCCCTCAAACAAGACTTCCAGACCTACGTTTTCCTGAATCCTGCGAGGAATAGTATTATTAACAGCTTGTCTTCCAAAATATTCCTTCCATCCTATTGTTAATAGGCCCTTCTGCCCATCTTTATTAAACTAGCTACTAAAGTTATCTTCAGTCACCCATGGTCAGCGTTGTCCTAGTCATTTTTCCCTTGCAAAAGCATTTCTGGTAGATAAGACATTTGGAGTAAACAATAAGTCCTGCTTTCTTCTGTGGCACTACACTGATAACCTGTTTATATTAGAAAGCCTTTTGAACAAAGATAGAAGGAAATTCAATTACTAACCCTTAACTCTCTAAGATATCCAGTAAGGATAAGGTCAAGGACCTAGAGGATAAACTCAATACTGAGGTAACAAAACTGTAACATTCGTATTTTTCTGTAATCTACCTACTAATATCATACAGTAAATAAAAAACTCAAGAATTCTTGTTTGTCACGGCTATTGTTGCGATGTTTTAGTCACACTTTTGGAACTTACTGTAAAGATCATGGTTAAAGTGTGATGGATCAGGTAAAATTGGCTTCTAGTACTTTTAATAGATAATATTCCAATGCCTGCCATTGAGTCCTCCCACCACTATTAGCACTATGACCAGTGTGACCCATGCCTGGCCGCCATTTTATTTTTCACTCTATTTTCATAGCTGCACATAGTGATACCACTGATTCTGGCCAGAATGCAGATGATTAGGTAATTTCCTCTACCAATTACACCTGGAGCTCACATTGCCAAAAGTGACTGGGATTGATTTGATGTATATAATTTGTATTATGCAATTATCCTCCCTTCACTGTATTTTGCTGGAGAAATCACCCTGCTATTTATCAGGAGAATTGTTGTAGTTTTGGTTGTGAGATCTGTTTCCACTAATTTGTAGAGACTTTTTTTAAACAGACTCTGTAGGCTGTTTGCTGAAATAGTCTATTTAAGTAGATTCTGTAGACTGTTTTCTGTACTACACTGTTCAAATATACTCTGTTTGTTGAGTAGGTAGACTGTTGTGTACCCTTCCAAAAATCCCACTTCACTTACAACTGACTGGTTGACCCAGTGTTGTCAACAGCCACTTTCATTTTTACAGACAAGCTTTTGTTTCAATTTTAATCGCTTTTTACTTCAGTTTCTACTTTATTGCCTAAGGCTCCACAGTCTCCCCCACCCTTACTTCCTGTGCTCCTGGCCCTACTCTCGTTCTGTATGGGCTCTAGTTACAAGCTCAGTTTTTCTTCATTCCACAGATGCCCCCCTCCCGCAACTCCACCACCCCAATTGCTCCTGAGCTGCTGCTGGCCCCACTCACCACTCTTAAAAAATATCTTTCCGGCTCCTCCCAGCCCCGCCCCCCCCACCCAACCCACCCCCCGCCCCCCCCCCCCCCCCCCCGCCCCACCCCCCACACCCCTCCGGCATTTCAGCGCCCCAACGGCCACCTCAAGGGCTCAGTCTTTGCTAGAAAAATGCACAGTCCACCTAGAGTTGCCAACCCTCCAGAACTGTCTTGGAATCTCCAGTAATTAAGGATTAATCTCCTGGGCACTGCTGAGGGAAACCTGGAGGAAAATGATAGGGGCATTTAAAAAATAGCTGTATTTCCCCCCCCCCCCGCCCCCCCATTTTCTTTGGACATTTTTGTTTATTACTGATGAAAATATTGGAAATTGGGGAAAAGGCTGTTTGTGATTGGGTGGAGGTGGAAGATCAGGTGATGAAACCTTCAGGAATAGGTCCGACCAGAGTTGGTAAACCCAGGCCCACCCTGCGGCTTCTGGTTTCCACTTCCCACCCCCCCTTAAAATGCTGCCTCATTTTTGGACTTCACAGGGCCACTTGCACACTCCCACCTGCCTATGGCTCTGCTTCTTCAGTCCAAGTGGCCACGGCACTCCTATTTCTTTACTTTTTTTTGTCTTCTTTCATCACCAGAATAGAAGACAGGTCCAAGCCACAAGTCCATCAGGCTATCGCTCCGCAGAAACCAGGACAGGTGCACAGAAGCCAATGGCGCAAAGTACAAGAACAGACATGCGAGCGCACATATGCACGAGAGGCCAGAGGAATGCGGGGCGTTGACAGATCTGGTTAAGACATCCGAGGAAAGACAGATAGCTGCAAAAAGATCAGATGGGAAGAAATGTCAGAGAGAGAGAGAGAAGACAGATGATCTCAACGAAAGATGCATATCCCAGAAAGAAACAGATGAGAATAAAACAGGGGCAGAGAGAGAGAGACAGACACAGAACACAGAAAACAGACATCAATCCGTTGGCAGATTAGGGACATGTAGGCATAAAGGAATCCATATGAGAATCCTTCTGATTCATCATGAGCAACGCCACCAAAGTTTTATTCATACAGCAAGAGATAATATTGTGCGTTTTATGGAATTATGGAAAATACGCAACACGGAAACAGGACTTGTGGCCTCACTGTACTGGGGCTTGTCCTTGGTATGAGCTCTAATCCCACATGCCCAACCTGTTCCCCAGATCCTGCTGATCCCATTTCCTTCACCTACTCTGACGTATTCTTAATACTGCGCCTTGTCAGCCACCAGGGAGTCTCATCGTCACTCGCCAGACAAACAGGGCTTGGGTTTAGAAAGCCTCACCGTGGACAGTGAACTGCATGAGCCGGTGGGAATCACCCGCCTCATTTGACGCCACGCACTCATACAGCGCCGTATCCTGAGTGGTGGCCGAAAGGATCACCAGCGACCCCGACGGCAACAACCTGAAGGAAAACAGTGATCAGAGAAAGACATGTCAACACATCGGCTGGTAACAGTAAAATTAAACTAAACAGAAGGTTGTCCTAGATCCCTCCAGATTTTGGAACATTAGAGGGCCCAAAATGTCCGAAGCCCAATAGGTCTAACAATTAATGAAATTGCCTGGCTAGGGCTCTCAAAAGTCTTAAATAAATCTACATGTTACCTCTCTCTGTAATCAGTATATCTATTTCTCTCCAACCTGTCCTGCAGTAAGGGGCGTTTGGAAAGCACCAGTACAGGGACAATGGGACAAACTGGTTTTCTATAATGTCAATAGGATTGTGTGTTCACTGCCTCCTTTCAGTTTAAATGTAAACTCTTCCAAATTTGGCTCCAAACAAAGGGAATATTACTTCACGCAGAGCCTGCTGTGTCATCAAATGAATACGGGCAATATATTGTACTTGGTACAGGTCTTTGATGAGGTTAGTTTTGGATGGAGGTTACGTATCCTCTTACTCTGTTCCAGCAGTGCACCTCAGCCTTTCACATGGGCACCTTCCCACTGCACTAATGTCATAGAATTATATAGAATTTACCACACAGAAATGGGCCATTTGACCCAACTAATCTGTGCTAGTGTTTATGCCCCCACAAGAGTCTCCCCACCATTCCATCAGCCTCAACTCAGCCGTTCAGCATATCTTTCTATTTCCTTTTCTCTCATGTGCTTACCCAGTTTCCTTTTCTCTCATGTGCTTACCCAGTTTCCTTTTGATAGCATCAAAGCATTTTGTCTCAATCTCTTCCTGCGGTGGAGAGTTCCGTGTTCTAACCACAGGTGAGATTAATTGGACAGCTCTTTCAAAGAGCCAGCACAGGCATGACAGGCCGAATGGCCTCCTTCTGTGCTGCCGGATTCCATGTCCATTCCCATGTCCCATTCCCACGTCCCAACGTGTGACTTCCCTGACTGAGATTACCAATCAAGTGCTGAGTTTGGTAAAATTACGTGTGGGTTTCACGTTGTGCGCCCTGCGCACTACTGGCTTTGACTCTCCCAACCCATTGACATTGTAGCCAGCAAAGAAAAGCAGCTTTTACGTCATCAACCTGGGCTAGATTCAATCCAAACCCCAGAGTGAAAAGTCAGTACTGACTCACCAGTTCCTCAAACCAAAGTTCTTACTGCTTATTAACCAGTCCCTCAGTCAAACAGAAATTTTTTTCCATTCAGTCCCTCAATGTTACCTGTACATGTTCTGTTGCAGGTTAAAGTTCAGAGGTTTACCATTTTTCTTCCAGGTCACCTCGGGTTTAGGGGTTCCTGAAACCTCGCAGCTCAACTCGGCTTGAACATTTGCCACAGCGGTGATGTTAGTTGGAGCAGGACTTATGGTGGGAGCGCCTAGCAGGAACAAAGAAAATTCACTAGAACAAAACTGAAGCGGGACAAGGGTTTTAATCGGGAGGGTTTCACTCGAGATGGTTTCTTTCATTGGAAAACTGAAGGTCGGGGGGGGGTTACAGGGTCACAGTATAGGACGCCATCAAACTTGAAAAGACTAAAAGGTAAGCTGAAGTTAATCAGGAAGTATTCACTAAACTGGGTTTTTAAATACATGAAGCACAGAGGAGGTCAGGAAGGTAACGAGTTCCATAGGCCCCGAGAAAGAAGAAGCTGAGGTTAGACACAGTGGAAGGGAAGGATATGCTAATGGACAAACCTTTACTCATACATTTCAGCAGCAGGCAATTCACAGCAAAATGTATCAATGCATAACAAAAATGTTTTTCTTCTACACAATGCCCTCACCTGGTCCTAACCTGCTCTATGGTCATGTTCTCATTTCAATTCACTGAAATTAATTCATTTCTCCAACCAGTCACCTGCGTTAATATTCCAGAAAGTCAGTTGGGGAAGGATAGAGCTGGAGCCAATTTTTACACACTTTTAGAAGCATTTATTCGCAGAATTTCACACTACAAGTATGCGCCTCCTAACTCAACAAGCAGTTTCAATCTGCGTCTATTTATAGGGGCACAAGTGAATCCCCAGTTAATGCCCATCACCTACATACAATTAAGCCCAATTAATATACAACTAACAACTTGAGTGTCCCTTCCTTTCCCTTGCTAGCTATGGGGCTCCTCTCTTATTTCTCCTGTGTCTAATTGATTTTGATATAACATACAATACTTCTATAGCATGAGACCCGAGGGGGAAGCTCAATCCCTCAAAAGGTTCCTGGCAGTTTTGCTGTGAAAGTCAACATACCCAACACTTGTAGCTCGATCCTATGATGATCTGTGCCAACTGCGTTTGATGCTGTGCAAAGATAGCGGCCAGAGTCCGAAACCTGGACTGAGTGGATCCGTAGGGATCCCTCGGAGAGAAAATCAAACCTGTGAGGAAATCAACAATCCCCAATCAGAGGGCAAGGGAGAGACACTGCCACGATGAAGGTGACTAGACAAAAATGGCTATTGAGTCCAACACCACTTTATGATAACTATCAACTCAAAACCCTTTCTAATAAAACACTCCAGTTGGTGAAGCATGCATGCCCAATGCCCACAATTTTCTTTTTATGCATTCAGGAATCACTGTTGGATCCTTCCATCTAAAACAAAAACTATTGGGACCGTGTAGTGTAGCACTAAGCCATTGAAACTCAAGAGCTAGGCTCAACCTGTGGGATACTCTGAGTTAGATATTGCCAGTCAGTGCAGCGGTGAGAGATCTTCAGATTACCTCAGCATTCCTGGGCTAGAGAAATTGGGAAGAAAATCAGCCAAGGTTCCCATTGCTGATTACTTTGAAGTGGGCTCCAATCAAAAAAGTGGATTAATGGGGGTGGAGAGTGTGTGCTGGTGCATAAGGACAGGATTGGGGTCGGTGACACCATCACCTGCGAGTTCCCCTCCAAGCCACACACCATCCTGACTTGGAACTATATCGCCGTTCCTTCACTGTTGCTGGGTCAAAATCCTGGAACTCTCTTCCCTACAGCACTGTGGGTGTACCTACACCACATCGACCGCTGTGGCTCACCACCACCTTCTCAGGGTCAAATTAGGGATGGGTAAAAAATGCTGGCATAGCCAGCAACGCCAACATCCCGTGAACAAATAAATTAAAAAAAAACAAATCTCTCATTATCTGCCTGTACCTGGGGCTGTCTGCAGTCAGCAAATTGCCATCCTTTCTCCAAGTGACTGTTGGTTTTGGGATGCCGTGGGCCTCACATTCCAACAAAGCAGCCTGGTTGATGAAGACTGAGAGTGACGGGGAGCTGGCTGTGATTGTCGGAGTAACTGAAACGCACATAAAAAACACCAAGTCAATCAGTCTAGGGAAAAAACACCTGGATTTAACAGGCAGAGTTAACAACGAAAGTGAGACTTAAGTTTATAGCCTCTTATTACCAACCCACCGACCAGCGAAAATATCTTTCCTTAATTTAATTTATCAAAACCCTTCAGAATTTTGAATGGCTTTATTAGATCTCCTCAAACGTTTTTTTACCATTCTAATGAGGAGAGCAGCAAGAGGACTGTGCACATTCGCACTCACCATGAACAACTACATTGAAGATACGAGTCACTTGTCCTGCAATGTTGCTGGCAAGGCAACTGTACTTGCCAGCATCTGAGGGCGCAACATTATTGATCAGCAGGAATTGACTGTCTGGCAGATTCCGGACAGGAGCACTAGCCTAAAAGAAAACAAAAGCAAAACAGAAGAGTTTGGATCGCAAGCCGTAGAAGTAACAAGAACAGCCACAAGGTCGTTCCCCCTGATCTCTGAGTGGCAAGGTGTAAACAGATTGCACGACCTAAACCCATGCCTTGCCATTCCTGCACAGCACATCGGAATTTGGAATTGTTGTGCCCTCGTCCCATCTTTCAACAATCGCCTTTGGGTACAGACCCATAGCCCAAGCAATGTCAAACTGATTCTTAAATTGTCTACCTCAAACACATCATGTGAATGATTGCTATAAACTGGTACAGTCGGAAGCATTGTTCTGAGCTTTAGGATCAAGAGGTAAACTGCTGAGCTTGAATGATGGAGTACGACTCTGGTTTTAAAGGTGTCACAATCCTTAAATATTAATGTTTCCAAAACATTGACAATGCAGAATATGTATTGTCATGGTACATGGACCACTTGATTGGAAATAAAGCTGAATGCCAAGTACACCTATTAAGGTTGACTGTCCAAAAACACTCACTTGTAACGGGACATCATTCTTGAACCACTGGACAATGGGAGGCGGATCCGCTTCAGACTTGCATTCCAGGGTCAGCTGCTCCTCAGCCGATAGAGTGACCACCTGAACATCACTGGAGCCCATGATATTTGGAGGAACTATATTAATCAGACATAAGCACAACTGAAACATGGAGCATGTAGTCAAATAGTAAATTGGAAATAGATCAAACTAAAATGCAAGCACCAAACTGGGGATAAGGATAGACGGAGATAGTCATTCGCTCCATGGGACAGAATGGCGATGGAGATGTGAGGGTGAACACAGGAACCGGGATAGGCTGGAATCAAGATAAACCAGGCATTAAAGGACAAATGGCCTCTACTTGTTGAATAGTTCCTGGCAGACCATTCCTCTGATATTGAGTCCCAGGAGTTTCGTTGTTATTATTGTGTAAAATGCTAGATGTTATCCATTTAGTGACAGTAGCAATATTTGGTTACATTATTGCCATTCACAGTGTAAAGGAGAAAGGTGATTCAGAGTACAGGTCAAGCATCCTTTATCCATAAGTCCGAAGAAAGAATACATCCAAAAACTGCACTTTTTTTGAACCTCATTGCCCTTTAGTACAGGAAGCCTAGTTATTTATCTGCACCATTTACCTTGTGATTTTTGTTGTTAACCTGTCAAAAAGAAACTTATGACAGGTACCCTGCATTTATTATTCAGTGATACATCTTACTTTTCTAGCCATTTCATTTACTTCAGACTATGGCTAGTCTAGGCTTAAGTTATTGTAATGGAGGTTTACACGTGGTATCCGAAAACCGAAATTATCTGAAATCCGAAATGCAATCGGCTCCAAGGATTTTAGGATAAAGGATAATCAACCTGCCATATGGGAGCAGACTTAGTGCCCGACTGCAGGGGAGACATGAATGAAGGTTAAAGCGAACCTGAAGATAGGGGACAGGTCATTTACAAGGAGAAAACATGTAAAGAGAATGTTTAAAATATATAACCATACCATTTATCCTTACTAAATATTGCAGCTGATCCTCACCAGCCGGATTTGTTGCCAGACAGGTATAGAGTCCAGCATCTTCTACCTATGATAAACCGCAATGTAAACATTATGTCCAGTTATATAGCAGTAACAAAGACATTATATTAAAAAGGAACAGATGTAATTGCTAGAAGCATTAGATGCACTTTATATTTAGATTCTCTGTCCCTTCTCCAGCTAACAAAACAAGCAGATGAGTAACTCTCATCCTTTATCAGGTGAGGTCACCCAAAGGTTCTATGTCAATAATCCATTGTGATCCACCGCCTAGTTTTATTCTTTCCCTGTGGGTCACACATGTCTATAGGATGGGGAATAGGGGCTATATCAACCCACCTGCCTGTAGCAGTGTATGCTGCGGAATCTAGGCTCACTGTTAGTCCAGGACCATAGCTGATCTCAAGGCAACTCAACGGATGCTAGGATCAGCTTTTTGGAGGGCGTGTTAGGGTTTGCAGCCTCTGTCTCCCCCATTTCTGCCCTTCCTTGTGGCTTCCCCAGGTAAGACGCCACCTGTGACTGATAGATCAGGTGGGTGGCTTATTCCCAGGCTCGTATGGCTGTCACTAGGAGAGTGCCCTGAAAAGTCCTGCAGGGTCAGCGCTCTCTTTGACCAATCAGTCCATTTCTGCTGGGTAACAATAGAGACTGACAACTTCATAAAGAGACTTGAATTCCCAGTGACCAATTTAAAGGAATTGCATGACAAGATTTCAAGTTAGATTTTTACTGTAACAAGAAAACTAAAATCAACACCGGCTAAACGTTACTCATAGGCAACTAATATTCTAAATGACAGAAAATACATCCCTTATTAACGTTTTAACATATACGAAAACACCATGTTGCATTTATACCTTACAGAACACTCTTTAGAGAATTGCAGTCTTTAGTGGAAATAGTCCAAAGTTAGTCTCAGCTTACATTGGGCTCACTTCTCCCCACTTCGTCAAATCATAACGTCCAGTGACTGTCAAAAACCGTTTCCCTTGGTTTTCTGAGAATTCCAGAACTGTATTCCAGCGCCACAGTCTGGAGATACCCGCCCCTCCTCCACCTCCTAGCCTGGCCAGGGCAAGTCTTCCAGGATCTTTAGAGTCCCATGGGATGCATCTCTTTGATGAGAGACTGTCCTCCCTCCTGCATTCTGCCTGGTGGTTCACAGAAAGGCACACTCTGCTGACCACACCAGCAGCAGTCTTTTCTTTCTCTGAGAGACCGTTCCCTCGCTCTCTCTCTTTCTGTCCAAAAATACTTTCAGACAGAAAGTCTGCCCACAATGAGACAAGATACTCTTGCCTTTGTTTGACGAGTGAACATTTTGCACCTCACTCTCAGTTAGTGTTAGCCTGGGCCCTTGTTGTCGGGCAAAATTCGGAACAGATCATATGTCTCCCTTCACCACCCCACTTTACCTTGAATTAAAGAGACGGTCCCAAAACATAATCACCTTATAAAACTGTACATTCAAAACAAAAGGCAAGTTGTCAATGTGAGGCCTGAGCTGGTGAGCTCCACTATGTTCCAGGACATTGTGGATTATTGATCAGCTAACCTGGCTCATTGGTGATACCTGAAGGAATGGACCTGTCGATGGGAGTTGGAATTCTTTCCTACTTGGCTCCAGATAAAGCTGCGAGGCATTGCCCTCCATGAGCAGGAAGGCCCTAGCAGGATAAGCAGCGGGAAGCTCACCAGTGTCTATGACGGCTCTGTGGTTCCAGCTATCTGAACTCCAGCGGTATCCCAAACATAATTAAGGTCCTAAAACACTGCTTCCTACCAAGCTGCAGTTAGTCACTCTGGTCTCCTGAATGTGTGATGTGTGAATATGGGGATAGAGTGTGAGCTTCATCTCATTATTGCAAGCATAAAGTCTACTTGTGATTTTTCAGTAGTTTGATTAGAAGGCCCTTAAACATGGTAATTGGTTTCTGTACGTGTCAGGCACCCAACTGATGAAAAAAAACTGTATATTACTATTGTACAAATCACGTTGTTCATCTGACTCTGTGCTTTGCTTGAAATGGGACAGTAAATCTCAGTAAAAAGCTTTTAACTCTATAATTCTACAACAAGAGAGAATCTAACTGTCTCCCCTTGACATTCAATGGCATTACCATCACTGATTCCCCCCCAGTTAACATCCTGGGGGTCACCATTGACCAGAAACTGAACTGGACCAGCCATATAAATACTGTGGCTACTACAGCAGGTCAGGTGCTGGGACTTATGTGTTGAGTAACTCACTTCCTGACTCCCAGAGCCTGTCCACCATCTACAAGCCACATGCCAGGAATATGATGGAATACTCTCCACTTGCCTGGATGAGTGCAGCTTCAACAACACCTAAGGAGCTCCACAGCAGCCTAGACAAAGCAGCCCACTTGATTGGCACACCACTGACCACCTTAAACATTCACTTCCTCCACCACACAGTAGCAGCAGTGTGTACCATCTATAAGATGCATTGCAGGAACTCACCAAGGCTCCTTTGGCAGCACCTTCCAAACCCACAACCTCTACCATCTAGAAGGACAAGGGCAGCGATGCAATGGGAACACCACCACCTGCAAGTTCCCATCCAAGCCACAAACCATCCCGACTTGAAACTGTGTTGGCGTTCCTTCGCTGTCGCTGGGTCAAAATCCTGGAACTCCCTAACAGCACTGTGGGTGTGCCTACGCCACATGGACTGCAGCGGTTCAAGAAGGCAGCTCACCACCACCTTCTCAAGGGCAGTTTGCTGTGGGAAACAACTGCTAGCATTGCCAGCGATGCCCACATCCTGTGAACAAATAAAAAGACAAACTAACAGAGTCATGTGAAAACCTCAAAACATGGTCTGCCTATAGCGTAGCTTTGAGCAATGCTGATGATTTCCTGGTTGCTCCATAAACGGAGCTCCCTGAAGGATTCACATAACCACAGTAAGGCCCTCATCCTGGACCATTTCCCTGCTCTTGGTTCATTTCCAGGAACTGTCACAGATACTCACTCTGCTTTCCCAGCCATGTGGATCATTTGGAATATTCCTGCATTTCGAGGAAGCTGTGTCTGGTACAGTGCCAGCAGTGGATCACAATTTTTTGTTCTAATAAATTTAAGATTAAGTTGACATTTTTAAGCAGTTAGAAAACCTGAAACAATTAGGTCATCTAAATACTAATTATGCTACTGCACACGCCCCCATTTGCATAGTAGGTGAAGTGCCACCTCAACAGGTGTCAGTGGCCCCTCACGCACCACTGCCTAAATGGTTGAAAAGAGCTCATCCACAGAATAAAATCCGATAAGATAATCACCTACCTGCACACTTTCTATCCTGAGCACCTCTCCGTCACTCAGCACCGAGCCCACTCCATCGAGAGGCACTCCGTCCTTCATCCAGCTTATCTGGGGAACAGGGACTCCCACTGCTGTGCACAGCAGCTCCAGAGGACTACTTAGCACCACGGACACTTCCTGTGGCATCTCAGAGTCAGGAATCTGTGGTGGTTCTAGAAGGTAAGGCTGTTACTGAGCGTGGAAAACACTGCATTTCACAATGTTCTCTACCTCTGATTCTAAAATATAACAACAACAACAACTGCCATTATTATAGCTTAATGTAATAAAACATTCTGAGGCACTTCACAGGAACATCATCAAACAAAACTTGACACCAAGCCATATATGAAGCTAAAAGGTGGGTTTTAAGGAGTCTTAAAGGATGAGAGAGAGGTAGAGAGTTGGAGAAGTTTAGGGAGGGAAATCCAGAGCTTAGGGCCTTGGCAACCCCAATGTGGAGTGATTAAAATCAGGGATGTGCAAGAGTCCAGAATATAATTTAGCATAGTTCTCATATATCACAATGGTGACAAACCATAGTGCTGAACGCCCCCAACAGGGTAAATGTACGGTACGTAGACGTGTGTGTCTGTGTTTTAAATTGCCCAAAGTTCTGTGTTCAAAATACTGTTCAATAGTAAAGATGGAGTCACAGAAAATGGGGTGGGTTTGAGATTGAATTGTGCTAAAATAGAGGCAGTTTAGTTCCAGGGGTGCCATGTCCATTAGTTCTTGGGTCTGACTGCCCAAATTCATTCTTTAAAGAAGCTTTAACAGCCAGAGGAGAGATGGTATTTATCCCATCAGTGTGAGCTGGATAGATGTGAAGATCAAGGTGCTACCCCAAGATACCTTTCACAACCACAGGACACCCCAAGCTGCTTTACAGCCAATGAAGTAGGTTTGAAGTGTAGTCCCTCTTGTGATGTAGGAGCCTAGTGGTAATATCACTGAATTAGTAATCCAGAGACCCAGACTAATGGTTGGGGACATGGGTTCAAATCCCACCATGGTGGCTGGTGGAATTTGAATTCAGTCAATAAATCTGGAAGATAAAGCTAATCTCAGTAATGGTGAGATCATGAAACTATCATTTAAAAAAAAACAACTGGTTTACTAATGCCCCTTTAGGGAAGGAAATCTGCCATCATTATCTGGTTTTTGTGATGTTTATTGAGGAATAAAGATTGGTCAGGGCAACAGGGTTAAAGAATCACAGAAATTTAACGGCACAGAAGGAGGCCATTCAGCCCATCGTGTCTGCACCGGCTCTCCAAGTAAGCATTATGACCTAGTGCCAATGCCCTGCCTGTTCCCTGTAGCTCTGCACATTGCTTCTATTTAAATGATCATCTAATGCCCTCTTGAATGCTCGAGTGAACCTGCCTCTACCACACTTCCAGACCCGAACCACCCGTGTGAAAAAGTTTTTTTCTCACGCCACATTTGCTTCTTTTGTAAATCACTTTACATCTGTGGCCTCTCATTCTTGATCCTTTTATGAGCGGGAACAGCTTCTCCCTATCTCCTTTGACCAGCGCACTCATGGTTTTGAACATCTCTATAAAATCTCCTCTTAGCCTTCCTCTCTCCAAGGAGAACAGTCCCAACATCTCCAATCTATCTTCGGAACTGACGTTTCTCATCCCTGGAACGTTCTTGTAAACCTCTTCTGCACTCTTTCCAATGTGTTCACATCCTTCCTATAATGTGGTGCCCAGAACTGTACAAAATACTCCAGCTGAGGTCCAACGGGTGTCTTACATAAATACAGCACAACCTCCTTGCTCTTGTACTCTATGCCCCTATTAATGAAGTCCAGGATACCAAATGCTTTATTAACTGCTCTCTCCACCTGTCCTGCTACCTTCAATGATCTATGCACATATACATCCAGGTCTTTCTGCTCCTGCACCCACTTTAAAATTTCACCCCTTGTTTTATGTAGCCTGTCCATGTTCTTCCTACCAAAATGCATCACCTCACACTCCTACACATTGAACTTCATCTGCCACCTATTTGCCCACTCCACCAACTTGCCTATGTCCCTTTGAAGTTCTACATTGTCCTCCTCGCAGTTTACGACACTCCCAAGCTTTGTATTGTCCGCAAACTTTGAAATTGTCCACTGCACACCAAGATCTAGATCATTAATATACATCAGGAAAAGCAAGGATCCCAATACCGACCCCTGAGGAACTCCAATACAAACCTTCCCCCAGCCCAAGAAATATCCATTGACCATTACTCTCTGCTTCCTATTTTTCAGCCAATTTTGTATCCAAGTTACTACTGTCCCTTTTATTCCGTGAGCTATAACTTTTCTCACAAGTCTGTTATGTGGCACTGTATCAAATGTCTTTTGAAAGTACATGTACACCACATCAACAGCATCACCCTCATTGACCTTTTCTGTTACTTCTTCAAAAAACTCCAGAAAGTTAATTAAACACGATTTCCCCTCTAGAAATCCACACTGGCTGTTCCTTATCAACCCATATTTTTCCATGTGACTATTCAATCCTGAATAATTGTTTCTAGAATCTTGCCCACCACTGAAGTTAAACTGTTAACTGAAGTTGAAGTCACTTGCTTTGGTTCAAAATGGTGCATGGGATCTTTTACATCCATCTAAGAGGGTAGACAGGACTTTAGTTTAACATCTTGTCTGAAAGATGACACCTCCAACAATGCAGCACTCCCTCAGCACTACACTGGCGTGTCAGCCATCATTTTTGTGCTCAAGTCCTGGAGCGGGACTTAAACCCACAACTTACGGGCTCAGAGGTGAGAGTGTTACCCACTGAGCCACAGCTGACACTTACGGTTTGACATAGCATGAGACGGGTGATTTAGTGAGGACATTTTCCTCCTTTGTGCCTTATCCCATTCTGATTAGTCAAAACAAGAGAGGAAATGAGGAGACATGGTGGTATTGCATGTTGGTTTGTCCAGCAACAAAGGGACACAGTTTCAATTCAGCTCCCCTCTCCTCAATTTTATTGAGCTGTTGTATGGAGGCAACGTATGGTTCCACAGTGCCATGGAAAAGTTGAAGTGTGGGGCGTGGTTGTCTTTGCTGGCTTCTTTTTAACTTTAAGTGGCCCAAGTAGAGACCTGGAAGATGGTTGTTTACTACCTCACACTTGCTGAGTTACTGGTTAACCAGGGGAAATCAAAACCAGGAGTGCGAGAGAAAATATGCTTTAATAGAAAAAGGGTGCACATCGATGCAATGAGAAAAGGAGCATGTACACCTACATTGCCTGCTAGCTCAGCTGACCACAGTTTCCCTTTAAGACTGCATCTGTTCACAAATGCGCCAGTCACTCACCCATAACTATCAAGTTGAAGTGTCTTGTAGCCTCGCCTGCCTCATTCACAGCAACGCAGGTGTACCAGCCAGAGTCATTCGTGCTGGCAAAGGGCAGCTGCAGCCTCATCTCATTGCCCTCGGGCATCAGGTCGTTGAGCGCCAGCAGTTCACCATCCTTCAACCAGGAGAACATAGGGGGCGGGATTCCACCAGCATCGCATGTGAAAGACACAGGAGCTCCTCTGACCACAATCACTTCTTCAGTGTCTCTGGGATTCTCAAATCTTGGAGGAACTGGGCGGGGGGAGTGGGTGGTGGAGCAGGAGGAGACATGGAATCAAAGAAACACAGAATTATTACAGCACAGAAGGAGGCCATTCAGCCCATCGTGTCTGCACCAGCTCTCTGAATGTGCAATGCACCTAGTACCATTACCCCGCCTTCTCCCTGTAACTCTTGCACATTCTTCCTTTTCAGGTAACGATCCAATTCTCTCTTGAATGTCTCATTCAAACTTCCCTCCACCACACTCTCAGGCAGCACGCTCCAGGTCTTAACCACTTGCTGCGGGGAAAAGTTTTTCTTCATATCTCAATTGCTTTTTTTTTATCCAATTACCTTAACTCTGTGTCCTCTGGTTCTCGATCTTTCCACCAATGGGAACAGTTTCTCCCTACCTACTCTGTCCAGACCCCACAATTTTCAATACTTTGATCAAATCTCCTCTCAACCTTCTCTTCTCCAAGGAAAACAGTCCCAATTTCTTCAATCTATCCACGTAATTGAACGGTTCTTCATTCCTGGGACCATTCTCATGAACATCAGCAGCAAAGCATAGCCTACAGCAAAAACTTCAGATAGTCCCTGAATTAGACATCTTAGGGCCAATTTATCTCTCTGGGACCATGGCAGGGATAGGGTCCTGCACCTGTAAAGAGGAGGAATGCCCTTGATCTTCCTGAAGAAGAGGAGCCAGAAGGTCTTAAGAACCAGAGATCACCTGGCCCAGGTCCCGGCCCAGTGATGACAAAGCTGGGAGAGTCCAAGAACTCTTAGGACAGTGTTATAGCCCCATTAGCCTTCTCAGGTGAATGTAAAAAGCCACTTACATCATTTGAAGAAGAGTTGGGAAGTCCTGACTAATATTTATCCCTCAACTAACATCACTAAAACTGAGCAACTGGGTCAGCATTTCATTACTGTTTGTGGGACCTGACGTTAATTCACGTTAATAAACTCACTCTTCACTGCACCAAAGAAGTCAACTTTCTCCAAACTCAACAAAGAGAAGCATCTACCCTCTTAGCTTCTATTTCTTACAAACAACTGGCTTCTAAAACCCATACTTAGTGTTACTTAATCATGACTACTTGTCACCCCTGCTTCTTTTTGTTCAACCTTGAAGTCCTGCACTATGAGCCATAGCCCTTTCATCCAGGTTTGCTGATAAGGAAAAGCCTGGACATTTAAATGACCATCGAAGGTTAAGGTGGATTGGCAGGATGGGTGGGGGGGGCGGTGGTGGGTAGCGGGGGCAGGCAGTGGAATTGAGGACACCATCAGATCAGTAATGATCTTATTGAATGACGGAGCAGGCTCGAAGGGCCAAATGGCCTCCTCCCATTTCTTATGTATGTTCTCTTGTCGAGCATCACTGGAATAGAACAGCAGATTCTCTTGTTGCTGTTAATCTAGCAGGGCAGCAACCTTGTTGGAGTGGTACAATGGTGGCTGACCTCACTGAATAGTAGGACGCTGGCTTTGTAACTGGTAAGGCCATCAATACCTAATGTTCCGAATGCCTGCAGGGGTTGGGGGGGGGGTTTGGTGCACAAACTGAATGAAGACCAGTCACCGCCATTGGACAGATCGCAAGTTGCTTTCAAACATACCCTGCTG
Organism: Cetorhinus maximus; assembly: GCF_964194155.1. Lineage (NCBI taxonomy): Eukaryota > Metazoa > Chordata > Chondrichthyes > Lamniformes > Cetorhinidae > Cetorhinus > Cetorhinus maximus. The sequence continues at coordinate 16,637,163 of NC_135888.1, read as the reverse complement.
ACTGAAGAGAAGCATTGTTAGAAGCCTGGGAATAGGCCAAATGGTCAAACTGGGAGGTCTGAACAAAGTGAGGGGAGAATATTAACACATGAACTGAGTGGGGCAGGGAGATTTAAACTCCAATTTTCCTCCAGAATGTTTTGTTCCAAGGCAAAGACGCACCTTGAACTTGCAGGTGGTAATGCTGCTCCGTCACACCTGCCTGACTCACAGCGACACACGTGTAAGTTCCCATGTCGGAAATCTGAACCTGAGCAATCCTGGAGAGAGGAGAAAAACAAGTCAAACAATGTTTTATCATCGAAACTTTGAAAAGGCAGAAGTCCTCTCCTTCCATCAGGGGACAGGAGAATTTATAGTGGAGAACAAGAAAATGGCAGAGAAACTAAACTTTGCGTCTGTCTTCATGGAAGAAGATACAGTAATGTCCCAGGAATACCAGGCAGCCAAGGGACTTGTGAAACTGAGGAACTTAAATAAATTAGTATTACTAAAGAGGTAGTACGTGCAAAGGTAACTAAATTGAAGGTTGATAAATCCCCTGGACTAGATGAGCTTCATCCCAGAGTGTTGAAGGAGGTGGCTAGAGAGATAATGGATGCATTGGTGGTTATCTTTCAAAATTCTATAGCTTCTGGAAAGGTTCCTGCAGACTGGAAAGTAGAAAGTGTAACCCCACTATTTAAGAAGGGAGGAAAAGCGAGAATGGGGAACGTGTTAGTTTGACATCGGTTGTAGGGAAAATATTAGAATCTATCATGAAGAAAGTGATAACTGGACATTTAGAAAAGAATGGTAAAATTGGACAGAGTCATAATGGATTTATGAAAGGGAAATCATGTTTGACAAAGCTGTTAGAAATTTTGAGGATGTTACCTGTAGCATAGATAAAGGAGAACCAGTGGATGGGGTGTATTTGGATTTTCAGAAGGCTTTTGATAAGGTCCCACACAGAAGGTTAGTAAATAAAATTAGAGCGTATGAGATTGGGGGAAATATACTAGGGGTAGCAGGATTGAGAATTGGTTATCAGACAGAAAGCAGAGAGTAGGAGTAAATGGATCATTCTCAGGATGGCAGGCGGTTACTAGTGGGATAGCGCAAGGGTCAATGCTAGGTCCACGGCTGTTCACTATCTATATAAATGATTTGTGTGTGGGGACCATTTATAATATTTCCAGATTGGCTGATGACACCAAATTGGGTTGGAACCTAAGTTGTGAGGAGGATGCAAGGAGCCTTCAAGCAGACTTGGACAAGCTAAGTGAATGGGCTAGAACATGGCAGATGGAATATAATGTATCTAAGTGTGAAGTTATTCACTTTGGTAGAAAAAAGACAAGAAGGCAGAGTATTTCTTAAATGGTGAGAGGTTGGGAAATGCGGGTGTCCAAAGGGATTTGGGTGTCCTTGTTCTTGAGTCACTAAAAGGTGGCATGGAGGTGCAGCAAGCAATATGGAAGGCAACTAGTATGTTGGCCTTCACCGTGAGGCAATTTGAGTACAGGAGGAAGGATGCCTTGCTGTAGTTATTTAGGGCCTTGGTGAGACCACACCTGGAGTATTGTGCAGTTTTGGTCCTCCTATTTAAGGAAGGATACACTTTCCATAGACGGAGTGCAATGGAGGGTCACCAGATTAATCCCTGGGATGGGGGATTGTCTTATGAGGAGAGATTGAGGAAACTGAGCCTGTATTCTCTAGAGTTTCGAAGACTGAGGGGTGACCTCGTTGAAACTTACAAAATTCTTACAGAGCGTGACAGGGTGCGTGTAGATAAGATGTTTCCCCTGGCTGGTGAGTCTAAAGCCAGGGGACATAATCTCAGGATAAGGGGTAAGCCACTTAAGGCTGAGATGAGAAGGAATTTCTTCACTCAGATGGTGGTGAGTCTTTGGATTTCTCCACCCCAGAGGACCGTGGAAGTTCAATCATTGAGCATGTCCAAGACAGAAATCAATAGATTACTGGAAACAATCAATATCAATGGATATGGAGGTGGTGTGTGAAAGTGGCGTTGAGGTAGATGATCAGCCATGATAAAGTTGAATGGCAGAGCTGGCTCGATGGGCCAAATGGCCTACTCCTGCTCCTATCGATTGTACAAAGCTTTCAGGATCTTCTTCCTGCCGGCATGAGGAACTGAAAAATCCTTGCAGAAGGCCCCAGCAGCCAGCAGATTGTCTGGGCAATGTGCAAATTTGAATAAACATTTTTTAAAAAGACACCAACTACGCAGGTGTGACCACTTGGAGATGCCCCTCCCATTACGACACTCGCACCTTTACCTCAGGATCTGGCCGGCTGACAGCAACCTCACGTGGGACGAGATGGCAAGTGGTAACCCATCCTTCAGCCAGGTGAGCTGTGGGGGAGGGGTGCCGGCAGCTCTGCATTCCAGTGTAACCGCTGCATTCGGCATCGCCGCGAGGATCTCAGGAAGACTGGTGACCCCGTTGATATTTGGAGGCACTGGGGACAATGAGAATAGCAAAATTACACCCAGACCCATGAAGACACACCAGGGAACCTATTAAAGAGATTGTGGATTCAAGTCCCGCACCAGAGACATGAGCACATAATCTTGGCTGACGCTCCAATGCAGTACCGAGGGATTCCAGGTCAATATTTATCCTTCAGCCAACATCAATACAACTGTTTACCTGGTCGTCATCTCAGTGCTGTATGTGGGATCTTGCTCTGTGCAAATTGGCTGCGCATTTCTTACATTACAATACTGACACTCCATTTATTTTGTGTGATGCAAAGTGTACCATAAATATTGAATAGTGTGTGTAAATTAAAAAAGTACAAATGACAGTTCAAAAATGAAAAAGTTGCCTATGCAATAGAGAGGAGTTGGAATTCCTTCATAGCTGAGTTACCAAAATGTGGAGCTCCCATTTTGCTTTTAAAGAACTTTGCGAAAGGGTTTGGCCTGAATTTTTGCAGTTGAGATGGGTATCAGGAGTTGCGAATTTTCCCAACCCCGTGAACCCATCTTTGTCCTGGTGGATCCCGCCCACCCTCTTTGCATGTGGAGGAGGCAAGCATGGGCTTCCAGAGGCTGGCTTGAGGCGAAGCCAGCAGGTTAGAAGGCCTGCTTCCGTTGACTGGGACATGAGTCTAGTTCTATTCACGATTGTTAGGCCCACTAGTACTCACTCCCCTCCTATCCCCATTCCCCCTCCATACCCGCCATATCTCCTATGCCCACTCACCTAGTATCTGCGAGAGACAGAACTCATGAGCCATATAATAAGACTAGCAAGTCTTTGAATTGCTCATGCAAAAAATATCAGGCATTCATTCCATTTGAAAGAAGTTGCATCTCTTATAATCTCATAAAACTATCAATCAAACTCAGCCAGTGAAAACAATACCTCTTAATCTTATCCAAATAAACACACCGGCACTGAAAAGCCACTTCAAAGGAACAAGGTCATAAAACTGTCAAAAAAAAGTTAGCAGGTCCCTTTGCAGTTGTGTAACCAATCCCCTACAGGACTGAGTCCATTAGTCACTTAGATCTCAGTCAAGCATTCATCGGGCAAAACAGGTGTCTGGTCATCTTTTAAGCCTGCTACTGTTGATACCATTGCCAGATGACCTTATTATGAATGCTTGGCTGACTCTAAGAAAGTTTGAAAAATCACTTTCTTTGAAGTGATTTTTCAATGCCCGTGTGTTTATTTGCACAAAATTAAAAGGTGTTCAGTGGGTTAAGGTTTTCACTGATTATGTTTGATTGGCATTTCTTTGAGAATGTAAGAGTGGCATTTTTTTCAAAAGGAATGTTGAATTTTATTTTATTTTAAAGATTTCATGAGATTTCTAAGACTTGCCAGTGTTATTATATGCCTCATTGGTTTTATATCTAGTGGATACTAGAATAGAGCTTCAAAGGCTCAGCAGATGTCAAGACCTTAAATCAATGTGAACATCGAACCACAGGGTCCCCTACATACATTCATATCAGAATATTCATACTATAGAATGCAGAAATGGACTTTAGCCACTGAACCCTTGCACAGTGCTGGTCAATTTAATAGCCTCTTACCTTTTAGGGACATAGCCCTCTGATCAATCACTGCATTGAAAACATACTTAAAACCATACAAAAGCCTTAAACATATATTAAAAAACTTTTAAAAAAACATATTACCACACACCATCTACACACCTTCTAAACTTACTTGACAAAAGGTTCATGACTCCAGACTAGGGCTCCTTCATGGTTCATGACTCCTCTAAGGAGCCGTGAACCACATCTTCTGCAAAAATCAACCCGGCTTCATCAGAATTGCAGGAGCTCTGAGATGTCCACCGCCGCAATGGAGCTGGCAAGGTTAGGAGTGCTGGGTGCAGGCTTGCCACCTGCACCCTTATCCGGCACTGGCAATAATTGCCAGAAACAGGAATGGAGGCAGTAATCCTGGAATCAAGTTTCCACCCCACCATTTTTAAAGCCCTTCCACCTCAGCTACGCCACAGATAGAGACATAAAAATCCAGACATTTGAGTTGACAATTTTTGCCATGGGAAATAAGCAGCAAGGATTTGATGTGCCTGGATGTTCACTTACCAAGTACATTGAGTATGAACATTTTTGTCTCTTCCCCAGCAGGATTCCGTGCCACACAAGTATACCTTCCTGTATCTGAAGCCAAAGCCCCCTTTATACCCAAGGAGCTACCGTCTGAGGACAAACTATAGAATGGACAGAAAACAAATATCTCATTACCAAATGAACCAGCAGCATTTTACATTCCCAATTCCTTCACTCAGTTTCACTTGAGGCCTAGTGAAACAGGCTTCATCAGGCGCCAGTACCACCAAACAACTCAGTTCCAGTTATCTGCCAAATTCAGTGAAAGAGTTTGTGTTTCAGACAAAGTGGATTGAAAGAAACTTCCCATTGGTGGAATGGTCGAGAACCAGAGGAGACATTGATTGGTAGAAGAACCAAAGGCAATTAACACGAGGAAAAACTATTTTTACACGCCAAGTGGTTAGGATCTGGAATGCACTACCCGAGAGTTCAATGGGGGCAGATTCAACTGTGAATTCCAAAAGAGAATTGGATAAGCACCTGAAAGGAAAAGAATTGCAGAAAAGGGTGGGAGAGTGGGCTGAGCTCTTATCCTGAGATTATTACTTCCAGTCCTAGACACTCCAGCTAGTGGAATGTCCTCTTATTATCTACCGTGTCAAACTCCCAAAGAATTTGATACATTTCAATGAATTCAGCTCTCATTCTTCAGAACTCCACAAAATATAGGCCCATTGTACTCAATGTCTATTCACATCTTGTAAATAATCTTTTAGTGATAGTATGCAAAAAAAAACACTCACTTAAAGTGTGCTTTTCCCAGTGTTTCTAATGGTTGGCCATCTTTCAGCCATTTTAGAGTGGGTTTTGGCTCCCCTGTAGCCACACATTCCAAGTTCACGTCTTCATTCACCATGGCGTCATATTCACTGGGCACGTTTGAGCCAAAAATGCTTGGTGATACTGGTTAGTGAGAGAGAACAGATGAAATGAACAAAAATTGTATAAACATTGTCATTCAAGTCAGAAAATAACTTTTCTGATTGGTGTTGGTGGACAAGAGGAAATTAAATGAGTAGCAGACATGAGGAGCTGGGATGGGAGGCAAGATGAAGATTGGGTGCCTTAGTAAGGTCAAATGCTATCCTTTCACCTGTGAAAGAAATGGAGGACTTGCAGTTATACTGCACCTTTTATCACCGCAAGACACCCCAAAGCACTTTAAAGCCAATGAGGCACTTTGTAAGTGTAGAGAACAGTTGTAATGTGGCACCATACTTCACAGTTAGCCCAGACATCACTCAACGATGGGCGGTGTGGGAAATGAAGAGGTCACTTAGGTGAAGTAGGAGATGGTTTTCTGAGGTTAGGTTCAAAGGAGTAATACGACCCCGATATTGTACAAGTGTTATAAACAGATGGCATGAAGACATAATTTTCATAGCAATTATAATCAACTGCTACAGGCAAAAATGAGGCAATACACTAGTGTAATAGTCTGCTATTACACTAGTATAGTGTATTATAAAGACAGTGGGCTAAGCAGCAGGTCATGTGGATGTGAATTAAGAATAGGCAGGTTGATGATTTAGCTGTTGATGTTTGGCTGTACATCATTCATTGGAGTTCTGAACAGTTTACAGCCAGAACTTTGAATTGCCTTTTCTTTTTACAGGTAATGACAACCTGCCGTGCATTTCCAATATTTTCTGTTCTTTTTATCTCAGTTCTGTTTCAGTCTCCTCTTGACAGAGCTTCCGTCAATCCAGATCACAGTTTCTATCGTGTCAGCCGTGGTTCAGTGGGTAGCACTCTTGCCTCTTCAGTCAAAAGGCTGAGAGTTCAACTCCTCTGGAGATCTCAGCACAAAATCTAGGCCGACACCCCAGTGCAGCACTGAAGGAGTGCGTGGCACTCTATTCAAAGAAGAGCAAGGAAGTTCGCCCCTGTCGTCCTGGCCAATATTTATCCCTCAACAATCATCACTGAAGCAGATTATCTGGTCATTGTCACATTGCCATTTTGGGAGCTTGCTGAGCACAAATTGGCTGCTGTGTTCTGTACATTATAACTGTGACCACACTTTAAACATACTTTATTGGCTGTAAAATGCTTTGGGATGTGTTGAGGTAGTGAACAGAGCTACATAAGTGCAAGTCTTTTTTACTTTCCCTTTTCTTTTCCTCCATAGATATCAGCTAACTCATTTCAGTTTCATTGTTAAGTCTGGGACCTTTCTCATTGATGTGAATATCATCATCTATGTGATGACCCATATGCTTTGGGAAAAACATATATTTTATTTTTGTCTAATGTCCCTTTTAAGGCTAGGATGAACTGGGGAGTATTCCGAAAGAGGGTTAATTGGTTTTGTGATTATGATGTCATTAGGTTCCATGAAATGCCCACGTGACCTGAGATTGTAATGGGGGTGAAAAGCTAAGAAGTAAAAGGTAAATAGAAAGCTAACAGCAGTGGGGTTGGTTTTCAGCCAGTGTTTTCTGTTTGGCAATTCAAAACACACTGAGAATTTGTGTAAAGAAGAAACAAGCAAAATTCTCTCTGTATGTAACAGTTTTCTGTTTGGCAGTCTTCAAACAGACCCTGGTGTTGAAGCAGGTCTCTAGAATAGAGCAAAGACTTTGTTACTGTGTGTGTTATAGTGTTGGAAAGAGCAGAGAGCTGAAGACAGGAAGGACAAGCGATTGTGGATTAGACAAGACCCATTGCTGCTGTTTCAGTGTTTCCAGAGCCCACCAGACTGTTTACGAACATACGATTAAGAAGAATAGGCCATACGGCCCATCGAGCCTGCTCTGCCATTCAATAAGATCATGGCTGATTTTATTGTGGCCTCAGCACCACTTTCCCACATACCCCCAATACCTTTTGACTCCCTTGTTTGTCAAGAATCTATCTTTGCCAAAAAGTATTCAATGATCCTGCTTCTACCATTTTCTGGGGAAGAGAGTGCTAACTTATGTCCGTCAGGGAGAAAATTTGTCCTCATCGCTGTCTTAAATGGGAGAGCCCTAATTTTTAAACTGTGTCCCCTAGTTCTATTCTCTCCCACAGGGAAAAGAAACATCTTCTCAGCACCCACTCTGTCAAGTCCGCTCAGGATCTTATTTGTTTCAATAACATCACCTCTCATTCTTCTAAACTCCAATGGATACAGGCCAAACCTGTCCAACCTTTCCTCAAAAGATAACCCCTCATCCCAGCAAGTAGTAGAGTGAAACTTCTCTGAATTGCTTCTAATGCAATTATGTCCTTTCTTAAATAAGGGGACTAAAACTGTACACTGTAGTCTAGATGTGGTCTCACCAATACAACTGTAGCAAACACTCTTACTTTTATATTCCACTCCCCTTGCAATTAACACAAACATTCCATTTGCCTTCCTAATCACTTGCTGTACCTGCATACTAATTTTTTGTGATTCATGTACAAAGACACCAGATCCCTCTGTGCTGCAGAGATCTGCATTCTCTCTCCATTTAAATAATATGCTATATTTCTATTCTTCCTGCCAAAGTGGACAAGTTCACATTTTCCAACATTATACTCCATCTGCCAAATTTTTGCCCACTCACTTAACCTGTCTATTTCCCTTTGCAGACTCCTCATGTCCTCTTCACAACTTACTTTCCTACCTATCTTTGTGTCATCAGCAAATTTAGCAACCTTACATTCAGTCCCTTCATCCAAGTGTTATGGTCCCAGCTGATGTTACTACTGGACGAGCCTGATCCCAGGGTGGAACCTGGCTTGATAGGTCCTAACTTTTATTTGTCGTTTAGATACGTGGAGAGTGGCTACTGAACAGACTAACAGAAGTCAGCTAGTGAACTTTTAACAGAAGAATAAAACATTTATTAAGCAAGAAAAGATCAACTATGTTACAATACTCCTTCACCCACAACTATACCTTTACAGATATATACAGACTTGTAAGGATAACACAAGTTACAAAATCTATCTTATACTCTTATGTTCACAGTGAGTACATAGTCCATGTAAACCAATAGATGACCTGTGGTTAGATACACCACACTCTGAAATAAAGTGACAGATGCCACCCCAAACAGACGCTATGGATCTCTCTTCAAACCCCCCAGCTTGTTACATCGTGAGCCAGCCAGTCTCACTGAACTCCATTTTTCACACTGGGGTTTCCAATTTCCACTCTTGAAGAACTCACTCTGGAATCTTCTCCCAAACTGACGCTTTCTCTCAGACGCCTTCCATAAAAGTCCACCTCCAGGGATTCAAACTCTCCTTCCCGTGTTCCTCTCCCCTGGGTCTACACATGCATTCAAGCTTTCTTCCATACACTCTCTCGCACTGACTCAGCTGTGTCAACAGTACATGACTGCTTCACACGCCCATGGTAAAGAGTTACAGACCTTCAGTTGTCTCTTTGGATCTTCTGACTTCTCACAAGCCATTTTTGCTTTAAATCTGCTTCCTGCAACTTTTCTTCTCTTTAAGCTTGAAGCTTGGTGCCTTCCTCTCTGCTCCTTACAGTCACTTCCACAAAACAGGACCTCTTCCAGACTCCTGTTGTTACTTTGACTAGAAGGTGTTCTTGGGACCCGTTCTTTCCGGCTCACTCCTTGGCCTTGGGACCTTTTGGTTCTTTTGGGCAATCTACTCTCTCTGCAGTTCCCTCTCCCAGTATCCAGTCTCTCTGGAATCCTGGCTTCAACTTCAGTTTGGGCCTTGCCTCTGTCTGTCCCTCTGCTGAAATGTCTCTCTGGCAGCTGCTTCCAACTGAACTCGAACTGCTTTCAGTTTTAGTTTTTTGTGGTGTGTGCGTGTGTGTGTGGCCACCCTCTCTGGACTCCTGGGTGGGTGGGGCCTCCCTCTGTGGACCCCGGTTGCTAGGCAACAGCACAGTTTTTTTCAACTCGTTTGTTTTAATTTCTCTTCAAGAGTCACCAATATGTCATTAGAATGCAGACACCTTTTAAAGTGAAACTAAAATTCAACTTCTCCTTTTCGTAACAGACAAATACAGGAATATAAATCAAACTTAAACATTAAAAGTATTCCTTATTCTTAATACACCCAAATACACATATAACTTACTTAAACTATCTCGGTTTCCTAACACAAGTCATTGATATAGATTGTAAATAGTTGAGGCCCCAACACTGATCCCTGTGGCACTCCACTCATTACATCTTGTCAACCCAAAAATGACCCATTTATGCCTACTGTCTGTTTCCTGTTATCTAACTAATCCTCTATCCATGCTAATATGTTACCCCGTACACAATGAGCTCTTATTTTGTATGGTAACCTTTGATGTGTCACCTTGTCAAATGCCTTCTGGAAATCCAAGGACACCACACCTACAGGTTCCCTTTTCCTGACAGTGCTTGTTACTTCCTCAAAGAACTCCCTAATAAATTAGATAAACATGATTTCCTTTCACAAAATCATGTTGATTCTGCCTGATTGCATTGAGATTTTCGAAGTGCCTCACTATAACCTCCTAAACAGTAGATTCTAGCATTTTCCCTATGACAGATGTTAAGCTAACTGTCCTGTAGTTTCCTGATTTCTGGCTCCCTCCTTTCTTGAATGGAGGGGTTACATTTGCTGTTTTCCAATCTGTTGGGATCTTTCTAGAATCTAAGGAATTTTTGGAAAATCAAAACCATTGCATCTACTATCTCAGCAGCCACTTCCTTTAAGACCCTAGGATGAAGTCCATCAGGACCTGGGGACTTGTCAGCCTTTAGTTCTAATGCCTTTCTCAGGTGATTGTAATTGTTTTAAGTTCCTTCCTCCCTTTCATCTCCCAATTCACAATTATTGTTTGTGTCTTCCACAATGAACATAGACACAAAATATCTGTTCCGTTCATCTGCTGTTTCCTTATTTTCCACTATTAATTCCCCAGATTTTCTCCTTAGAGGACCAATGCTCACTTTAGTTGCTCTTTTCCTTTTTAAATACCTGTAAAAACTCTTGCTTTTACTCTTACTCTTTAAAGTGATTGGAGAAGGGAGTCTCTGGGTATTCTGTGCCATCAAGACTGTCATGAGCCGAGTGAAAGAAGCTTTGTAGGTATCCGCTTTGTCAGTGGTAACCATGTCCAGAAACTTCAGATAGAATGTAGCTGCTGATGAATGTGATTCAAGGGCCGAAATGATTGACTAGAGAGAGAGAGATCCTGCGTAGTGGAGGCCGAGTTGGAAAGCCCGTGAGATTGCATTTGGTCTCACATTTGTATGGGAAGTAGCGTGAGTGCTTGTAACTATGTGAGGCGTATCCCGGTTGCACTGACTATTTAAAGTGAAATTTGTGTTTTTATTTAAATACCCTTTACCTGTTAATTAATGTTTGAAATATGTTGATTTTGGTTGGTTTGTTACAGTAAAAGTTTTTTAAAAGTGAAATTTTGTCCATTGGTTTTCTTTCCATCGGGTTTGTGGGGATTCCTTTCTTTTAAAAGTATCGGTCTCTATGGGAATCATAACAATCTTACCTTGAACAATCAGTGAATACTGTTTGCGCACTTCTCCCTCAGAATTCCTTGCCAAGCAGGTGTAATTCCCAGCATGGAAAAGCTGTAACTGGATGGTCTGCAGTCTACTACCACTGGGTAGGATGTGCCAATCCCGGCTGTTGCTGCTCTCTGTTAAAACAGTTTCATTATGATTTACATCTCTGCAAAATAAAGGAGATTTATAGCTATACAGCAATATCAACAGGAATTATTTTAAGTCTCTTATTCAAATACAGCCCAGAAGGAGCCTATTTGGCCCATCATACTAATGCTGGCTCTCTCATTGAACCACCAATTAGTCCCACTCCTCTGCTCTTTACCATCGCCCTGCAAATGTTTTTCTTGTTAAGTAGAGATCCAATTCCCTTTTGATGTTTACTACTGAATCAACCATTTTAAACTTCTTGTAAAAAAAATGCACTCTCTGCTCTGCATTGGGTCCCTGAACCTCAAACGCGTGTCTCTGTCAAATAGCAATCAATATTATCAGAATTTGGTGATATCCAGCCTATGGGTGAAACTAAAAATATTGGTGCGTGGGCCAGCCCCAAATTAATGGAAAATTTTAGAAATGACTAACAGGTGATCATAGCAAATTTCATGGGCATCTTTAATCGATTGTTGTTCCTCATTCAGGACCTTTACTGAGCAGGAAGGCTACTTCACCCATTAAAATTAATCCACCCAAAAAGATTGCGCTTTCAAAGAGAATTGGATAAGCACCAAAAGAGAAAGAATTTGGAGGGCTAGGGAGGGGAGTGGGACTAGCTGAGTTGTTCTTCCATTTGACCAAATGGCCTCCTTCTGTGTGATAACCATTCTATGATCCTGATGTCTTCCCTGCTGCATAATCAGATTATTGTTTTAAATAATTCAATCGTTTTCACCTCCGTCACCTGTCTGGAATCCATTCCATATTTTGATCATTCATCAAGCCAAAATAAAAAGTTCCAGATAACAGCTTGAAGTTTGTCTTTTTCCCGTTTCCAACCTCTCCCTGCTTGCCCTAACTCGGAGTTTAGTCTAAGGCAATGTTCCAAATTTGCCATTTTGACACGTGCTCTCCAGCTTATCTTTACCCATTTCTCCTTAAGGTTGGTGTACAAATGCATAGGCGCTTACTGCCCTCGCTCAATGCGCAAATCCAGGTTGCGAATGAACATCAATTAGTGGGAGCACAAAAGGCAACACATACAGCAGATGCTGAAAATATAAGCAGAAAAAGCTGGAAATACTCAGGCAGGTCAGGCAGCTGCAGAACAGAGTTAACGTTTTAGGTTCATGACCTTTAATCAGAAGTGAAACTTTTTGGACAGCTGATGTGTAATGGTTTTGCTGTTGCCATTTACACCTCCTCTAGACCCATCTTTTGCTTTTTGTCCCATTACCACTCTCTTTTGCCTTGTACCAGCATTTGTTATTTAGGTTGCTGCTGTCTTCAACCCTATCAAAGATCTTCCTTTTTGTTCTTTCCTCTTCCCTTTTCCTGCCTCTGTACTTGCTTAAAACCTGTGTGGTGGAAGCAAGAGATGATCACTGATTTCAAAAGGAAAATGTGTGGGCACTTGAGGGAAATAAACTTGCAGCATTACTGGGATAGAGCAGGGTGATAGGAATGACTGGATTGCTCTACAGCGAGCCAGCATGGACTCGATGGACCAAATAGTCTCCCTCTGCGCCATAATGAATTTATGATTTTATGCCATTTCTTAAGTTTTTCCAATTATGATAAAGGGTCATTAGTTTGAAACGTTAACCCTTGTTTTTCATCCCGTAGATGCTGCCTGACCTGCTGAGTATTTCCAGTATTTTCAGTGCGAAGTATAAACAGTGGCTAGCATGCCTTGGCACTGTCCGAGAATGTGGCCATGACCCTTTGCTTAGGTTTCCCAAGAACAAGAAATCCTTGAGGCAGAGGGATAGTTAGCAACCCAGAAAAAGCTGAGACAAAAACCCAATGTATTATAATTCTACAGCAAAACTAGCAAATAGCGGACGAAGAAAAAGAAGATGACCATTCGCCCATTAAGCCTAGTCATTCCATAGACCAGGCACAATCTACCAAGTCTATCCTTCACTCCTCTGCAGTTGTTCAATTACCAAGGGGAAAGTTTTATTCAAGTTTTCTGATCTGCAAACTTTCTTTTCCCTGATTCCATGACCCAGTGCATTAAATGTGACCCCCTCACTGCAGCACCTCGCGTTAGCCGTGACTCGGTTGGTAGCACTCTGGCCTCTGGAACACAAGGCTCTGGGTTCAAACCCTGCTCCAGGGCTTGAGGACAAAAATCTACCCTGATGCTCTAGTGTAGTACTGAGGGTGTGCTGCACTGTTGGAGGTGCCGCCTCTAAGATGAGATGTTAAATCGAGGCCCCTTTTGCTTGCTTGGGCGAACGCAAAAAGATCCCATGGCGCTATTTGGAAGAGGAGTTGGGAAGTTATTCTCGGTGACCTGGCCAATACTTAATCCCTCAATCAACATCATTAAAAAACTGTTTATCTGATCAATACCACATTAACATTGCCATTTCTGGGACAGTGTTGTGTGCAAATTGGCTGCCAAATTTCAACAGTTTGTTTGTTTTCTATACTTAGAAATCCTTCCAACCCTTTGGGGAAGGGTTGGAAGGATTAGCAGGCTGATTATCAACCTGTTGAACCATGTCATGAAGACTCCTGCCATGGCCAACAAGTCCTGGAATGGGACTTGAAGCCAGAGCTTCTGGCTCAGAGGCAGGGGACTATCCAACAAACCATAAGGCCTGCATTACAACAGTGACTACACTTCAAGGCTAATTCGTTATCTGTAAAGTGCTTTGAGAGTCTGGTGGTTGTAAAAGGTGCTATATAAATGCAAGTCTTTCTCTTTCTTTACCTCTTGATTTATCCAACTACGGGCAGCACAAGAACCATCGCGTCGTTGGATCATTGAACTGTACAGCACAAAGGGAAGCCATTCAGCTTGTTATGCCTGTGCTGGCTCTTTGAAAGAGCAGTTGTGCTTAGTTTCACACCCCAGCTTTTTATCCAAACTTCTGTAAATTCCCTTATCCTCATCTCCCTTTTAAAATTATTTACGGGATCAGCTTCCGCCACCTTTTGAGTCGAATGTTCCACATAATGACAATTCTCAGTGAAAAAAAGTGTCTGTTCCTCAGCTCTCTAGATCTTTTGCCAATGATTGTGAAATTCTGGCCTCTGGTTATTGGTGCATTTGCCAGAAGGGATGAGTTTTCTGTCTTTAATCTGTCAAAATATCTCATTATCTTGAAAACCTTTATGAGGTCACCTCGTGGCCTTCTCTGTTCCAAGGAGAACAGTTCCAACTTTTCCAATCTGTCTTTATAAGCCTCTCATCCCCAGTGACATCCTGATAAACCTCCTCTAATCTGTTTCTAAGGCCTTTACATTGTTATTGAAGTGTGGTGCCCAGAATTGTCCACAATACTCCAACTGAGGCCTGAGCAGTGATCTAGAAAGTTCGAGCACAACCTCTTCGTTTTTATATTCGATTGTTCTATTTATAAACCCAGTAACCCAATTGCTTTTTTAACCACCTTATCAGCTTGCTCATTCACCAATAAGGATTTGTGTAGACGGACATCAAGGGCTTCCTGCTCACCTATATTTTGCCATGAAAAACCTGGCCACCTTGCCTATATTTATTCAGTAACGTGCTACCTGGCTCATTGACATTTCATATTTTAAAAAAGCAAAAGTTTATTATTGCATAGAATATACAGCACAGGAGCAGACCATTCAAACCATCTGCTCTGTGCTGTGTTTATATTCCACACGAGTTTCCTCCCATTCCATCTACCCCATCTCAGCCTTTCATCATATCTTTCTATCCCCTTTTCTCTCATGCACTCATCTAGTTTCCTTTTTAAAGCATCCAAGCTATTACCCTCAAACACTTCCTGTGGTAGGGAGTCCCACGGTCTAGCCACTCCAGTAACTAGACTGACCATGCCCAGTCCTACCTATCGGTTCGCCATCTTTGAGCCAAGTGATGGTGGGTGGTGGAACTCCCAACGCGTGGCACGACAGAACCAGGGCACTGCCAGCTGTCTGATTAATAACCTCCTGTAAGGGCTCTTCAAAAGTTGGTGGGGCTGAAAAAGAAGGGAGAAGAATCAATAACATAAAAACAAAGAACAATTGAACCTTTGCAAGTAAACGATTTGGTGCCTTTTCCAATTTTCACCATGAATTTGCCCCTCGACAATCCGTTACACTGAGATTCTGTGGCCAGATTTCTACAAATTTAATTCAAATTCGATATTTTTTAAGTTAAACGATTGATAAAAATGCAAAGAAATAGTGAAAATGTTTGCTTTGAATGATGACCAATTGAAAAGCAAAGTTACAGCACAGCACTGAGTGCGCATGAAGTTATGGAGCTGAGTTTTTCAAAGTGGAGCCATACACCCGACACTCGGGTGAATTCCGGGTCCTGACCCTGTGCCCAAGCTACATCGCTCTTGCCACACAAGTGTTAAATTCAGATGGCCTAACTGGCCAGGAGGGGAGCCCGCCGCCCAATTAGCCACTCGGAGGACCATGAAGGTGAACATTGACCATGGTGGAGAAAGTTAGGAGCAGTGATCATACTGGTGCTAGTTGGCCTCACAGATTAACCGAAGAACAACTCCAAAGCAATTTGTTCGGGGCCCCATGGCACACAGCGACAACTGTGCCTGAATGTGCACAAAACTGTTTGGGCATGCCGGAAAAACGTGAAAACTTCATTCCTAAATGGACAGGGCCATTGATAAGCTCCTTAATGAGCTTCAGGGGCTGTTAATTGGCACCAAGCGCGTCCCCCATTCCCTCCACCTTGCCAGCCCTCCGAAAATTCAAAACTGTCCTAGAAGCATCGGGATCGCAAGATGACAGGATTTTCAAATCCTGCCCACACCGGGTCCCGGCTCCATGCCCTTTGAAAATCCAGCCCACCATCTCTGTCCACACCATTGGGATAAGCCGAGCCCATTGGAAGGGAAGCAGGAGAACTGGAAGTTGAGTCACCCCCGGCTGTTTTACTGCACCAACTGGAAGTGTCAGCAGTGGTTTGTGTGAGAGTGTCCAAACCACATTCCAAAAAGAAAGGTGCTCAACAGAAGATACTACATAGCACCGGGAAGAAGTCAATTTTAACCCAGGGTGGGTTTCAGGCGGGTGAAGGCAGGGCAAGTGCTGCCATGTGTTTCAGGCTCATGGCTTTTTAACTGCCAGGCCTCACTAATATCGCCGGTCCACCTCCCATCCGGCATAGGAGAGAAGAGGGAACAGAGTGGTTGCAGGAAGGGGTCAAAGGTCACCTGCTGCCTTCCAGAGAAGTGGCAGTGGGATTTTTGGGAGAGTCTTACTGAAGGAAAGGGGGTAAGAGTCTGGGTCAGGGAAGCCCGTGGTTTTCCTTTGTGGGAATGGGGAGAGTATTCTTCCTCCTAATGAGCCCACAAAGGAAACCCTTTCACATGGCTGGAGAGTTTCTTTGCTCTTTTCACCATCTGCTGACCTGCTTCAATCTCTAGTGAGAAGGTCATTGTGACTTTCCCCGCCTCAGGTCTCTGTTGAAATGCCAGTGACATCACAGGACACCTGAGTCTGGCTGGCACCCACCAGCTGGCAGCATTAAGATTAGCGCTGGGCAGGAAATTAGCAGGAAATGGAGCTGTTCCATTTTCATCGCTCACCTGTTCCATTGCTGGCAAGGAGGGTGAGTTAATCTTCCGCCCAAGAAACTAAGAGTCTGGAAAACCCAATTCCAACATCCGAGCGCATCCATGGAACAACATATAAGTGCACCAATATCATAACATGAAGCAAGCATGGAACAAGAAAACACCACTCGGCCCATCAAACCTGATCCTTCCACTTGTACAATCCATTAATTCACGGGTTCAATCCCAGCCATTCAATTTCCTGAAGGCAAGTTCTGCATCAGAACCTTCCAGAAATGAAACCCAAAAAAATGCTTAAGTGTAATGTACTCAGCGAACAATTGTCCAAAGTCTAACATGCTCCCCATGCTTACAGTGCACACTCAGCCTGAAGGTCCTTTTGGTGTGTCCAGCCAGGTTGGTAACTTTACACATATAGTGCCCAGAATCTGCAACCTAAAACAAGATGGAGCAAAGGTTAAGCCGTAAGCAGTAGGCCAACTGATAGGAAGCAGTGTGTTAATTGGAGCTTTTGAAAATGAGGAGAAAATTCAATCACAATAATATCAATAAATTTCCAAAGCACAAGAGTGGGTGTTAGAGAAAGGGTGAGATGTTGGAGGTTAGAGGTAAGGGAAAGAATCACACATCAAATGGCAAGGTTTTTCTTATATCTTGTTCAGGAGGGACAAAAAGTGCTTGGTGTAAAAAGGAAACTGAGCTGCTAGGAGGCAGCATCGCATTACAGGAGATGTGGGACGTCTATTGCAAATCAAAGATCTTCAAGACTATTGCTATGCACTGCAACCATTGTAGGGGATGGGGGTAAATGGGTATGGGTGTAGCTAGGTGTGTGTCTTTTTTCCAGACCATTTTACCTCTAGCCACGTAAAAAGAATGGTAACCAACAAATGCGAGATGAATTAGGCCTCATCTGGAGCACTGCATCCAGTTCTGGGCACCATACTTGAGGAAGGATGTGAAGGCATTGGAGAAAGTACAGAGGTGATTCAAAAGGATGATTCCAGGGATGAAGAACTGTAGCTATGAGGATAGATTGGAGAGATTGGGACTGTTTTCCTTGTAAAAAAGGCTGAGAGGAGACTCGATAGAGATATTCAAGATCCTGAGGGGTATGAATAGGGTGAATAGTGAGAAGCTGTTCCCACTCAAGACAGCATCAAGAACTAGAAGGCACAGATTCAAATTAATTGGCAAAAGGAGTTAAAGTGATGTGAGGAAAGATTTTTACACCCAGAGGATGGTTGAATTCTGGAATGAACATCCTGAGGGGTGGTGGAGGCAGGTTCAATCGAGGTATTCAAAAGGGAATTAGATTGCTATCTTAAAAAAAAAGGAATGTGCAGGGTTAAGGGGATAAGGCAGGGGAATGGGACTAGGTAGAACACTCTTTCAGAGAGCCAGTGCAGACTCGATGGGCCGAATGGCCTCCTTCTGCACTGTAAAGATTCTGTGATTCCGTGAACATAACTCATCCCCTACCAACCAAATGCTATACAGCTTAATTGCTGTCAAGATTTGAAACATTGAATGCAGATATTACCTGAGCATCTTGGATTTGGAGTATTTGACCATTAGACAGGGTCCGGGCACCATTTACCAAGGCCAGTTGGTGATCATTCTTATACCACATAACAGTAGGAACTGGAACTGCTTCTGACTCACACCTGAGAGTGGCCATCTCTCCGGCACGCATCGTGATGGCCTCAGAGTAACTGTCGCCATGGTGTTTAATAGTGGGTGGGGCTTTGGGGGCGAAAATTTAAAAGACATTGATTTAAATGTAGTGGAATGCTATCTGTCACTGTAAATAGAGGCCATGGGTAATAAACAAGCTATAGCATTCTTAAATAGTCCTGGCACAAGAGTTACAAATATCAGTTCATCATAAAGACTGCTCACAATGCTTCCCAGTCAATCAACAGCACATTCATTGGTGATAAATTTGTACACTACAATCATTAATCTTCTGTCATCCATGAATAACATCTAAATACAAAGGTCAACTCAGTATCTCGCTATCATGATATCCAAGATGTTGAGTTTATGCTGCATTTGACGTGGTCAATCACACCATCCTTGACCAATGCCCATTCTGCATTGTCCAGCTCAGTGAGAGTATCCTGACTTGCTCCCAGTCTTACCTATTTGATCATGACCAAAGCATCTCATTCTCACTTACCTTCCTACCCCTGCACCGTTATTGCCAGATTTCCCAAAGATCGAGCTTTGGCCCTCCCCTCTTCCTTATCTGCATCCGCCAGCTGCCACATGTATGTGGGTGACAAGCAGCTTTGCCCCGCTACCACCTCTCCACCCCTTCCACTGCAGCATTCTCAGATTATCTGTCCAACATACACCCTTTGTTGAGCTCCCCCTCCAGCCTTACCTCCTCCACAGGCCAGGAGCCCTAGGGCCGGCCTGGGAGTTGCAGCCAGGATGGTGGGGGAGCCCTCTTGGGAGCCGCCCCCATTGCTGGGCCAGGCCAGAGCTTCAGCATCGGGCGGTGTGAACCTGCAGTGCGTGCGGATCTGCCATGTTTTTGGTGTTGTGAGACTGACGGGTGTTTGACGTTGTGGGGCTGCTGTACATTTGACAGTGTGGAGCTCATTGAAGCATACAGAACTCTTACAGGGCTCGGCAGGGTAGATGCAGGAAGGATGTTTCCCCTGGGTGGGGTTTCTAGAACCAGGAGACATAGTCTCAGAATAAGGGGTTGGCCATTTAGGAGGAACTTCTCAGTCATTGAGTATGTTCAAGACAGAGGTCGACAGATTTCTAGATATTAAAGATGTCAAGGAATATGGGGATAGCCATGATCTAGTTGAATGGGGGGGGTTGGCTAGAGGGGCTGAATGGCCTACTCCTGCTCCTATTTCCAATGCTCCTCTGACCCCTGATTTGTGTTTAAAATGGGGATCTGCTATACGTTTAAAAGGTAGACCTGCTGTACGCCTAACGCCGTGTGATTAAGATGGCACTGCATTCTGGCGACATGGGATTTTACATTGTTCATTGTTTCAGTTTATTCTCTTCGAGTTTATCATCAGTTTTTGGGTGTTTCTTCTGTGAGATAGTGATAACGACACATTCGTGAAGATGATCATGAAACTTGTGACTGATGTTTTTGGTTTGTTTGGTGATGATATAATTTTTTTTCCCTTTCATTATGTGTGATTTTTAGTGAACGGGCATAATGAAGGAGCAATGTGCCCACAACGAATTCCCAAATGGGCAATACTCGAGTAATTCTGAAAAAAGAGACCTGAACAATAACACTTGAATGGAATTGAGATGAAATCTCCTCCAGCTACACACTGGGGAGACAGAAGCTATCATCTTTGACCCGGTTACAAGCCCAAACCCAAGTCCACATTGATTCCATCCCCCTCCCTGGCCACTTTCTCAGGCTGAATCAAACGATTTGCATACTTGGCGATGTATTGAAGCCCGAGCTGAACTTACAACCCCATATTCCTTTCCATCACAAAGGCTGCCTATTTCCACCTCCACATCATTGCCCTCCTCCACCCATCTTTTGGGGGAATCCCTCATCCATATGTTTTTCATCTATAGACTCGACTATCCTAATGCTCTCTTGACCAACCTATTCCACCCCCCCTCACCTGCCGTAAACTTTACCTCAGACAAAACTCTGCTGCCCATTCCCTACTCCATCATCCCTACTGTCACTGGCTTACATTGGCTCCCAGCCGATCACCCAATGCCTCAAATTTAAAATGATTGCCCTTATGTTTTAAATCTCTTCATGGCCTTTCTCCTCCTATCTGGCTAACCTCCTCCAGCCTCAAAAACCCGCCAAACTCTCCATTCCTCCAAATCCTTATGCATCAAAACTCCACCTCCTTCTTTAAGACCCGACAACAAAACCAACCTCTCTGACTCAACATTTGCTAACTTTTCCTTTAGCTTGGCATCCAACTTTTTGATACACCTATGTGAATCGTCTTGGGATATTCTTTAATGTTAATGGTATCATATGTGGTTGTTAACTGAGTAAAGATCATGTGATGGAATGATTTTGTCGGGGTTGGGAACTGAGTGATACAGTTTGTTAGATAATGGATTTTCAAATCTGGGACTTGACTTCCAAAGAGCCCGGAATTATGGGTTGAACGTTTCCTCTATCTGTGACTATAAGGG
The DNA here is from genome assembly GCF_964194155.1 of Cetorhinus maximus. NCBI lineage: Eukaryota > Metazoa > Chordata > Chondrichthyes > Lamniformes > Cetorhinidae > Cetorhinus > Cetorhinus maximus. Next base: position 16,616,236 of record NC_135888.1, on the reverse strand, counting down.
TCCCATTTAAAATGGATTTGGTTAAGCTCAACTCACTCTCTAATGAACATGGATTCCGAGCATAAACCTGTCCCAACTTTGGCACTAACTTGCAAATCTCACTCAAGAGAGGTCCATAGGATGTCTGGTGTGAGAAATGGAAAAGTGTCACCTTGATGCTCTTTGACGCTTAGGGGCTGAGGCTGATTTATTGGAGGTGGAAGTAGCTTTACATTGCACTTAACTGTGCTATTGCTAATCTTGGAGCTGAGCTCTAATCCATCATCAACACCTTCACTGAGCCCTTGCACTAAATATCCATTAGACAAAGGTCCTCTACCAACCTGCCCCCTTCACACTGCACTGCCCCCGGTTATCAAAATCCACGACCAGGCCTTGGACAACGTGGATCACTTTCCATACCTTGGAAGCCTAGTGTCAACAAGGGCAGATTTTGACGATGAGGTTCAACACTGCCTTCAGTGTGCCAGTGCAGCCTTCAGCCGCCTGAGGAAGAGAGTGTTTGAGGACCAGGCCCTCAAACCCGGCACCAAGCTCATGGTCTACAGAGCAGTAGTGATACCCATCCTGCTTTTTGGCTCAGAGACGTGGACTATGTACAGCAGGCACCTCAAAACTCTGGAGAAGTCCCACCAGCGCTGCCTCCACAGGATCCTGCAAATCCACTGGCAGGATAGACACACCAACGTCGGTGTTCTCGCTCAGGCCAACATCCCCAGCATCGAAGCATTGACCACACTCGACCAGCTCCGCTGGGCGGGCCACATCATCCACATGCCCGACACGAGACTCCCGAAACAAGCGCTCTACTTTGACACGGCAAGCGAGCCCCAGCAGGGCAGAGGAAATGCTTCAAGGACACCCTCAAAGCCTCCTTGGAAAAGTGCAACATCCCCACCAACATCTGGGCATCTCTGGCCCAAGACCGCTCGAAGTGGAGGGAAAGCATCTGGGAAGGAGCTGAACACCTTGAGTCTTATTGCCAAGGGCTAGCTGAAGCCAAGTGTCCACAGCAAAAGGAGCGTGTGGCAACTGGGGCACCCTACCCACCCGTTCCCCCTACCACCGCCTGCCCCACCTGTGACAGAGACTGTAGGTCGCGCATTGGACTCTCTAGTCACTTGAGAACTCACTTTTAGTGTGGAAGCAAGTCACCCCTTAGGGACAGCCTAAGAAGAAGAATTTGGGGAGTGTTTGATGGAGCAATGCAGTGGGAGCTTTTCTATGGATCCAACTGTGCTGTGCCTAATCTGAAAATGTTGGTGCTGATTTCAGATGTTGCTTGTGTTGTTCTCATAGCACCAGGTTTGCTAACGACTTGTCCTTTTACATATATCTTCCCAATCTTCCACACTAATGTGCAATGATATTGATACTCACTGTACACATGGAGGTGAATGTTCTTCTCATCTCTCCCTGCTACATTGGTGGCAATACAAACATATTTGCCATTGTGTTCTGTCTTTGCTCTGGGAATGTGAAGGATATGACCCCCTGGAACAGGAATGGGAAGAGATCAGATCAGATATTGTGCAACTATAATCCAAAGAAAATGTTCAAATGAAGATGTCGTAATCTGTTCTGCAAAGAAGTAGACATTGAGCTGTTCTCTTTGACTTAATCAAAAACTTCTTTTGATTGAGTTTAGCCTTCAGAATTTTCTCATACGTATCCAACAATTCTTATACATTCTAGGTCTCCAGATCCCATGCCTTATTTGCTTTCATTAACAATGTTCAAATAAGTTTGGTATGTCTTTCGTTTTAAATATTTGGAGGGAACTTGCATCTTCCCCTTCACCTTCTTGAGGCACTGACTCATTGAAGGATATGGTTCCACGGGTACTGGCCAGTCTCTGGTAGTTCACTCAATTCTTTATATGTGAATCGGAACACATGACACCAACTATTATTAGGATTCAACCTTGTGAGCAATGTAACCGAAGCAATGCTGTCCTCACCCAGTGACCATGCGCGTGTCTTCCAGCGAGGGTCACCGAGTGTCAACTGGAAGCAGGAATCTGGAAGAGCTTACCCTTCCTACTGATGCCCTGGCTGGAGTCTGGCTGGACTCCACTATCACAGCACAAGCTGGGAATTGAATGAGGCACTTTGCTGATCCCTATGCTTCAGTTCACATTGGTCACTGCATTCAAGCACTGAGCATTGGGGGAGTTCTTATTCTGAATTTACTCCAGGCTTCAACCTCATCCAAGATTGAATGAGAAAAGAATAATTCCGTTCAGATTTAAAACAACCTTAAATATAATGCCTCCAGGGCTTATACTCCTGGATTTGACCAATTTCCCAATAGATGCATTGTTCCTAAATTACAAATTTATCATCCAAAATACACTTACTGAACCACAGGATCACCAAAAAATACTTGAGGGTCACAAGGGGAACCCATAAAATGTGTGTTCATAATAAATTGTTTGAATGGATGATGTATCTTACTGTCTTGTCTAAGTGATATGAAGAGAGATACCCAGACTGTCAGTCCTTTTCTGTCCCTCTCATGTTTTCAGCATTCAATAGGAAGCTCTGTTGATTAAGGACGTCGTTAGTATAGTCGTGATAGATAACCTTAGCTCGAAAGAGCAAGTTGTAGACTCAGCTTGGGTAGAGATAAGAAATAGTAAGGGTAAGAGATCACTCATGGGAGTAGTTTATACACCCGCTAACAGTAGTTATACTGTAGGACAGAGTATACAGGAAGAAATAAATGGGGCATGTAAGAAAGGTATTGCAATAATCATGGGTGACTTTAATCTACCTGTAGATTGGGCAAATCAGATTGGCAAAGGTAGTCTGCGAAATTAGTTCATAGAGTCTACCCTAAGTCCAATATGCTTGCTAGACACAATTTGGAAACAACCATTTTGTCAAGAATTGCCTCCTCAGTGTCCTCATGAATGGGGGATGGAGGGCTATGGACAGCACTCTCAAATGATGCCATCACTGGAGAGGTCAAAGGTCGTTCTGCATTACTCACACCTGCCCCCACCTTACATTTTCCTCATCAAAGTCTCACCTGGAAGGATGAGGACGTTGGTGCTGGACTGCAACATCTGTCCGTCTTTGTACCATGCAATATCTGCTGCAGGAACAGCTCGGGATTCACATGTTAACCAAATGGGGTTATTCACCACAACACTAACGTTCTCTGGAGTGGGGCCAAGTACAATGGGAGGCACTGTATAAAAACAAGCAGAACCAGATGTGAATTGATGTTGACTGATCTCTATTCAATCCCAGCACTAAAACCAAGCTATACATTTCAGATGTTTTATAACTTTAGGATTTTCTTCCTCCACCTTTGGAATAGAATTTTTCATCAATGCACAATCAAAATTCCGTTTTTTTATTCTACTTTTTTTTTTGATGTAGTTATTCTTCACAGGGGCAAGGACAAGAGTAGGCGTGGAAGGAATTAGTTGGGGTAAGAGGCTATGCAATCAATCTTGATTTCAGTATAATGAAGATGCAGGAACAGGTCTCTGGAGCTCAGCGGGGACAAGGGAGCAGAGCTTAGAGGAGGCATCACCCGGAGTTGTATTGAGAGAAAGAAAGAAGAAAGGACAGAGGGAGAGTTTGAAAACTAGAGATGAGTGTGGCTTAAGATAAAAAAGGTCATCCTTCAAATGAAAAGTTTTTTGATGCATGATCCATTCTACTCCATGCACCTGGGGTCCACTGTATAGCAGTGAGAAGCCCTAACTAACTAAGTCAAGGAACCTAATTAAGTATGAAGACATTAAATCGACACTTAAACTTTTCTACTTTGGATTTTTGTCCAATGTGTTCCTTTTGCTTCTATGGAATGCTTTGGGATGTTTTTCTGTGTTAAAGGCACTACATTATTTAAAGTTTCAGTTGTCGCTGTTGCTTGCATGTCACCTCTGATGCCGCAGTGAAGTGTAAGCTGTATACCCTGTCCTTAAAATGGAGCAGATTGTTACCTTGAACATGAAGGCTGAAAACTTTCTCTGTGGTTCCCGCTGGGTTTTCTGCTAAACAGATATAGCCAGCTGTGTCAGATACCTGCACTGCGTTAATCTACAGAGAAAGTACAACAAGCAGAGTATGATTCAGTTTCAACTAGTAGCCAGACTCCACACTAGGTTTCCTCCACAACTGTACAGTCTATGGATTTGATTCGAACAGAGATAATTCAACATGTTATTTGTACAATTTCCAATGAACTCTCACCTGTAGAATGCTGCCATTATCCAGAAGCTGGTGTCTGTAGTCTGTCACAATGGGTAGGCCGTCTCTGAGCCAAGAGATGGAAGGTGGCGGCTTCCCATCTGCCTCACAACGCAGTTGAACTGTTTTGTTAACAATCGACACTAGCTCCTCTCCAAACTCCCCACTTTCTGTATGAATAACAGGGGGAACTAGAAAAGATAAATAAGAATGAACTTGTGTGAGGGGTTGGATACTGTTCAAGAAAGCAGACAACTGAACCAAACAAAAACAATAATGAATTAGCAATGGATTACTGCTGACTAGGAGTGGGGATCGTTACCTGAATGTTATGAATTGATCTGACATACTGAAGCATGTATCCAATTTGATTCACTTTGGCGGTTTTTCAGAAAGTGGACAACAATCGATCAGACGGATTGTTAATGAAGAGAAATGCAACTCAAAGGAGGGCAAAAAGCAAATCAAATGGAGATAGTCCAATACCAGAAACACAGAGTAGGACTACCATTCCTGCAAACGTGACAGACCGAGATATGGAAGAACTGTCAAGCCTCAGGACCATCTGAATTTATAAAATCAGACAAATGAGATGGGGGGAGAAGGGATAACAAATAAAGATCTTATATTCAGTTGGAAGGGAAGCAAATTTTCTTTTGAGAAGGGGGATGTTGGTATGATATTGTGTGTGCCTGAATGCCATTGTAATGTAAAGGTGCTTGGCAGAGCTAGGGTTAATGTGGGACTGCAGAATAGCATTGCCCACGATATGATGTATAGAGTCACATGGTAACAGTTTAGAGAGAACACTCTAGAAGCAGCGACCTGTATGGCAGTAGCACCATGCATGACATTAACTGAGATCTGTACATAGTAAAAAATTAACAATAAATGGTTCGTGTTTAAACAGTCAAGTCTCAAGACCTCATCACTGAGACATCAAATTAACCCATAAGATAACAGGAACCACTAGTCTGGATTATGTGATCAAGTCATGGAGTGTCACTTGAATAGACAACCTTCTGACCAAGAGATGAGATTGCTATTAGAGCCAAGGCTGACATTTCAGACTGGGATTGTCATATGCGCTCAGGAATCAATTATAATTGCTGTTTGGTTCAGGACTGGACCAATTGCTGTGGTTTCCAGCTTTACATGTACACTGGATGTTCTGGGACTTTGTTATCAGTACTATTTCCAAGGCAGTGCATTTTTGCACAAAAAAAAAGGAGCATTCAAAAGTTAAGTTGAGAAAACAAGGAGGCACATGAAAATGTGTTAGAAGCACTCTGGGCAATAATTCAGGAAACACAGACGCCTTCCTGTGCATGTTCCCGGCTGGTCCTGACATACCTAATGCTATAATTATCCTATTTAGTGATGACTAAGTGGTATTTTTCCACCTATTTAGGTTTATGGATTTTGGTCTCCTGCCAATGTGATTTTACAGATGTGTCTTCAATTTCTTGGGGTCAGTAGGCGTGCTCTCTGTGGTTGTTCTTACTGGTAGTTGGAGCTCGTACAAAATGGCTTCCTTCCAAACTCTGACACTGTTCAAAAAGGAAAACCATCCAACTTCTTAAAGGGGAGCCACAACGCTGGGCAGCAAAAACCTCAATGGAGATGCAACTAACCTACAAATATGCAGACCAGGTAAACAAGAAAGATGGTTTTTCCCTCACGTAATGGGAGCAATTTTAACTAGACTCATCTGACAAGAAATGGGTGGAGTGCTGAATTTACACCCCATTTATGGAGTTCAATAGAGAGTAAAATCAGGTTGGGTGTAAATGCAGCGCTCCAACCAATCCCATCCATTTCTCTGCAAGCAAGTCAGGTTAAAATTGCCCCTGGTGACTCTGGACAATTTTTTTACTTGGTATCTCTCTGTCCTACAATCTCTCGGGCAAGAATTTTCCCGTCAGCGAGTGGAGGCAAAATGACACGGAATGACGTTGGGCGGAACTCCCGCGACATTTACACTTTCAGGTCGGCCGGGGCGCAGCTGAGTCAGCTGTGCGCCCGCCGACCTGTCAACGGCCTATTGAGGCCATTCAAAAAACAATTAAAGCAATTAGCGGACCTGCCTATCCAACCTTAAGGTTGGCGGGCAGGTCGGGAGCGCTGGCGGCCACCTGGAAAAGCATGAAACCTCATCCACGGGCGGGATGAGGTTTCATGACTGAATTTAAAAATTAACATTCGCATTTACTTGAAGTTATGTCCATGTCCCAACTCATGTGACATTGACAAATGAAATTTAAGACACAAAAACTTTTTCCCTTTGTCTCAGGGAGATTGGAGCGCACTTCCACATTTGCCATTCTCCCCCTGCCCGCACAGGGAGCGTACAGCACTTCCGTGCGGACGTCATGCGGGGCGGGCCTTAATTGGCCCGCCCACGAAAAATAGCGGCGCGCCTCTGATTGGGAGCGCCGATCAGAGGGCCCACGCCCGCTCCCACACCACCCCCCCACCCCGACGGGGGGGGGGGAAATTTTGCACTTAAACACAAAAGTTTTTAAAACCCAAACTACCCATTACATTTTGATTGACTTTATCTTCGCACTTATCCAATCTTACTTTATGCACTTGTCCATCACTTGGGCACGGGTGGGGGTTTAATTGACCTGAGTTATTAAACAGTGACGTGCCGGGGAGATGAAGATAATGAATATCTCTCTAAAAACTTGCAATGCTTCCCATGTCTGCAGCTTTTCCCATTGCTTTTGTCCTCTAAGCATGTCCAAAAATGCATCAAATACCCAGAAGAGTGAAACACCAAAAGATGTCCTGGAGTCGGGACCTGACCCAGGTGACAGCAACACGAGGGAGCTACAACACGCAGTGCCAATAAACTTCGCAAACTGAAACAGAAATCGCTGCTCCAGAACATCACTCCGCTTCCCCGCCTCTTACCTGCTCTCTCTGGGAATTGTTCAGAGCTTATCACACCCGGCGTTTACCCTGACATTAACCTTCAGAATGCCAAACAGAAGTTTACTTTGGCAGCTGGTGACTGACTTAGTGATCCAACACAGGCCTGGCCAGTTGTGATGTTCAAAAATAAAAGTTTAAGATTAACTTGTGCTTATTTTTGTGATCCAGATGCTGAAAGTTTACAAACTCAGTCAACTAAGGAAGACTGAAGGGTTCTCTGGCCCCTTTTTAACTTTTGAAAATCTGCAGCCTGCCTGTCTGCCCAGTTTGCAGTGGGAGTTTCTCTCTCTGAGCCGTTTGCTTGCTCCCTGTCTGACAGATTTAATAATGTCAGGTCGGGTTACGCAGCTCAACGTTTAGCAGTCCCAGCCAGTTACCAGAGCACATGCCCGTCAGACCCAATCTCCGATCAGGAGGTGAGAGCAAAGGAACAAACTGTCAACACTGGAAATCTGAAGTGGAAACAGAAAGTACAAAATTCCAGAACTCCCTCCCTAACAGCGCTGTGGGTGTACCTACACCACACGGACTGCAGCTGTTCAAGAAGGCAGCTCACCACCACCTTCCCAAGGGCAACTAGGGATGGGCAACAATTGCTGGCCTAGCCAGTAGTGCTCACATCCCTTGAAAGCATAAAAATCTGCTCTATCATAAACCTTCATCAGTGAGGGAGGGAAAATGAGTAGAAAAAGACCAGAGTACAAAATGGACAATACCCCCTGGCTGAGTTATCAAATGTATCAATAGCTGTCTAGGTCTATACCTGGAGGCGTTACTCAAATATTTAAAAAAACAACAGTCCTCAATCAATTCAGCTACAGGTTCATAAGGACAATTGTCAGACCCTTGCAATTTGGTTACTCACTCAGGACCACCAGCTCATAGTGGAGTTGGTCTTCTCCAACTTCATTGACAGCTTGACACGTATATCTCCCAGCATCGCCCGCTCGCACCCTGGGGATCTGCAGGACATGGCTTCCTGTTAAGGGGTCAAAGTTCACATTTTGGTTAACTTAATTTGAAAAGTTCTTCTCAAAGAATGTACCATTAATGACACAAAGTAAACTGTGGGAATGTAGACGTATTGAGGGGGAACCTAGTGGTTCATCGCAAGCTTCTGGAGTCTTAGGTTTCATTAAGGCTAAGTTTCGCCAAGTACAAAATGCCGAAGATAAATTATTGTGTTAACATTTCGACTAATGCTTTGTCCCTATTGGAAAATTCAGTACTTGGTCTAAAAGCTTGACTGGATATCTAACTCAAATAACACACAGGTCTTTTAGTACAATTGATCAAGGCCAACTAACCAGTAAAATGAACTAAAATGGATTGGACATTGTGTGGGGTTGGCTAAAAACTGATTCCCCCTCGAGGTCTGTTTTCTCAACTCTCAAATGGCCAGTGTTCCAGAGGATAAAGAAAATGCTTCAAAGACACTCTGAAACTCTCCTTGAAATGTGGCAACATGGACATTAATGACTGCGAGGAGCCTGCTACCATTTATTCAAAATGGTGACATTCATTCCAAAAAGGAATCAAACCAACGGACCACCCGGCATCGACCTAGGCACCGGAAACGACAATGGCAAACTCAGCCCTGTCGACCCTGCAAAGTCGTCCTTACTAACATCTGGGGGCTAGTGCCAAAATTGGGAGAGCTGGTTCACAAACTAGTCAAGCAACAGCCTGACATAGTCATCCTCATGGAATCATATCTTACAGATAATGTCCCAGACACCACCATCACAATCCCTGGGTATGTCCTGTCCCACCGGCAGGACAGACCCAGAAGAGGTGGGAGGGAGTTGCCTTGGGAGTCCTCAACATCCACTCTAGATCCCATGAAGTCTCATGGCATCAGGTCAAACATAGGCAAGGAAACCTGCTGATTACCACGTACCACCCTCCCTCAGCTGATGAATCAGTACTTTGTGTTGAACATCACTTGGAGGAAGCACAGAGGGTGGCAAGGGCGCAGAATATATTCTGGGTGGGGGACTTCAGTGTCCATCACCAAGAGTGGCTCAGTAGCACCACTACTGACCGAGCTGGCCGAGTCCTAAATGACATAGCTGCTAGACTGGGTCTGCGACAGGTGGTGAGGGAACCAATAAGAGGGAAAAACATACTTGACTTCATCCTCACCAACCGCCTGCCGCAGATGCGTCTGTCCATGACAGTATCGGTACGAGTGACGACCGCACAGTCATTGTGTAGACGAGGTCCCGCTTTCACATTGAGGATACCCTCCATCGTGTTGTGTGGCATTACCACCATGCTAAATGGGATAGATTTCGAACAGACCTAGCAACTCAAGACTGGGCATCCATGAGGCACTGTGGGCCATCAGCAGCAGCAGAATTGTACTCGAACACAATCTGTAAACTCATGGCCTGGCATATCCCAACTCTACCATTACCAACAAGCCAGGAGATCAACTCTGGTTCAATGAAGAGTGCAGAAAGGCATGCTCGGAGCAGCACCAGGCACACCTAAAAATGAGGTGTCAACCTGGTGAAGCTATAACACAGGACTACTTGCATGCCAAACAGCATAAGCAGCAAGTGATAGAGCTAAGCGATCCCACAACCAATGGATCAGATCTAAGCTCTGCAGTCCTGCCACATCCAGTTGTGAAAGAAGGTGGACAATTAAACAACTCGTTGGAGGAGGAGGCTCCACAAATATCCCCATCCTCAATGATGGAGGAGTCCAGCACATCAGTGCAAAAGATGAGGCTGAAGTATTTGCTACAATCTTCAGCCAGAGGTGCTGAGTGGATAATCCATCTCAGTCTCCTCCGGAGGACCCCAGCATCACAGATGCCAGTCTTCAGCCAATTCAATTCACTCCACGTGATATCAAGAAACAGCTGAAGGTACTGGATACCGCAAAGGCTATGGGCCCTGACAATATTCCAGCAATAGTACTAAAGACTTGTGCTCCAGAACCTGCCACACCCCCTAGCCAAGCTGTTCCAATACAGCTACAACACTCGCATCTACCCAGCTATGGAAAATTGCCCAGGTATGTCCTGTACGCAAAAAGCAGGACAAATCCAACCCAGCCAATTACTGCCCCATCTACTCTCAATCTTCAATAAAGTAACGGAAGGGGTCATCAATGGTGCTATCAAGTGGCATTTGCTTAGCAATAACCTGTTCACTGACGCCCAGTTTGGGTTCCACCAGGGCCACTCAGCTCCTCTCCTCATTACAGCCTTGGTTCAAATGTGGACAAAAGAGCTGAACTCCCAAGGTGAGGGCTGGGGTTTTCCAGCCCCGTTGCGGGTGGGACCCGCCGCAGGTGAGGTGGCGCCCCAGCCAGAAGTCCACTGACTTGCAGTGGGACTGGAAGATCGCAGTGGTGGGCGGGTGCGGAAAATCCCGCTGGAGGTGAGAGTGACGGTCCTTGACATCAAGGCCACATTTGACTGAGTGTGCCATCAAGGAACCCTAGCAAAACTGGAGTCAGTGGGAATCAGGGGTAAAACTCTCTACAGGTTGGAGTCATACCTAACACAAGGGAAGGTGGAGGTCAATCATCACAGCCCCAGGACATCACTGCAGGAGTGTCCTCGGCCCAACCATCTTCAGCTGCTTCATCAATGGCCTTCCTTCGATCATAGGGTCAAAAGTGGGGATGTTCACTGATGTTGCACAATGTTCACTATTCGCAACTCCTCAGATACTGAAACAGTCCATGTCCAAGTACAGCGAGACCTGGACAATATCCAGGCTTGGGCTGACAAGTGGCAAGTTAACATTTGTGCCACACAAGTGCCAGGGAATGACCATCTCCACAAGAGAGAATCTAACTATCACCCCTTGACGTTCAATGGCATTACCATCACTGAATCCTCCACTATCAACATCCTGGGGGTTACCATTGATCGGAAACTGAACTGGACTAGCCATATAAATACTGTGGCTACAAAGGCAGGTGAGAAGCTAGGAATCCTGCACAAAGTAACTCATCTCCTGACTGCCCAAAGCCTGTCCACCATCTACAAGGCACTAGTCAGGAGTGTGATGGAATACTTCCTACTTATCTGGATGAGTGCAGCTCCAACAACACTAACCCTAACCCTGAATTACGTTTTTTCCTCGGCCAATGTAAGGATACAGAGTTTAAATTCAATTCTCTGTCCCCCATAAGGCGACACCCAAGATTAGTTAACAGTGTGTATCAAACCTTTGGTCTTCCTAGTCTGCAGGCCTGAGACTGGGGCATTCATCAGTAGAGCTATCTGATTACTGTTAAACTGCGGGACATCCTAATGCAATGCACACATCATGATGATGTGTCACACCAAGATCGTGATGACTCTTGCAGGGCAAGTTATTATTCTTCCTTGTAAGAAAGACAGTCTCCCTTTAAAGAGCAACTCTGTTTCTTAGTTCCCATCATCCTTGGTGTTATGATTCAGGCTTTTCGAAACATCATTATTCCTTCAACAGTTATATCAGGTTCCCCTTGAGTGGCACTTGTCCCATGAGAGCTGTCATTGTAAACCTTAGTTTGCATAGCCCAAGGCTAATGATAATCCTGTGTTACAGTAACTGTACATTGGAATTCATGAAGATCCTCATTACACATCCTGTCAATCCAGAAAGTGGAAAATGTCACAGTCAGGATTAGAATGATACAAGGTAAATGCCTGCAAATGAATAATTTCCAATGCCAAAGACATAGTTTGTGCAACGTGAATAAGAATTTACAATATATTCATGTAGAATGATGGTTTAAAGAATCCCTTATTGTCTCAGCTCCTTCTGTTAAACTCCTGAAATGATGCAGTCTCTTGTCCTAATACATAAGCCACATGCTTAAGCGTGTCTTGTGTCTATGTGTGTGTGTGTTTGTGTGTGTGTGTGTAAAGCCCAGGAGATCCATGTCGAATTGCTGAAGACTTAATGCCCCCCGGTGTTACACACTTAAATCCTCGGAAAGAAGGTAAACTGAACTTTTAATAGTCTTAACAGCATCAGCACACAGTGCTCCAGTTAGTCATATCCCCCCCACATGCAATTCTGCTGCCTAAGAACTCACCTATTTTACTGTGCGACAATAATTGAACCTCTCAGTATTTCACTGAGATTAAAATGCTTTACAACAGAGACCACTTGGTGCATGTGGCAGTGAATGTGTTCTGCTGATTGCCCGGCAGGGTGTCCAAGAAGCCATTTTAGATTTCAACAAGGCAAGTGCTATCCACCTTAGGTATGGATTTTATAAACTTACCGTACACTTCAAACTTAACGAGATAAAAGCTCTACTATTTTTATCAACTAGTGCAAAAGTGCATGTTTGTCCAACTTCTATTTCCACGGTCAGTTGTCCAGCACTTCCATAATATGGGTTAGGTACAGAATCAAACCCCCTGTGCTTACCCCAACAGTATTCCTTAACCTTAATTTCGCAAGAGTGTACCTCATTGCGTCAGTGTGACTGACGCCATTACCTATCCTTGTGGACCCTCCATATGAAAGTTTTGGGGAGATATTCAGTTTGGCCCTCCTGGTCCCTGTGCGCAGGAGGTACATGCTGTTTCCCAAGCCCAGGGACCACTAGAGCAGACAACCTTTCTTTAGTACCAGACCTCGGCGCTGTTAACGGATTCCCACTAGGAACTGGAATAAAACTTTCCAAATTAATTCCATTTGGGCTTTTTGTAGCCAGTTGAAAGAGGAGATTTTGACCCCATCAATCTGAGCTCCATTTCAAACAAGTCCCCAGCAATGAAAGGACAGTGTTCTAATTCTTAACCCAACTCCATTTCAGTTATGTACCAGACCAAAGCTTCTTAAAGAAGCTTTGGAGCCCTCCTAACGTGCTTTGGAATATTTTGAGCAATGTTCACACCCAGAATGGACAGTTGCAGTTTTTTTACCTTCAAAATGGGAGCGTACTCTAACGCAAAATGGCACTGTGTAAAATGGAGACAAGCTAGCAAAGTGCACAAAAACAAAATGAGCATCAACAAGGAGGCCTGGAACCTACCTGGAAGAATCAGGACATCATCTGTGGCAGAGAGAGCTTCACCATCCTTATACCAGGAGAGATTGGGGGGTGGAATGGCATTAGTCTCGCAGTAAAGGGAAACTGGGTTATTCACAATCACTTCCCGATGCTCTACAATCTCCTCAGCTTCATCCTCCCGGTATATCACCTCCCAGGCAGCATTCACACCATACAGCTTCTGGAAGATTGGAGGCACTGCAATGTGTGCCGGAAGGAAAAGGATCATAACGTAATTAAAGTATTGCACAAAGTTCCACTCATCTAATCAAGAGAAGCAAAAAAAAGAACTTGCATTTATATAGCACCTTTTGTAACCTCAGGACGTCCCAAGATGCTTCACAGCCGACGAAGCACTCTTTGAAGTATAGTCACTCTTGTAATGTAGGAAATGTGGCAGCCAATTTGTGCACAGCAAGCTCCCAAAAACAGCAGTGAGATAATGAGTAGATTAAAACAGATTATTTACTCATCATCTCAGTGCTGTGGATGTTGGTTGAGGGAGCGCTCCTGCTGTTGGCTAGGGCTTCACCCAAAAGACAGCACATCTGCAATAGTGCAGCACTCCCTCGGTGCTGTCATTATTGAGTGTCAGCCTAGGTTTCATGCTCCAGTCTCTGGAGTCGGACTTGAATCCACAACCTGCTGACTCAGGAGGTGAAAGGATGCTTACACCAGATTACTGCTACCCTCAAGGTGGCTGCAGAGATGAGCAGATATGATGATTTTAGTTTCAGTTTAGCTTTTGCATAAAGTTTAAGGAAGATGGACTGTGTTCTTCAGGAGGAGGTGACTTCCATTTGACAATTAAAGACTTCAAGTTTATACAGGAGGTTGGTGAAACTGATCTTGACAAATTATCCAAATGCAAGTAAAAAGTTTACAAGTTCGGACTAAGAAGGAAAATCAGATGATCATCGGGCAGAGCTATGGAGAAAAGATGGGGCAGTGGGGCAGTGGGACTAGATGAGTTGCTTTTACAGAAAGCTGGCACAGACACAATGGGCTGAATGGCTTCCCTCTGTTCTCTAACCATTCTATTATTCTATCAGCCTGTGAAATAAATAACCAGGGAAACCACAGTCCAAAAAGCTTACTAGATTCGGGGGTCAACTAGATATGTCACTGGAAAGAGAAATGCTTGAGGGATATGACAAGGAGACAGGGAGCAGAAAAGGGGAGGCAGTGGCATAGTGGTATTGTCACTCAACTAATATTCCAGAGACCCAGGGTAATGCTCTGGGGACCTGGGTTTGAATCCCACTGTGGCAGATGGTGGAATTTGAATCCAATAAAAATCTGGAATTAAAAGTCTGATGACCATGAAACTAATGCCGACTGTTGTAAAAACCTGATCCTTTAGGGAAGGAAATCTGTTGTCCTTACCTGGTCTGTCCGATATGTGACTCCAGACCCACAGCAATGTGGTTGACTCTTAAAAAAAAAATGCCCTCTGAATGAGGCCAATAAATGCTGGCCTAGCCAGCAATGCTCACATCCCATGAACAAATAGTGATCAATCAGAATGCCTCATGAACTGGCCATGCCAGTTTGTAAAGATTTCTGTAGGTTCCAGTTGCCCTAAGAGTAACATGGCCAAAATTGAGAACAAACACTTTTGGTGATTGGAGATGCAGACACACTAGGCAGCAGGGTCCAAACCTGGGGTTCAGATGACATAGAGGAATGATCTCAGCGTTTGCGGTATGTTTGGAATCCCTTTGATGCAATACTCCCTTGTAACACAATCCAAGCCATATGGAAATGTGTATATGGATGTCAGGAAATGGGAACTGCGAGTAAGGAAAAAGGCGTATGGAGCTGTACAGAGGGGGCAAAGCAAATTGGCAGAGCACACAGGGACTTCATGAAAAGCTGGCAGAATTCACACTAGCTGCTATCTCAGGAATGATTACTGACCTTGAATGTTCACATGAAAATCCTTCTCATCTTCCCCTGCAACGTTTGTGGCCACACAAGTGTAACGCCCTGTGTCCGACACCCTCGTGTGTTTGATTTGGAGAACATGTCCTTCATCAAGGATCTGGAGATGTTCAGTTGCTGCCAACAGCTGGAGCAAGAGGGAATGGGTATGATTTAAATGTCTATGCCGTGGACCGGAATAAGGTTATAACAGCATGTTCTAAGACCTCTGGCCCAAGTTCTCTCTGAGTGCAGCTACTCAATGGCATGCAGAGATCGGTGAATTTATCTTCTATCTAGCTTCATACAGTTGGTGCTTACATGTACATGTTGTAGAGAAAATATCAATTTATCCAGTGTTACTGTGGGATGCTGTGAAGCAGGCTTGTGGCGGGTTAATTTAATTAAACTGAAGACAGTCAGACTGCAAAGTTTAAATCATCAAAGGATTAAGTGTAAAATCAGTGGAGATGAACAAGCTGAGATGGGATACAAGTAAACACAGCACGAATAGGAATTTGCATTAGGAGATAAATGAGGCATACATTTTTAACTGTTGAATTTCAAAGAGAAATAAATTGAAGTTTTACAATTGGCAAAGATCATAAATGAATAAAGCAAAGTTATTAAGTTTATTTTTTCTGAAAGTCGTGACATAAACACAACACTAAAGATTTTTATATTTTGAGAAAGGTAACTTCCAAAGAAATTTAAAAACAATGGGTTTAAAGATGAAAGAGGAAAAACATATATATTTCATGAAAGATTGAAAGCTGTATGAGAGGTGTATCATGTGATACCTTGAAGAGTGTGCCGTGCAAGGACAAACCTGCGAAGTAAGCAGCCTACAGCCGCCCCAGAGAAGTGTTTGTTTGTTCCAGAAAGCCAGGTTTTGGTACATCCTTGGATTTCCATTGTCGAGTGAGAGGGAGAGAGAAGCTGGTGAAATACCTTCCCTACAGCAACAGTGGGGTGCCTTACAGTAATATTACTGGATTTCTTATAGATTAAGCATCTATAGGAACTTTTGCCTGAAAAGGGGTGTTTATTTGTGAGTCTAGCTAAGTAGAAATCTTTTGGGAAATGTTATAAGACTACATTTAACTGTGTAACTGTAATCTTGTGTGTTTAAGTTTTCTTTTATTTTCTTTCGTTAATAAATGTTTTAATTTAATATTTAAAATCTCCAAAAGTGGTAGTGGAATCTTTACTTCTGACTTCAGTACACATACCTAATCATAATAAAAATACAAATTATAAATTGTTGTGATAAGCTTGATCAAGTTTCCCTTCGGAATTTGGTCAGCCCGGCAATTGCCATCTGCCATATCACAACAGTGTGCCTGAGGTTTCTACGGGGATTGGGGGATGGGGAGACTGGGGATAGAAATAGTTTGCCTGAACAACTCCAGTAACATCCGCTGGAACGCCTGGAGCAATGTGTGAACGACTAAAAACCATTTTTCCATCTATCATAGTTTCAGCAAGAGATGGTGAGAACCATGTGGAACGATTTGGCATCAGAGAAAAGGGGGTAGTGTTCAAATTTGCAGATGCTGAAATAGGCGGCATAGTAATTAATACTGAGGATTAAGGATAAAAACAGAAAGTGTTGGAAATACTCAACAGGCCAGTCAGCATCTGTGGAGGGAAAAACCAGAGTTAGCGTTTCAAGGCTGTGCAGTGAAACTTAAACTGTCTTTCTCTCCACAGATAATGCCTGACCTGCTGAGTATTTCCAGCATTTTTCTGTTTTTGTTTCAGATTTCCAGCATCTGCAGCATTTTCATGTTTTTTAAAGCTTCGGGCTGGGGGGGTTATAGATGGAAATGGGCAACAAATAAAAGTGGCAAACAGAATTCAATGTCAGTACGTGAGGTGGTACAATTCGGTTAAAAAGCATAATATTTAAGGAAGGCCAAGCTGGCATTTATATAACACCCATCACAACCCCATAGGATGGCCAAAATACTTCACAGCCGACAAAGTATTTCTGAAACGAAATCACTGTATGTACTCTCAGTGAGGGAGAGCAGCAAGATTTGGGGGGGGGGGGGGTTGGATTTCAGGTTCACAAAAAGTAACACTTCCGATGGATAAAGTAATTAAAAAAAAAAGCTACTTAAATATGGAGTTTTTTTGCCAAGAGGTATATAACAGGTGATAGTTGAGGTATATAATCGATGTAATGGTAAATCTATATAAAATCTTAGTAAGACCGCTGTGTGTAGTTATTAGCTCCACACTCCTGGAAAGATGTTGAAACAATAGTGTGAATACCGTGAAGATAAGAACATAAGAAGATATTTCGGCGCATCGAGTCTGCTCCACCAGTCAATAAGATCATGGCTAATCTGGTTGTGGCTTTAACTCCACTTTCCTGTCTGCTCCTCCATAACCCTTGACTCCCTTGTCAATCAAAAATCTATTTAACTCAACCTTCAATATATTCAAGGCTGCGTTTGCCGCCAAAATTGTGCATGTGCGGCCGCCATCTTTCTAGGGGGCAATGCGCAACATGAACCTCGCTTATTTACTTTCAAGGACTGTGGACCATGCATCAAAATAAAGTGGCTGTCAGTACTTTGTAAAATCATATTTAGTTCTTCAATGTCAATAATTCATTGACCCTTCTTAAACTGAAGAGATTTGAGAATGTGCCAGGGTATGCAAGACATTTTAAGGCAGGAATCTGCCCCTTCGCTAAACCGCCAGCACTAGTGAGCTCAGTACAACACTGCAACAATTTTCTTTCCTGTCTTGACTGAATCTTTCGGATCACTGAATATCTAGCAACATGCATTTTGAGCAACCTGCCAACTATGTGACGTGTGGGACCCATGGAATCCACAAATTAAGAGCCTATTGCAATAAGCAAGTTAGAAAATAAAATGGGTCGATGGTGTGCTGAGTAAACTGATGTGTGCGCGTCATTGGATTTCTGTGCATGCGCGGACCAGTGCGGATGGGTATCGGTGGCCATTTTGCACGACCATTTTGTGTTGGCAGGAGGCACAATGTATATTCAATAACCCAGCTGCCATTGTTCACTGGGCGAAGAGAATTCCAAACACAAGCGTTCCGCCGAGAGAAGAAATTCCTCCTCGTCTCCGTTTAAAATGGGAGACCTGTTATTTTTAAACTGTGCTCCCTAGTTCTAGCTTCCCCCACAGGGGGAAACATATTATCAGCATTTAGAAGATTCACTCAGCTTTCACCTGGCATGAAGAAATACATGCACAACCAAAGACACGAAAAATTGCCATTGTTTTCTTTAGAACAGAAGAGATTAGGGGGCCATTTGGGCAAGGCATTTAAAATTATGAATAAAGGCAGTGTAGACGGAAATAGATCATTTCAATGGCTGAGGGAAAATTTGGACAGAGAGCAGGGGAAATCCTCATACATAAGGCTGTGAGACTGGAATGTACAAGGAGAGTTTGGGATTGAAGCAGGGTTTTTGTTAACATTTAAGAACTGGTTAGATAGGTGGTTGAGGGAAAGTGGAATGAAGGGATATGGGAACAGTGTGGGCACATGGGATTTGGATACTTTGCAGGTGAAGGGTAAACATGAAGGGTAAACACCAACATGGTCACTTGCCATTCTGACTTGCAACTATATCATTGTCCTTTCATTCTTAAAATCCTGGAACTCCCTCCTAACAGCACTGTAGGTGCACCTACACCACCTGGATTGTAGCGGTTCGAGAAGGCGGCTCACCACTGTTGCATATTTTATATCTCAAATTTATGTAGAAATAATACTTGTTTCTAAGTGTGCAGGAATTTTATTTACAAGAGTTTTATACAATGCTTTAAAATGTCTACTCCATGCTTTTGAGCTCTTTCTACTTTTCTCTGAGTCCACACCCAGGCTTAACCAATCAAGTACAGTGAGCAATGAATAGTAAATAGACTCACATAGTCAAACAAAAAAAAAACTGAACACTACAACCACTACCATCTCAAGGGCAATAAATGCAGGCCTCGCCAGCAATGCTCTTGTCCCATGAACAAATAAAAAAATGGTTGTAATTTCTGTATAGTTCTATGAATGCTTCCATTCCCACATCCCATGGAAGTAGAATTGGAAACAGAAAGTGCTGAAACACTTAGCAGGACAGGCAGTATCCATGGGGAGAAAAACAGGGCTAACATTTCAGCTCAATGAGCTTTTGTCAGAACCGCTCTAACAAACAGACACAATAAGGCTGAAATATTAACTCCGATTTTCTTTCACTGATAATGCAAGACTGGCTGAGTATTTCCAGCATTTTCTATTTTTATTTTAGATTTCCAGCATCCACAATATTTTGCTTTTGTGAAAGTCGGATTATTGGTCTACATGCTCATAAACCTTTTACATTTTGGCAGACAAAGGAAAAATTTAAATTTAACAACAGGTCCCGAGATTAAGATCAAGATATTTTCTATGTTACAATGAGACTAGACTAGTGAATGCCAATGCTGACGTGTGTTACATAGCCATGTGGGGGAAGCTTCCTTCAGTTGACTTTTTACAAGCAGTCTCCAACAAACAATGTGTGTAAAAGATGGAACGAGAGCATGAGTTTCTCCTCGGCCAGTGGGTTTTACTGGGAAGCAGTGACTGGCCCAGATGTCCAATGGGTTCTGAAGCCTTGATCTTGATTGATCCCAGATGGTCAGATCCCTGGTCTTTGTTCTATTTGAATTCTGATGGAATGAAAGCCTCTTTTCCCCGCACTGTAAGGATCACTTGGGAAATGACTGTGGAGAGTCTCAAGTTCCGCAATCTCACTCAGGGAGCTAGGCTACGAGGGTGGCTGCTGTGGGATGTGGAACCTCAAACCAGTGCTGTAGACAGTGTCCTTTAGAGTTTGGGGCTGAGGCCCATTGTTGGGACAGTGTAGGGGAAGCTTCCCTATGTGTCTGGCCTGACTGAAGTACAAGTAATTAATGCTGTGACTGGGGCCGGGGTGGGACCCGCCGCGGGAGATTTGCCAGCCCAGCCAAAAGTCCATTGACTTTCAGCAGGAGTGGATGATCCCGGAAATGGGTGGGGCCAGAAAATCCCACCCTGGGTGTCTGAAATTGGACAATATTCCATTCCCCAGTACTAAGGCCCTAATAATACCTGCTGGATGTAAAGGTTTACCAGAGAATTAAGATTCTGGGAATGAGATGCTTTGGGGGTGGGGGATGGGGGGATGGAGGTGGGGTTGCATGTAGTGGGGATGTGAGGAAGAACCTTTTTACGCAGTGTGTGGTAATACCGTAATCGCCACCGAGAGCGGTGGAAGCGGAAACAATGAATGATTTCAAAAGGAGATTGGATCGGCACTTGAGGGAAATAAACTGGAGGGCTACGGGGATAGAGTGGGGGAATGGGGCTGACTGGATTGCTCTACAGTCTCTATGGATGGGATGGGCTGAACGGCCTCCTTCTGCGCTGAAATGATTCTATAATTCAAAGAATTAGAAAGTGTCCACAGAATGAGCCAATTACTTCTACTTCAATCACCCACCTCCCCCACCAACCCCAGACACAGACAGATATGTACATATCCTTCATTCCTCATAGTTACTCACACCCAATTGAACCCTGAGCATGAGCAACTCTGGAGAATGTACAAATTCTGGCAGCTGTATCATCCCTCACAGATAGTGGCACAATTCTTGCAATTTCTATAACAGCGGGCCCACTGCCCCTGAAGAGTTCCCAAGCTCTTGGGGTCAGGTTTGAGATAATTTTGTTGCAAGTTACACTCATTATTAATACCAGGGTCGTATAGAAATAAGGCTGGTTGTTCACACGCGACTTTTGGTTGCTCCCTGTGAGGGATGAAAGGCAGCGAGGGTGGAAAGCTTTGCTGCAGGTTGTCCAGTTCGGAGCACTCATTACTGTTACCTGGCCATCCTTATACCAGCGAAGAGCAGGAGCTGGGGTGGCCCATGTTTCACACATCAGTGTCAACGTGGTGTTCACCTTGGTCTTCACCTGAGTGGCACGAAAACCTCCTGCCATCTGATCGTCCTTTACTATCAGTGGAGGAACTGGTGTGAAAGAATTTTTAAAGCGTTATCGACGAGGTTGATCATCATAGGCATTGTTCCAAAAGAAGATTTTGATTTGTGCTTACCTGACCTGTCCTGTTAATTGTACCAATTGAGGTTAAGCACGTACAGGTGGAGGGCATTGATTGAACGGTTGCTTGAGCACATATAAAGAGACATTTATTGACCGAAGAGTTGAGTGATGTCGGGAGATATATACCTGGAATGGTTCACTCTGTGAATAAGTTTATCCCATGTAAAGACTGGCTTAGGATTCTTCTTTTAGCAACTGGCTATCAGGAATATAATGTTAATTGTATGCTAATTATATTAAGATACACAAGTGAAGTGCATTGTTTAATTAAATGCTTTGAGCGCATATAAATAGGGGACGTAGCTATCAATTGGCTTTTTTTAACTGGTTATTTTATTTAATTTGTTAAATTGGGTACTGAAAATCGTGGACAGCTGGGACACTAGGTGTGCGAGAGGAGAGCTGTGAGGCTGGACAAAGTCAATAAACTCTCCTTGTAAAGAAAAGCTCTGTGTCTTGGTTTTGACTTCACCAACCGGCTTGGATTCTATTAACATATAACACCTGGGTCACTGAGTCAAACTCAAAGGCACATGTCAGTAGGGCTGTAAACTCTGTGGGATTATCTTGGGAATTATCAGGAATTAAAGTTCAATCTCTAGGGTTAAGATGCAAGCAACCCGGGAGTAACATCATAGGGCCAATTAAAGAATGTTCTTTGAACACGTTTGTTCATTAGTTACAAAAATTGGACATGGGATTAAAGGCTGTTGACTGATGGTGAGGAAATATTCAATTGTTTAATCTATTTAATTTCCAATTGGCAGGGGAAGGTGGTGCATTGGGAGAGTGGATATGTCAGTTGATCAATGACAGGAGAGAGTGAGCGGGGATCTGGAGGTATGTGAGGTGATGAAACCTCTAGGAACATGCCCAAAGTTGGTAACCCTATATTTAAACCGGGTGTCTATCCATGGGAAGAGTGAAAAAAATCAGGCCAAGATCCCCAGCCGCTCTTTCACACCTCTTAGTAGTATTGTTGAAAAAAAGAGGCATTTTCTGTTGAAGATTTTCGTCTTGCACTCATCAGGATAATTTGCAAGTAAGTGCCAATGTCAGGTGAAACAACAAATTTACACTGTATGAGAAGAGAGTGCTGATGGTTGGCAAGTGGACTCTGATTGGTAGAGGCGTTGCCATAGAGAATGCAGTTTCCCCTGACATTGGCATTTTCTTGCGAATTGTCCTGATGAGTGCGAGACGAAAAGCTTTAACAAAAAATGTCTCTTTTTATTCAGCAATACACAAGTTCTGCACTACCAAACGACTGCCTCCTTGTAGCTGTACCACATTAACAGTGGCAGAGGGATGATCACAGGTCACCTGTCAGCCATGAGGGGATTAAACAAAAGGGGAACCTACACTTGCTAGCAAGAAAAATCTCCAGAGAGGGGTGAATAATCAAAATTATCCCTTCCCATTTCTGAGGGAGTTGCAGATTGGGAAGAGCTAAGATTTGACAGAAGTTCCAATCCAAGAGTGGTGCATTCCATAATGGGATATGAATTATTATTTTTAAAATGTAAATAAAAATTCAAGAAAAAAAATGAACAAGAACATAACTTAAATGCGTCTGGCGCTCTTCTATAGCATGAGATTTAAAAACTAGCAAGGCTGAACCAAGAAAAGCCTATTTACCTCTTGCCATCCACCTCTGATAGTTCACCACTTTTTGTTTCCACACCCTGTATTACCTGCTCAACCATAACTTGACCCTGTTTCCCCTTTGGATACTTCAAGTATTTGAGTGCCACTTAATGTGAAATCACCGAGAAAGCACTTACTGAAGACTTTGAGCTCGTAGTCCTTCACAGCTTCCCCGGCCAGATTAGTCACAACACAGCTGTAACGACCAGCGTCTTCCTCCTGTACATTCAGAATCTGGAGCCCCCGACCTCCTGAAAACAGAAGGGCATTGTATTGCTGAACAAAGTGTATATGTGAAATCTTGCTGAAAAGAGAGACATGCTGTTGAAGCTTTTTGTCTCGCACTCATCAGGACAAACACAAGAATGCCAAATTTCAAATGATCGCAACCATTGACACCACAGGAGTAAAGGATGTTGATTGGTTGGCAAGTTGATTCTGATTGGCCAGAGCATTGCCATGGAGAAAGCTTGGGAAAGCTATGCTCCCCAAGCTTTCTCCTTGACAACACCCCGGCCAGAGACGACATGTCAGCCAATCAGCACCCTTTTCTCCCAGAGTATAAATTGTTGTGATTGTTTGAAACCTGGCATTCTTGCATTTGTCCTGATGAGTGCAAGATGAAATGCTTCAATAACATGTCTCTCTTTTCAACAAGGTTCAAGCTCTGTACTAAGCGATTATATGTGAAATTCTTGAATTTTTAATGGCGTTACATTTATTAACGGTAAAGTGCTTTGGTTCATTCGGAGGTTGTGAAAGGTGTTGTATAAATATGAGTTCTTTATGAGTAATGATATAACAATAATCAAAACATTAATAGCCGCTATTTTTATTTTCTCCACAGCATGTCCTCTAAAAGCAAAAATGATCGCATTGAATCCTTGACAGAGTAGATACTAAGGCGCTGGTTCCATCGACTCGAGAGTCTTGAGCTAGGGAGCATAGTCTCCATATGAGGGGCCAATCATTTAAGACTGAGATGAGGATGAATTTCTTCACCCAGAGGGTTGTGAATCTTGGGAATTTGCTCCCCCAGAGGGCAGTGGAGTATGATCAAGGCTGAGATAGATACCATTTTGGAGTCTAGGAGAATGACAGGATCTGGGGATCATCTGGCAAAGTGGAATTGAGGTCGAAGATCAGCCATGATTTTAATGAATGATAGAGCAGTCCTGAAGGGCTGAATGGCCTACTTATGTTCTTAGTATAACTCAATTACCGACTGAAGGGCTTGGGTCAAATGGGGAGCATTTGCGCGGGAAAGGATGCTTGCTGGGGCTTGTACTTATGGGGCTTCAGTGATAGGAGGAATGTTATGGCCAGGGAAGAAGGCTGCTCAGTATCTCCTGGTATTTTCCCAGCTCCAGGTATTGCTATACCCCTTTTACTAACCATATTAACATTTCTCTCTCCTGTTCAATTCTGATAAAGGGTACACACCCAGAACTTTATAACCTGCTATGTTTCTCTTTACATTGGCTGGCCGGCCTGCGCTGTATTTCCAACATATTCTGTTGTTTTAGATAAAGCCAAATATTTGTTATGATGGAATTGAATGGAATGGGTTGGATTAATTGGAGTTCGACACAATTAGAATGGATTCGGTCCATTGGAATTTCAGGCTGAACGCACATTAAACTTGGAAAATTAAAGAGAGAAAAATAAAGAACTTGCATTTATATAGCACCTTTCACTACCCCAGAACATTCAAAGCACTTTAAAACAAATTAAGGACCTGTGTTCCCTTTTTAAGTAGTCATTAATTTCAGGATAGCAAATGCAACAGCCAATTTGTGCACCGTTAAGGTTCCAGAATAAGCAATGAGATACCGATCAGCTAATGTGTTTTAGAGATGTTGGTTGAGGGATAAATATTATGCAGGACACCAGGTGCTGCTCTTTGTCCAATAGTGCCATGGGATCTCTTACATCCACCTGACAGAACAGATGAGACCTCAGTTTGATGTCTTATCTGACAAGTGGAACCTCCGACACTGCAGCACCCCTTCAGCGCTGCACTGGAGTGTCAGCCCAGTTTATTGTGCTGAAATTTCCGAAATGAGACTTAATCCATGGCCTCGTGACTCAGAGGGCTCACAACTGGGCCACGGTTGACACATACAGGTTTGGCTGGACCAAAGTGTAGTTTTGACTTTCACTGGATAAGAATTATTTGAATCTGGGAGACTCAGCAGCTACAACTGCACATCAGGAAATCACGGGGGGAGATGATGGTGCAGTGGTAAATGTCACTGGACTAGTAATCCAGAGACCCAGGGTAATGCTCTGGGATTCAAATCCCATCATGGCAACTGGTGGAATTTAAATTCAATTAATAAAAATCTGGAAGGAACAGCTAGTCTAACGATGAATCGATTGTCATCAAAAAACCCATCCGGTTTAATAATGTCCTTTAGGGAAGGAAATCTGCCATCCTTACCTGGTCTGGCCTACATGTGACTCCAGACCCACAGCAATGTGGTTGACTCTGAAGCGCTCCCTGAAATGGCCTAGCAAGCTACTCAGTTCAAGGACAGTTAGGGATGGGCAACAAATGCAGGCCTTGCCAATGATGCCCACATCCCACGAAAGTGTAACGGGGAAAAAAAGGCTCCCTACAATCCTCTTTCCAGATGGACAATCGTGGTGAACGTGTTCACAATTACCTGATCTGCGCACCTGGTGGGGAGCCTCCATGTCATAAAATTGGCGCCATTGCTTCTCTAACTCGGATTACACAAAATGAAACTGCCTCGGCAGGGAAATAAATACCTGGCAACAAGTGGATATTCCTGGAAGCCTTGAAGGGTATCCCGTCCTTGAGCCAGGTGATGGTTGGTCTCGGATAGGCCACGGCCTCACACAGCAGTGAGGTGGGATTATTCACAATAACAATGACATCCTCTGGGGCGCCATCTTCACTGACACTGGCAATTCTGGGTGTAACTAGGAAAAGGGACACCACACAAGGAAATGATGATCAGCACACAGCTCTCCCACAGACCGGACGCTGCCAACCAGTCTGTGAAATGAAGGAACATTCTAACCAAAAGCTGATACCGCAATCCAATCAGGGGCTGAATGGCCTCTTTCTGTACCGTAATGACTCCATGGACACACAAAATAGTTAGCATCATTTGTTCTCCAGTGGTAGTCCATTAACTTTTGGTGGCCATCTTATCTAATGTAATTTCCGATTTCTTGTCCCCACTCAACCCTTAAGCTACTCCCTTCTCCTCGTGGACTGAGCAATTTGAGAACACGGACTCAAGACTTATTCCCGGATCTTGCTGATAGGAGAAGCAATGGGGACAGGCAAAGGAACGGAAATGGGGTGGGGGAGGGGGGAGGAATGGGAACAGTGGGAAGAATGGACATGGGGGAAGAGGAAGGGGGAGGAGGGGAAACAGTGGAAGGAACAGGAGCAGTGGGAATTCTGGATTTGCATGAATTTGCATGCATCGCCATGTCATGAATGCTCATTAAAAACGCTACTCGCCGGAATCATGTACCCCTCCCAATCTTGTGCCATGCCAGTGGGAAATTAGACCAGTCTGATCATGTTTGGAAATAAGTGATGTGCAGCTGTCCGCCCTCACTTTACTCGTGACTTTGAGGTAAGTGCAACATTCAAAGCCCAGTGATGTCGGCGCTGTTCCAGCTTCTCAGCAATGCCAGCGTTACATCACACTGGTGGGGGTGTAGGGTTGGCCTATTCACGATGGGTACCTCCATACTCGGGGAGGACACCACTTAGTGTGTGCTGTGGGTCTCAGGCAGGACTGCACTCTGAAACAGAGACCAGCATTGTGACCAGTGGGGCGGGGCAGGGCAGGGCCGGGCGGGGGATGACAGAGACATGGGGGTTAATGGGGTATGGTGGGGTTAGGGGAGAAGGATGACAGAGACATGAGGGTCAATGGGATATGGTGGGGTTAGGGGAGAAGGATGACAGAGACATGAGGGTCAATGGGATATGGTGGGGTTGGGGGGGAGAAGGATGACAGAGACATGAGGGTCAATGGGATATGGTGGGGTTGGGGGGGAGAAGGATGACAGAGACATGAGGGTCAATGGGATATGGTGGGGTTGGGGGGGAGAAGATGACAGAGACATGAGGGTCAATGGGATATGGTGGGGTTGGGGGGGAGAAGGATGACAGAGACATGAGGGTCAATGGGATATGGTGGGGTTGGGGGAGAAGGATGACAGAGGCATGGGGGTTAATGGGATATGGTGGGGTTGGGGGGGAGAAGGATGACAGAGACATGGGAGTTAATGGGGTATGGTGGGGTTGGGGGGGAGAAGGATGACAGAGGCATGGGGGTTAATGGGATATGGTGGGGTTGGGGGAGAAGGATGACAGAGACATGGGGGTTAATGGGGTATGGTGGGGTTGGGGGAGAAGGATGACTGAGACATGGGGGTTAATGGGATATGGTGGGATTGGGGGAGAAGGATGACAGAGACATGGGGGTTAATGGGATATGGTGGGGTTGGGGGGAGTGGGGGAAAAGATGACAGACATGGGAGTTAATCGGCTAAGGTGGTGCTGTGGGAGGGTAAACAATGGCAGGCAGAGGGGAGACCAAGGGTGGAGAATCTAGAGCCCAACATGGAAGACTAGAACACAGACACAGATGAGAATCGAAATGTATAAATGAGAGGGGATGCACACAGGCTCTGGAATAGGAGTTGGTGGAGGGGTTGTTTTAGTGTGGCACAAGAGGGATGGGTTGCACAGAGACTCATGGGAGTCAGGGTGGGAAGGGAGACTGTGTTGTGCTCAGTCATGAGGGAACAGGAGAGCTTATCAAAAGACATTCATGGTCTGTGATCTGGGGCCAAGAGGTCAGACTGAGAGATTAAAGGCAGTCCTGGGGCTTTGTGTACCTGTAGTCAGGGTGAGAGATTAAAGGTGGTCTTGGAGCTTTGTGGACTATGCTACGGGGCTGTGCATGGCACACACGTCATTGTCCCATTCCAGGGGTTGTGTGCTTATTTGGGATAAGGCACAGCTTGGTGTACAGGGTGTGTTCATTGTCGGTGGTGATGGAGTTGTCTGGCTTGGTACTGGGCTACAGATGGGGAAAATGTAATAAAGGGGGTAATTGTAAGCTTTCCTGGGGGTGGGGGTTGGGGGGGGGAGTCTTCTCTGTATGTGACCATGCACACAGCCTCGAGATGGGGAGGGCTGAGGTCCACATGAGGCATGGGGACATCAACAGTGATGGGTTCCGCGGGGAGGGTAGGAATGTCCACCACAGTGACAATGGGCTCCAGGGTTACTGGGGGAGGCTGGAGAATCACCGGATGGAGGTCTACCTGCACATCGTGAGGTTCCAGGAAGATTGGAGGCACCTGAGCACTGGCAGGAGGAGGGCAGAAGCTGGTCTCAAAATAAAAAATGCAGCTCCACCATCTTGAAAGCCCTGAGTTATAGCGCAGTTTAAAATCAAAACTGGAAAAGAATCTGCACGGGAAGGGTCTGAGGCAGTGTGGGAGGAGCCCACAGCTGGATTAAGGGGCCCTTTTCAGGGGACATCCTCAAACTGTTTAGAGTCACAACATTGAAGTAGAGTCAGAGCTGAGAAAAAAAGAGGAAGACTTCCTTGAAAAGATGCAATTGGAGCCATTACCTTTTGGTGCGCTTTAACCAGAGACTGCATGCTTCACAATACAGTCGGTCCATTTGAACATTAACAGAAAGATATGCGAGAATGGAAAATTCAGGCAACTGTTAAGGAAGCACAGCTGCTGCATATCTGCCAGATCATCAATTGAAGCCTTTAATGTGCTTCCTCCGATCGGCATGGATAATAGGCCAAAGGGCGTCCAGTCATTGCTGAAGTACAAATTGAGCTTAATCAGCATACCAGATCAGAGATTGCAGGAGTGCCGTTGGTAAGGTGGCACATTTTATGAATGCATCCAAAGCTCTTCCAACCTCTGTGGGATTGAGATGTGAAGTATCAGGGTTGGCATCTTGGTCACCCAGATCTGTGAGTTTGCGCCTCAGCTACAAGAAAAGCTAGTAGCACAGATACAGCTCTAGGGCATGACAGTGGCTTTTTGTTTGCGAGCAAGAGGTCCACTATATTTCAGTAATCTGTTGCATATATCAGTCCATGGGAGAAGGAGGATTGAATAATGGAGGCAGCACAATGCTGCCTTCTTCATTGCAGTGATCCGATTGAGGCCCAGCCTGAGGTCTGTGGTACAGGGGAGCCCCGGCAAGACTCAGAGGATGAGGAGGCTAGACCCATCCCAAGGAGGTGACTCGCACAACCAAGGGTCTACCGAAGAAGACTTTCCCATCTGGAGATGAGAGAAAGACAATGCTGCGCACATCTGCACTTGCCAAGAGATGTGGTGGATCATACATGCCACGTTCTGCGGGAGGATCTAATGCCCCATGGACTGCGAGGACACCCCTGCCAGTGCCCTTAAAGGTTACCGCCACGCTCATTGTTTTTGCCTGCGGATTGTTCCATGTATCCACAGGGGATCCATGCAGTATCCCACAGTTTGTAACACATAAATATATCAAGGAGATGACAGATGTCCTCTACAGTAAGGCTCATCATTATGTGAATTTCACACTCGATGAAGCTAGCCAGGCTGCTAGATTTCTGGGGTTTGCAGCTATCTGAGACTTCCCTAGAGTACAGGGTGCACTCAGTTGCACACACGTGGCTCTGAGAGCTCCATGGCAGCAGCCCTTGATGTTCATTACCAGGAAGGCGTTCCACTCCATGAACATGCAACTGGTGTGGGATCATCAGAAGCATATCATGTACATTTGTGCCAGGTACCCTGGGAGTTCCTATGACTCATACATCCTGAGTCACTCTCAGGTACTTCACATATTCGAAAGGACTCAGCGATTACAGGACTAGCTGCTTGGGGGTAAGGGGTACCCGCTCAAACATTGGCTCATGATCCCATGCATTGTCCTCAGAGTGCCTCGGAAGAGAGATACAATGCATGCATAGCTTGACACGATCCATCATCCAGCAGACCATTGGCATCCCCCTGAAGATGTGCTTTTGATGTTTGGATCACTCAGGTGGGGCTCTGCAGTACTCTCCACAGAGGATGTCCCGCATGATCGTGGCCTGTTGCATCCTTCACAACCTGGCGCTTCAAAGGGGGATCCTTTGCCAGAGGGAGATATGGAGGAGGCCAAGTGCTCCTCAGACGATGAAGAGCAGGGAGGGCAGGAAGCTGAAGAGCGATATGAGGATCAGCTTCCACGTGAGGATGCCATCGAAGAACCATAATGTGGAAGACGTGTTCGTGACACACTGATAGCCATCAGATTCCAGGAGGAGTAAGCTGCAGGCAATGGGACAATCCTTCTGTCTCTTAGTGTCATGCCAAAGCACCAAACCAGCTACAACCAGTTACATCGAGAGCAAGTTGAGCATTCGGACTTGCACCTTCAACCCTCATGATTCACCAAATCCTAAACTTTGGCGAACCCTGTATCCATGCGCTCTGGAAAGTGAAAAATCAGCACAATTGCACAAACACTGCATCAAAGGACTTGATGCAGTTGTTGCCGCCTTAATGAAAAATTTTTAGTGGACACTGAGATGTGCGCATGGTCGGAGAGACCATCATGGCTGCAGGTCTTGTGTTTTGACACTACCAATGAAGACGGCCTTCTCATTTTGACAAACAATTACAGCCAACATTCCCAGGCTATTGAGCACACCTAACTCCATGTTGTTTGTAAGTAGTAGAGGTTACTAACACATTTTGCAAACACTTCCATTAAAGAGTTTGACATATCTCACTGACACAACACTGGGGCCGAGTAACTGTCATGACTCAGCTGCACATCACATGAATGTGAGGCTTACAAGGGATGGTGATCACTGAATGGGAGCATGGCTCACTCTCACAATAAGAGGGCGCATAGATGCATCTGCACAATGTTTTTAAATGATGAGACCATTCTCCCAAACAGCAAATGTATTTACAAAGGTGCTTGATATATGCAGTGATTGAACACCTGTGACCCAGAAGTGATGTCAAAGTTTCTTAATTTTTCTAACCCTACCGTTATGTCTTGGTGCATCCACGCTATAGGCAGCAGAGGTGGAGGCAGCCTGCTGACTGCTATGCCCCTGTTGTCTTTGATGACTTTGGCAGGTGTCCTCTAGAGAGCCGAGACCTGGAGGGCCCCAGCCTGCTTTGGGTCTCCTACTTTAGGGCAGGTGCTCTCGCCTCAGCCTGTACAGCTGGAGGGGATGGGGTCACAGGCAGAGGGGATTGGGATCGGCTGGACACTCTCGGAGTCACCTGGGTGGATGGCCCCGGGATCTCCATCTGCTGGTCCTCCCCGCTGCGGGTACCTGTGGGCCTCTGCCGGACTACCTAAGGAGAAGGGGTTCCTGGAGGGAGGTCAAGGTGCCCCAGCCTCCTGTCATCTAGCCACTAATGGATACCACCAATGTCTATAGCGATGGAGTGCAGGTGCGAATGCAAATCCGGCAGGATCCGCTGGACCAAGGTTTCCAAGGCAGCCACCACCCTTCCCAAGGAGACCTCGAGGTGCTCGCATGTCGGGGCCACGACATTGAACAGAATGCGGACACACTCCTCCCTTCTTCGCTCTAGTCTGTTGACTGCCTCTCGCAACTCTACCTGATTTTCAGCTGCCTGTCGTTGCATCCCCGGCATGTTAGAGACAGCTGCTTGCAGAGGCTCATCATCTGACTCAGACTCAGTGGGTGCCTGAACTCCGACAGTCCTCCGAGTGCCAGAGACCTGGACTGGCGCTGCCTCTGGTTGCTGTGGAGACGTGTCTGGGAAGTGTTCTCCAGAATGTGACCCCGAGCCTAATCTAGATCCATGACCCACTGGGGTGTGTGTCTCTGCACTGGCGGAGGGTGCAGGTGAACATAGTGAGGGGTGTTCTTCAGATGGAACTTCATTATCCTCCTGTGAGGTTAACTGGGGCTTATGTTGCCTGTGTTGGTCTGTCTGGACCTCCTGCTGCCTATAAGAGACAGAAGATAGATTTAGTTCATGAACAGGCTGAATACAACATTGCACATCACTCACTGTGAATGTCAGGATGTGATAAACTCATGGAGGGCTCATCCGTACTGGCTTACTGGGAGGGGCCGATCACTGTCCTCCCCTGCCATCTCAGAGGCATCCTCCTCAAATCTGGAGAGCTCCTGGATGTCGGCCGTCCTTCCTCCTGTCTGGGATTTCTCCCTCTTGTTCTGGGCAAGCGTGGCCTGCATGAAGATGAATGGAATGGAATGTGATGAGATGGAGGAGAAGTCGGGATGCATGCATGCCTACTGTGGGTTCTGAGCCCTCCCTAGTAAGGGCTGAGGATGGAGTTTGTGCAGCATGATAGATGAGATGCTGGTGATGTTAAAAGTGTTCGTGAGACAATCAGTGCTGATGTCTCCCCTGCCTTTATTGTGTAAGATCACTGAGCAGTGTAACCCTTTGAGTGCATGATGCCACAATGAGAGTGTGAGATTGGAGTGAGCTGAGGGTTGACTTACCCTGGTGGAGCAGATGAGATCATTCATCCTCTTCCTGCATTGGATGGCGTTTCTGGGGTGGGGGGTGCCCGACAAGCTGATCTCCCTTGCAACCGCCTCCCCAGGCCGGTGAGGTGAGACTGGTGGGTCTCCTGGAGCCATCCCTTGGGTCGAGGACATCCCGGTGCTGGCGGACTCCATGATCGAGGGCCTCAAGGGAGTCATTGCTGAACGTTGGTGCAGCTCTTTTCTTGGGTGCAGCCATTTGAAGAGGTTTCCTGCACATGTCTGGGCTGGAGAGAGTGAATGTGTGTATTCAGGTGGCATTTCAATATGGCGCCCAGATCTTTGACCCTATTAGGTAACGGCAGGGTGGACGAATCAGTGCCAGCCCCACCATGTGATTCCGAGAGCTACCCACCGACACACAATTAATTAGCTTCCGAGCATGAAATTGGGCGCGAGTTCCTACCACATTGTCCAGCGGGAAATGCACTGCGAAGCCCGCCAGCCCCCGCATTTATCTCCAAAATAGAAAATTCCACTCTGTGTCCCTAGATGCACCATCACTGGCTGCTCCTGTTGCTGAGTGACAATAGCACAGGTTTGTCATTACCCACCCTTTCTCAACCCATCTCCTGTGATCATGCAGCACAGTACACCACGTTAAACATTCACTTCCTCCAGCACTGATGCACAGTGACAGCAGTGTGTACCCTCTACACCAAGGCTCCTTCAAAAGCGCCTTCCAAACCTGTGACCTCTACCACCTAGAAGGACAAGTGCAGCAGGCACATAGGAACACCGCCACCTGCAAGTTCCATGCCAAGTCATAGGCTATCCTGACTTGGAAATATATCGCTGTTCCTTCACTGTCACTGGGTCAAAATCCTGGAACTCCCTCCCTAACAGCACTGTGGGTGTACCTACACCACATGGACTGCAGCAGTTCAAGAAGACATCTCACCACCACCTTCTCAAGGGCAACTAGGGATGGGCAATAAATGCTGGCCTAGCCAGCGATGACCAAATTGAAAAAAAATAGACAACAGGTGAAGGAACTGAGAGAGAGAGAGAGGGAGAGAGAGAGAGGGGGAAGAAAACTAAAATATGAAAACTAAAATAAAATTTAATAAAACAGTTCTAGAGGAACTATTTTGCAAATTTACACCAAATGATGGATTTTACTTTGCCCATAACAGTTCAAACATGTGCGATATAATTGAAAGATTTTCTCAGGCTGTTTTCATTAAAGTAACTCTAACTTTACTGCTTAGCTTTGGCAATCCTCAGTAAGCATTGTTAAGTGATTAGCTACACTTTCTGAAACCAATTTCCAATGGACAGCAGCCACACCACAAACTGTACAATTCAGCATCACATTGGCAGTGACTCAGAGAGAGAGAGTTGGAACGTACACTGTCTACATTGGTGCTTGGCTCTGGTTGAGTTAAAGGTGCAGGGAGCTATACTCTAGATGAAGTCCATGATCTGTGCGACCTCAACACTGAAGCTGGGCTGAAGCATTCTGTTTCCCATCACTGAAATCTCCTTCAATAACTTCTTTAAGCGTTAAAAATTCCAAATAGGATGAGCTGCCTGAAGTTGCCATGGAGCGATGGAAAGTGCCCTAGTGCCTAACATTCCCCATATGGTGAACTCCTGATCTTAACTTTGAAAAGAAGGGAGAGCAGGGATAGAGCAAGGATAGAGGAGGGATAGAGCAGGGATAGAGCAGGGATAGGGGAGGGATAGGGGAGGGATGGGGGAGAGATGGGGGAGGGATAGGGGAGGGATAGAGCAAGGATAGAGTAGGGTGCTTCCTATGGGATCAGAAAGGAAACACAAACCCAGATCACATTTCATCACCTTGTAAAAGATAGAAGCCTATTAATCATCTGCACAATCTACTGTTCCGCACATACTGACATATTCATTTTTAATCAATTGAAGTTGGAAGACTTTATGTTTTTGTCTCTTTTTTCCCCAGTACCATTTCACCCAACATTGCACAATTCTGTGATCACAAAAGTTTGCTGGCAGCGCCAGTCTGAATCTCCCCTATGTGGGGTTAACAAGGTGGCCTTGCCCTCTGACACCTCTTCCCTCACTCAGCCCTAGTCAGAGGGATATGTCTAATCACTGCTTGCCAAAGATGGAGAGCGGTAGCACAGTGGTAAGGTTACTGGACTAGTAATCCAGGTGCCTGGGTGGATATTCTGGAATGTAACGCTACTCTCATTAATAATGATTATTACACTTGCTGTTGTAAAAACTCTTTAGGGCAGGAAATCTGCCATCCTTATCTGGTCTGGCCTACAAGTGACTGCAGACCCACAGCAATGTGGTTGACTCTTAACTGTTCTCTGAAATGGCCTAGTAAACCACTCCGTTACACTTGTAGTTCAGCCACCTGCTAAAGGGCTGTTAGGGCAGGGCAATAAATGTTGGCCTTGCCAGTGGCACTCACATCCCCAAGAATTAATTTTTTTTAGAAGTTGCCTAATGTGATGTAGTTGGAGTCAGGATCACAATGGAGTTAGTGGGGAGGGTGAGGGTTCACAGTTACTAATTTACATCCTTCCACTCCATGGCATTGTACTTCAGTGCGTCACCATGCTCTCTGCCCAGAGATGCTCATTTTTAATATCCCACCTCGGTCTCACTCACCTAGAACTCTGAGATGGTAGTTTATAGATTTGTCACCTACGGAGTTGTTTGCCACGCAAGTGTACTGTCCTGTGTGGGACAAAGTCGCCTTGGGGATTTCCAGGGTGGATCTGTCTGATGAAACCCGATAGTCTGTGCTGTCATTCAATTCCTGACCATCTCTCAACCAAGTGATCTGTGGTTTGGGATTGCCTGAAATGAAAGATAAATGGGTGCTGATTTATTATGTCGGCACTATATCTGTTGGTGGAAGCTGCCTTTTCTCATTTGTGACATAACAAACTGTGAAGTGGAATGTATTTGCAGAGGGCGTCCTGCATCTTGGAGTTCATTAAAAACATATGGAGACAATCACACTGCACAAACAGTAAAATACATACACCCGGGTTTGTCACAATGACGGAATACAGTTGGAATAGTACACCTGGTACTTATCAGAGAATAGCACTGAGAAAGGCACATCTTGTTTATAGTGCAGAGAATCTTGCACTTTGGATACACTATAGAGAATAATACACTCTGTGTACTATCACAGAGAATAGTGTCACCAATATAGAACAGAGATTTTTAGACATGTTAACAGTGTGACCTTTGTTCTCCATATTTTAATATCAGGTAATGAGATGAAAGGAATGTAGGAGTTGTTCATCATTATAATTACTTCAACAAAACTGCTGCTTGGTGCATGTGGTGTGCATCAATCATCAGAAAGTATCCAGAAGGAACGCACAGTAAATGCGTTAATAGGCCAATAGACTGAGAATTTGGCTTAGTTTGACAGATAGAATCAGGACTTCTTAGTCTGAATGGTGCGGGGCTGACATGTTGTGTGATACACTGCATAACACACTGTGTGTCTACATCGGTGAATACTAATCAATCCCCTGGATATGAGCTGATTCAGAAATTTCCGCAAAGTCACTTTAATTGACAATGAAAGGAGTATATTACAGATAATTATAAATGGTTTTCATAAAACGTAATTTTAATTTGCTTCCTTGGAATAATTTTTGAAGTTATGTTTTGCAGCCAGAGCAGTGGAGGAGGCTTTCACCCAAAGCTCTGCTACAGTAACACAGTGTGAAAGGCACTCCACAAAACGCACCCACTGCCAGTTATTGCCTTCTTTCCCCTCCCCCCACACCACAATTGAGACCAGAATCTCAACATGCAAGGAATTGTGGCGCTTTGGAGCCTCTTCTTGTCACCTCTTCCAGCACCAATGCACAGTAGCAACATGTCACTCTAGGAAACAGTTGAGATTTGAGACAGCAAGGGTCACTAAACTCTCTCTTTAACACATACAAAAGGTCATCAATCTGAAACGTTAACTCTGTTTCCCTCTCCACAGATGCTGCCTGATCTGCTGAGTATTTCCAGCCCTTTTCTATTTTTATCTCTCTTTAACACACTGCTCTTCTGTTGATATACTTTCTCCGTTTACAGGTTATCCCCAACAGGTACTTCCTTTCCAGAGTGCAGGGAGGGTGCAAAATAAAAACTAATTAAGAAAATGAAAGAATCAGGTAAATTGGTCTCATATGATATGTGTGTGTGTGTGTGTGTGTGTGTGTCTGGGGCGAGGAGCCAATAATTAATCATGGCTTCTGCTCCTGACAGTGATCCACTGACAACCCCTCCTCCCAAACCCATGTAAAGTATCTGTGGACATCAGGACAGGATCAAGGTTAGGTCACCTCCTGATGATTGAATATTGGGACAACACTCAAGTGCTAGTAGAATGGCTGGATGAGTAAGATACCAAGAACTTGAGGAACCTATTTTAGGATGGCTTCTTAGCTTTAGAAGGGAGCAATAGCAGGGAAAACACAAAACTTGTACATTGGCATATACAATCTTTGGACTAATTGAAAGAAGCCTTCAGGATTCACTCACCCGTGGTCAAACAAGTCAGGCTGATGTTCTGTTCTTGCTTAATCTGCACCTTTTCCACCTGGTTTTCATTTAAAATGGTGGGAGGACCTGCACAAACATGGAGTGTGGGAATTTTAGTGAGCCATAATGGACTTCACCTTTACACTGATCCTCCCCACTTGACAACATGGTTATCAGCCATGGTCTCTAAGACACTCCAACCAAACTCCTCTGCTTTGCTCCTCATCTTTGAAAACCTATCATCATGTGTTTGGTAGTCTCTTCCGAAGAGCTGGTGCAGACTTAAGGGGCCGAATGGGCTCCTTCTGTGCTATACTATTTTATGTCGTTTTCCACTACTCCATTTTTGGTCCCTGAGGAGTTTGGAACAATCGCCACATTAAATATCTCACTTTTGTTCACCGAATTTGATCTTTATTGTTGTACCAACATGGTCCTTACGGTAAGCAAGCTTCTGCCTCAAGGAGACATTGTTATCATTCAAAGACCTGTCCCATCTGAGGTGATGTCAGGAGAATTATAGAAACTTGGGTTTTAGGAACATGGTGTTAATAGTATTTTAATTATATTAAGATACACAGGTGAAGGCCATTGTTTAATTAAGTACTTTGAGCACATATAAACAGGGGATAGCTGGGACACTGGGGGTGAGGGAGAGCTGTGAGACGGAACAAGTCAATAAACTCTCCCAATAAAGTAAAGCTCTGTGTCTTGGTTTTGACTTCACCAACTGGCTCGAATTCTATTGACATATAGAAACAGAGTTAGCCATTCAGCCCCTCAAGCCTGTTTTATCATTCAGTGCAATCATGGCTGATCTGTATCTTAACTCCAGACACCTGCCTTGGCTCCATATCCTTTCACCCCCTTGTTTAACTCTTACAACTGACACTGTTGAAAGAGACTATCCTGAGGTAAAATCAATTAACCCTTTTTGAGACGGGGTAGAGTTGGACTCTGGGTGGGAGAACGATCAAAACCTTGTTTAAGGACGGGAAGGAAGAGATGCAGAAAGTCTTCTGGAGAATGCGAGGGAGTTGGATCCTTTTACTTGGAAGGGGGAGGGAGATACAGACTCTGTTAATGGGGAAGTGGGGAGTGGTTATGGAGAGAGAACCCTCTTGAAGAGGGAAGAGAGAGGCCCATTTGGGTGAGGAAGAAGAGGATAGAGTGAGAGGTGGTATTGCTGAGGGGAGAGGGGGAGAAGGGACAAACTCAGTGCCTCTTGGTAGAAAGGTGACTTGCATGGACATTAAGGGATTAAGCAAATCGGGCTGAAAAGTGATGCTCTTGGTTGAAGAGCCCACTGAGACTCACTGTCTGAGCTCATAACGTGAAGACTAGCCACTTTGGGGTCCAAGGATGACTGAACCTATTCCGGAACCTTCAGGAAAGGAGGGAGAAGGGAAAAACAAAGATTAGTGGCCATGATCCTCTTCATGATATCTATTTATACAGATATCTAGAGTGGGTTAGGTGCCACACAATTCTGAGTACACAGAAAATTTACTGGTGTCAGAATTCACAGGTAATGCTGAGAGGCCGATGGAGCTGGGGGTTTGAAATGAGATCCTCAACAGTTCTGTCCTCCTTACTCAGCACATCCAGATGAAAGTCCTTCACAGCTTCCCCCACAGCGTTGCTGGCTACACAAGCATAATGGCCGGCATCTTCCACGAGGATACGGGTCAGTTTGAGGGTGCGTCCACCTTGGGGCGAATCAGAGAATGGGAAAGGGTTAACGCAGTAAATGAATCCCATAGTTAACAATGATTAGTACAGTCGTAAAGGAGGGGCAAAGCTTAACAGAAGGTGCAAGAGAGAAAAATGCGTTGCGATTATGTTATTGCAGTAACACCTGAACTGGACTGTTTAAAGGACTGTTTGAAGGGTGTACATGCCTCTTTCAGGTCTCTGTACCCTGGGCCACACACTAACAGATGACACCAGGTTAAGCTGCTTGTAGCTTCCGTCAGTTTAGCTGTTAGAAATTGTACAGGAGCAGTTTGGTCCCAGATTTCGCTGTGATATTCGCCTCATCCCCACCCTGGGCCTATACAGGGAGCACTGGGCTTCCCTTTCCCAGCTGCGCTACAGCACATGCTCCAGCAGTGGGGAACCACTGGCAGGAGAGCCTGCTTCCCTGCCCTGTGGCACACCTGCACCACAACACCAATCTCCTGTGCCCAATTAAAACTTTATTCCAATGGACGGGCAGATTCAGGGCAAAGCAGCAGCTCAGTCAGGGTCACCTGACATCGTGTGTGCACTCGGGAGCCCAGCAAAGCATCCTTCAAGAAGGCCCAGTGCAGCGGTAATACACCCTGTCTAGAGCAGTGCGTTGGAGGAAACCTGGCTTAACACTGCGAAGAAATGAGAAGCTGCTTATTTCGAGTTCGGAAGAGGTTCATTATCAGGAAAACTGACTGATGAAAGGTAGGTAGTTCCAGGGGTTAGGTGAAAGTGGGCCTAATGTCTTACCAATACACCAGAGCCCAGGCTCAGTGCCAGCACCATGCTAGTGCCAGTGCCAGACTCACTGGCACAGAGCTGGCTCAGTGGCCAGGCTCACTGCCAGCTCTGTGCCAGTGCCAAGCTCATTGCCAGCTCTGTGCCAGTGGCCAGGCTCACTGCCAGCTCTGTATCAGTGGCCAAGCTCACTGCCAGCTCTGTGCCAGTGCCAGGCTCACTGCCAGCTCTGTGTCAGTGGCCAGGCTCACTGCCAGCTCTGCATCAGTGGCCAAGCTCACTGCCAGCTCTGTGCCAGTGCCAGGCTCACTGCCAGCTCTGTGGCAGTGCCAGGCTCACTGCCAGCTCTGCATCAATGGCCAGGCTCACTGCCAGCTCTGTGCCAGTGCCAGGCTCACTGCCAGCTCTATGCCAGTGGCCAAGCTCACTGCCAGCTCTACATCAGTGGTCAGGCTCACTACCAGCTCTGCGCCAGTGCCAGGCTCACTGCCAACTCTGTGCCAGTGCCAGGCTCACTGCCAACTCTGTGCCAGTGCCAGGTTCACTGCCAACTCTGTGCCAGTGCCAGGCTCACTGCCAGCTCTGTGCCAGTGGCCAGGCTCACTGCCAGCTCTGTGCCAGTGGCCAGGCTCACTGCCAGCTCTGTGCTAGTGGCCAGGCTCACTGCCAACTCTGTACCAGTGCTAGGCTCACTGCCAGCTCTGTGCCAGTGGCCAGGCTCACTGCCAGCTCTGTGACAGTGGTCAGGCTCACTGCCAGCTCTGTGCCAGTGGCCAAGCTCACTGTCAGCTCTGTGCCAGTGCTAGGCTCACTGTCATCTCTGTGCCAGTGCTAGGCTCACTGTCAGCTCTGTGCCAGTGGCCAGGCTCACTGCCAACTCTGTGCCAGTGCTAGGCTCACTGCCAGCTCTGTGCCAGTGGCCAGGCTCACTGCCAGCTCTGTGACAGTGGCCAGGCTCATTGCCAGCTCTGTGCCAGTGTCCAGGCTCACTGCCAGCTCTGTGCCAGTAGCCAGGCTCACTGCCAGCTCTGTACCAGTGCTAGACTCACTGCCAGCTCTGTGCCAGTGGCTAGGCTCACTGCCAGCTCTGTGCCAGTGCTAGGCTCACTGCCAGCTGTGTGCCAGTGCTAGGCTCACTGCCAGCTCTGTGCCAGTGGCCAGGCTCACTGCCAGCGGCCAGGCCCACTGCCAGCTCTGTGCCAGTGGCCAGGCCCACTGCCAGCTCTGTTGCTGTTAGCTGGGGCTGTGAGTGAGGAATACATCAGTGACAACTCCGGCCTCTGATCAGTAAGCATATGGTTCCTGCAGGGAATTGCACACGTGCCGACATCTGGGGCCGAATTTTCTGGTGGGCATCAGGACCCCAACACCGGGGCCATAACTGGGTCCCGACCCCGATGATGTCCAAGTCGTGCACAGCTTCGCGATCTTCTGGGAGACGGCCAATTAACAACCCCACTGGGAGAAGAGGGAAGAAAACTGGCTGACAAAAACATCACATAAATCTGCATTCAGCAACATGTAAGCTCACCTAGAGTTAATTGCAGGGCAATGCGAGACCCACGCTGCAGCTGAAATCAACATGTTACCAAACCCTTTACTTTTCCAAGTCTGACCCCCTTGTCATTGTGACTAACACTGTCAGACATCAAAAGAATGATTTATTTCTCCCTCCAAGAATAGAAGTAGAAAAAAAATGTGCCAAATGAAAGGTTTAGCAAATGTGAGTGGCAGATTAATGCCAAGGTCATGACCACCAGGTGTTAGCCACAAGGTCTCCAACAAACTGATCCAACACATCATTAATGTTAAGAGGCAAGAGGGCTCCTTCTCATCAATTTTCCTAAGTGGCAAGAGCTCGGTGTCCGTGTGAGTGTCTGACTGCTTATGTATGTGTGCGCCTATGTTTACATATGCATGTATGTTTGCGTTTGCATGTCAGAGTCATTACGGAGCGCAAGGAGGCCATTCAACCCATTGAGTCCATGCTGGCTCTCTGTACAGCAATCCAGTCAGTCCCACTCCCCAACTCTATCCCCATGGTCCTGCAAGGTTATTTCCCCCAAGTGCCCATTCGATTTCCTTTTGAAATCATCCGTCATCTCCATTTCCACCAGCCTCGTGGGCAGCAAGCTCATTTTGACTTGCTGCGTAAGAAAGTTCTTCCTCACATCCTCCCTGTATTTATTGCCCAAACCCTTAAATCTGTGCCCCCACCCGCCTTATACCATCAGCTAATGTAAAGAGCTTTTCTTTGACTACTTTACCTAAACCTGTCATAATATTGTACACTTTTATCAAATTTCCCTTCAATCTCCTTTGCTGCAAGGAAAACAGCCTCAGCTTTTCCAATCAAACCTTGTAGCTAAAATCTCTCACCCCGGGAACCATTCCGGTAAATCTCCCCTGCAGCCTCGCTCTCAAGGACCCTCCACACCCTTCCTAAAGTGTGGTGACCGTGTAAAGTGTGTCGTGTGCCTATTTACCATAAGCAAAATTTATAATGCCAGCCAATGTCTGATAAGAGTTCTCAACATTCAAGGCTCACTCTCAACGCACAATCTCGGGAACTCACCTTGTGAAGATTTCAAGGTCTAAACCGGTGACTCACACACACACAATATTACTGTCTGGTGTCAGCACCAACACACTGCGCCATTGTCCTTCCTGGAGTTCAAGCATTTAGTCAGTCCGGAAGTCCAAATAGATTTGCCATTCTGTAAGGGCATGGTCCTTTTAAAAAAAAAACACTCTTAGAAAAGAAAAGGAGGTTAATTCTCCTCCTTACCTGACAGCACTTGCATCTTACTGCTGGAGACGATGGGTGATCCGTTTCTGAACCAGGTAAAGACAGGTGGCGGGGTTCCGGAGGCCTCGCATGTCAGAGCGATCGAGCTGCTCAGGAGGGTGCTGATATTTTCTGGAGCCCCCATCTCCCCAGTGATAGCTGGAGGGACTGACCACAAATACACACATACACACAGAGTTCAGCTGTCAGTCACTGATGGAGATACAGCAGACAGCAAAAGCATTTTTACCCACTGACCCCTCTCCTGATTTAACCATCTGTATAAGCCTTGCATTAGCATCTAAATACCAAATATATAAACCTCAGCTTTAAATCCCCTTTGTTTTAAGAACTCTATTTACAACTCCGCTTAACATCCTCGCCTGTCAGTTCAGGAAGACAGGCACTTTGAAAAGCTAAGAAACTCAGTACTCCGGATTATGACATTACCTTGCAGCTACCTTGGCAAGCAGCAGATAACAGGGCGGAAGCCAGCTGGAAAATAAGGAGGACATCTCCAGGAGTCACGGACCACAGGGACAGGGTGTTTAGGGTGGGGCGAGGTAGAGGTTGGTGCTTCTACATCATTCAAAACCCCCCCTTGGACCTACTTTCCAGTGCACCCTGTGACATGGTGAGCAAGGGCTGCCAGTCAATAAGTTCCCATCACGACAAAATCCTTCAGCGGTGATGGTCCTGAAGGCAGCCGAAAGGTCACAGCAGGGCCTTGTCCTCATTGGCACAGGCTCACCCAATCAGCGCAACCAGGTAATGCCCCACCCAGACAGTGAGGCCTAGCGGTGCAACAGCCTCACATTCTAAAAGACAACATGCACAGGCCCTTGTACAGATTCCAACTTCAAATTCCCCATTTCCATGAAAACCTGGGGTGTCTGTCTCAGTGATGAAGGGTAACCATGGGATGTTCAAGTATCTGATTTTTTAACCAATTAGCCAATCAAGGATGAAATAGCAAATGCCCACACCAGGGTGGGGTGGGGTGGGGAGGGGAGGGGAGATTGGTATTGTCACGGGACTAGTATTCCAGAGACCCAGGGTAATGCTCTGGGGACCCAAGTTCGAATCCCATCAATAAAAATCTGAATTAAAAGTCTGATGATGACGACCATGAAACCATTGCCGACTGTGATAAAAACCCATCTGATTCACTAATGTCCTTTAGGGAAGGAAATCTACCATCCCTACCTGGTCTGGCCTACATGTGACTCCAGACCCACAGCAATGCGGTTGACTCTTAAAAAATGCCCTCTGAACAAGGGCAGTTAGGGATGGGCAATAAATGCTGGCCTAGCCAGCGACGCCCACATCCCACGAACACATTTTTTAAAAAGGCCCTTCATTGTAACAATGGGGAGCTCTCCTCCAATAAATAGCCTAGAAACGGGGGTAGAATGGCTACCTGCCCACAAGCAATGAGTAGCACATTAAGGTAATTAAGAGGCTGACTGGAATTTTCTTATCTGCCTGCAGGATCCTCATGACTTCGGCAGCACAGAGGTGCCTGGAGGCACCCTTGAAGGGGACACTCATTTAAAACCGGGATGCGAAGGAACTTCTTCTCTCAGAAGGTAGTGAATGTCTGGAATTCTCTACCCCTGAGAGTTGTGGAGGCTAGATCACTGAAAGTGTTTAAAGAGGAGGTAGTTAGATGTTTGAAATATCGGGCAGTTGAGGGCTATGAGGAACTGGCACAGGAGAGGAGTTGAGGCCTGGGGCAGATCAGCCATGATCTTCTTGAATAGCGGGGGCAGGCTTGATGGGTCGAATGGCCTACTCCTGTTCCTACTTCTTATGTTCTTATGCCAAAGCTCCAGACAGGCTTTGAGGCCTCCCCTGCTAACCTGGTCACAGCTGTGGCCACAGACTACCCTGTGGAACGTTCTCCTTACACAATGGTGGCCCAGCAGCTGTGGCCATTTTTTTATTTCGAAGTTTTTAAAGCGGCTGAGAGGGTAATGCCGTTCTTGATCGGACCGCACCTCTGGCCAGCTCATAAAAAAAATCCATGTCGAATTGACCAATTTGGGAAAGGTCCATGTCGGGTGACCTGCTCCTGCAGGTTTGGGACCCCCATTTAATGGCAACACCAGGGTCCTGAATCA
Organism: Cetorhinus maximus; assembly: GCF_964194155.1. Lineage (NCBI taxonomy): Eukaryota > Metazoa > Chordata > Chondrichthyes > Lamniformes > Cetorhinidae > Cetorhinus > Cetorhinus maximus. The sequence continues at coordinate 16,571,901 of NC_135888.1, read as the reverse complement.
AAACGGAAAATCCTGCCCACGGTGTCAGGTGATGTGATGCTATTAAGCCCAGATGTGAATTCCCTCGTATTGCACTACAATGCTGTCATTCATATACGTTTAATACCAATCACCTCCTCTGTCAATGGCTATTCAGAGGCTGCAGCAGGAACGAGCGAGGATGTTTATTCCAGTCAGATTAACCCAACCAAGCACATCTGGTTTTAAGGAGGCACTCATTTTCCACCTTCAACAAGTGGCCCTCCAGGTTAATGCTTTGCTTTTCTATAATTACTGGCTCCACCGACACTGCCTCGATTGAAAAGATGCATTAGATCACTAGATGAAGGCAGTGAAACTGACATCCATCGCATAACCCTAGTCACAATATCCCAAAGATTTTGAAGGATTTCAACATGAGTGTTGTAGTTCATTCTTTATATATTTATATTGCATTGGATGAAATGCATATAGTTCATAATGTTAGAAAATAAATAAATGTTAGCTATCTAATATAAAACCTTTATTGCTGTCGGTCTTTATTTCATTGCATCAATCTTTTTTGGATTTCACTTGGACCCAGATCAAACACGCATTAGCCTCTTGAAAACATTACCCGTGTAAAAGTCAACCCATGACTTTTGGATTAAAAAAAATTGACTTTTACATGAGTATATACAGTAATCTCATCCTCAATCTCAGTTTATTGAAGGAGTTTACTCAACTTTTAAAAAATATCCTCCACTTGGATGAACGAGTTATTTGAAATTTAGGTTTAGTTTGTGTAGGAGGGAAAGGGGAGAATGTCTTTATTTAAACAGACTTGGCATCAGACAATACAGATGGTTTCACTACACAGTAACTTCAAGTCATGAGAGCTAAGCTATCTCAAGGATGGACAGTCAGATAAAATGATTTCACACAACAATAGGACATTGGTTTCCCCTAGCATGGACACTGGACCCCAAACACATGTCAGAAAATATCATTTGTTTCAATGCAAAACTCTCCAGTTAGAGTATTTTTTTTAGTATAGGTTATTTTAGCCACAAGAGCTCCTCCATGTTAGAATATAGAATTTATTATGAAATTCCTGTCGGAATACACCGCCCCTTGAAGGTTCAGGTAGTCGTGGTTCGTGAGGCTTTCCAGAGTGTTCCCCATTTCACATAGCTCAAAAAACATTGATTTTTTAAATTAGCATATAGAAAATTGCATCTTGATTCCTGAATGATCATTTTAAGGATAGTACCTGATTAATCCTGTCTTCACCCAACACACACACACACACACAGACCCACCAACGCACACACCCCCACAGACACCAACACACATGCACACACACACGCTTACATATATACCAACATGCACACGTGCACGCACACACACACACGCTCACACCAACACACATTCATGCATGTGCACATACATCACACACTGTCACGCATGCACACACCAAGACACACCCTTATGCATGCACACACCAACACACACACACACACTCTTGACACAGGCATGCACCGACACACACTCCAGCAAGGTCACTGAACCATGATCAGGAATGGGGTCTCTGGCTAATTTTCCCCTTTCTAAGCTCAGTAACACTTTTAGTGTACGTTCTTCTTTCCAAGCTGTGGTCAGGCAGCTAGGCACTGCCCAAAATTTGACTCTGGGATCTCCAAGCCTGCATGCATTGTGCCTAGCTGAGACATCAGCAAAACACAATTTTAAAATTAAAACAAAAATCAATCTTCATTGAAGCATAAATATTTTCTAAACTGAGTGATCATAGTCTTAAATTTACCTAACATAACATTGTAGAAATCTGTGGTAAATTGCTAATATTTTCAGGCAACTGTTAATTTAAGACTTAAAAACAAATCATGGCTTAATTGATGACCCTATTTCATAAAACCCTTTCCCTGCACTAAAGAATTAAACATTGAGAAAGTGGACAGAATTGTTCAAATGTCAAAAAGTGTCCAAAAATACACTGGAGGCTTCACACTCAATGTTTAACTCAAACAAATTTTATTTATCTTTTAAATAGTGTACACAGAAGGGATTAAAAATTTAAATAAATGAAGGTAACAATTCAAAAAAAAAATAATTACATGATTGAACTGATCAACAAAGAGACAAAGGGTTAATCAGGGATTAACTCATGGGTTGGACGCTAGGCACTCTCTATTCATTTTGGAGATTATGGTGGGCCTCCCAGGAAGTCACTGGCCTGGAGTTTCTATCCAATTACCCCACTTAGTGCAGTGCAAATCCCTCCATGTCAGTTACGGGCGCAAAAGACTGCGGAATTTTGAAGCACAAATGACGCTCAGTGCAACTTGTGTTGCCGCAAATTTTTGCACAGGCTTTGAGACATTTTGTTAGAAGCAGGGTCTTGCCCACCAAACGGGGCATGGCCCCCAGGGTGCACTCATCACCACTGGGAGGCGCATCGTAGCACTTGTCCGCAGGCCTTCAAGAAAATTAAAACGGGACTTTTGACTGCGAGGACACGAACAGGTACGTTTTGAGTGAATTTATTTTTGAAAATCTACGCTCGTCTAGCCAGAAAAAAGATTTGTATATTTATAAAGTCATTCACAGTCACTTAAAATCGGGTTACTCGTAGGCGGTGGATTGACACTTATGACGCTTATTTCTGTGATAAACTCATTTTCAGCCGTCTTAATCAAACTTTGCCAAGCTGCCACTCTTAATTATTTCAAGGAATTTTTTCTAAAGCAAAGCTGTCTTTGAAAACGCTGCCTGATTGAGCTGGCCCATGGCACATTTGGTGCTGAGCGAATTGGTTTGAATAGAAACATGGGGTGGGGCGGGGGGCGCGGAATAAAAAAAAACACCTTTCTTAGCAGGAACGCTATTTTGGGCGTAATTGCCCCCTGAAAGGGCTGATGGCACCCAAAGCAGAAACCCTACCCCGGGTTAATCTCAGAGGGAGAAGACGGTGCAAGTGGTGGGAATAAGGAACAGGTGGGTGAGAAAGAGACCCAGACAGGAAGCAACGCACAATTTTCCTAAAAACATCTTGATGTTGCTATGGTAAGCAAATAATGAACTAACAGTTTAAAGTATCTTGCATGAAAGGATAGTGGAAGTATGGCATGTCTACAACAGCTGGATTGCATCAGTACAAAAATATACAGTACTCATTAATTACCAGGATCCCATTTGAACCCCTCCAGTGTATTCTGTGGAAACTTGACTTTCTTTTCCCATAAGAATATTTATGGGTGTATACAGAGAAGTCTAATTGTCAATTTGCAAAAGAGCAATATAATTCACCCTTTCGGTACAGTTCTACAAATTTCAAACTTCTTATGTTTTCTGTTATACATTGTAAAGTCAGGTCACACTGCTAAGGAAGTTACTCTCTGCCCACAGATGTTACTTAAGCGCCAGATTTCGCAGGTGAATGACTGCATTGGGTACCTCACTCCGGGTTAATATTCCAGACCAAACCTAAATGGTGAAGTGTGGTAAGTAATTCAAATATGGCGGAGGTCATCATAGCCATATCCAGCAGTGGCCTTATTTGATCTCCACAGGCATATTTTCAAGCAGAATTGGCTTGATGGGATATCTAGTGCAGAAACCTGGGCTAATTGGCTATTTGCACTGTCCACGGTCATATCCATAGTCCAGATACCAACTGGTCATTTGCAGGGCCCACACACCGAGGGCCAATTGCTGCACCAGTACGAGCATCGCTCTATCTCAGTGGATCTCAAAGTGAGATCCATGTGGGTCCTCCGCAGGCTGGTCCAAAATGCCAGTCACTGATGTGCGATGCCACAGCCAAGCTCCTACGAGAGAACAGGCTGGAACCCTCATCCCACCACGCACCACACAACCAGGGGCCACACAGCCAGGCCGCCTACCGCATGCTCAGCATGAGTCATCATAGGCGCGGGCAACAGCCATGAAGCTTCCTAAGCAAGATTTATGTCACTGTTACTTCACACAACGGCGCGGTTGGATTTTTGACACCTATGTGGCCGAAAACAAGGAGTGACCGGCTGAACCTGAAGCCCGGCTGAAACCAGGCATCATCTCATTGATGTCTCATCAAAAGCTGTACCATTCTTCCCATTAACTCTGATGAGCTTTTTTTGCGGTGATGAGAGGAAGCGGGTGGGGTAGGACCGGTAGGCGGGGTCTTCTGCCCCGTCAAAGTGGTCCGCGGACGAAAAGGTTTGAGAACCACTGCTCTAGCTGAATGTTGGATAAGTCACCACAGACCAAGGATGGGAATGCTTTCTGAGTCTGTGAAACTACAATAACACTCAGGGGACTAAGCGACAGTTTTAAAACTTAAATTCTAGGCTGAGGGGAGCGATTAAGTGAGACCAGTAAATTTGATAATGAGGATCACTCAAATAAATGACATTGTCCTTTATCCAGTTAAATTGCTCTGGACTCTGCAAGTATTTTACTGTAAGATCTACATGTTGTATCGCCCCTGCCCTTAGCTCCTTCTGTTCCTTTTTCTTGTTGGTCAAATAACAAATTGGGGAGGCAGTGGCATTAGCGGTATTGTCACTGTACTAGTATGCCTTCAGGGATACAGTGGCAGATAGTGACATTTGAACTCAATTTTTAAAAAAAATCTGGAATTAAAGTCTGATGATGACCACGAAACCATTGTCCATTGTCGTAAAAACCCATCTAGTTCACTAATGCCCTTTAGGGAAGGAAATCTTACCCGGTCTGGCCTACATGTGACTCCAGACCCACAGCAATGTGGTTGACTCTTAAATACCCTCTGAACAAGGGCAATTAGGGATGGGCAATAAAAGCTGGCCTAGCCAGCGACGCCCACATCCCATGAACGAATAAATAAAACTAGCTTAAAAGGTGATGTCTGTTCAAAACCAGTAGTAACTGGAACGCTTACCACGAACACTCAAATCAAACTTCCTGCCCGATCGTCCGGCCTCGTTAACAGCCAGACAGGTGTAGCGGCCGGTGTGATGCTCCTGTGCCCTTTGAACTTTCAGAGTCCGGCCCCCGTTCTCCACTTGGATACCTCTCCTGCTCACCACGGGACGCCCGTCTTTCATCCAAGTCAGCGTTGGCTGAGGAACTCCATGCGCTTCGCATTCCAGCGTGACCCCAGCTCCCCTGGTGATCGAAATTTCCGTCGGCCGCCCACCCCCATTCTTGATCTTTGGTGCCACTGAAACAGAGAGAGGAAACCAGGAAGAGATGATCCAAATTCCCAGTCGCCTGGCGAGAGATACTGCGCCAGAGCAATACCATACGGGGCCCGAACGTCTGACCTCCAGGTGGTGTATCCTGGAGTACCCCCGCAGGATGTGCTAGTCGACCCCTCAGATGCCCCCACGCACTGACTAGACAGGAATTGCCTGGCGAAGTTTGGACTTCCAATGGGCAATTCCTCTGCATCTGGAACCCTCCAAAATGCTGAGTTAAAGCCAGAGACTTTGGATGGTTCCGATTCACTTATCAGAATCGCTACCCAGGAGAAGTTAGAAGGGTTGAAACCAGTTCTAACTATGGTACTGATACCCCGATTCCCCACTGGATATCCTAACTAAACTCGTGAACACCAGACTTCGCCCTGAACCCCCAGGTTACCCTGCCCCTGACTATACCCTGATGCCCCATCTAAATACCCAAACCCTCGGCAGCCCCTCGACCCCCACCCATTACATACCCCGCCCCCCGACTGCATCTCCGACTCCCCTGAACCCACCTTATCCCTCACCCACTTACCTTCCACCCTACTCCTCACCCACTTACCTTCCACCCTACTCCTCACCCACCCACCTGCCACTCTATCCCTCACTCACCCAACTACCCACCCTACCCTCTCACTCACTCAACCACTCACCCTACCCCCTCACTCACCCAACTACCCACCCTACCCCCTCACTCACTCAACCACTCACCCTACCCCCTCACTCACCCAACTATCCACCCTACCCCCTCACTCACTCAACCACTCACCCTACCCCCTCACTCACCCAACTACCCACCCTACCCCCTCACTCAACCAACCACCCACCCTATCCCGTCACTCACCCAACCACCCACCCTACCCCCTCATTCACCCAACTATCCACCCTACCTTCTCACTCACCCAACTACCCACCCTACCCCCTCACTCACCCAACTACCCACCCTACCCCCTCACTCACCCAATTACCCACCCTACTCCCTCACTCACCCAACTACCCACCCTACCCCCTCACTCACCCAACTACCCACCCTACCCCCTCACTCACCCAACTACCCACCCTACCCACTCACTCACCCAACTACCCACCCTACCCCCTCACTCACCCAACTACCCACCCTACCCCCTCACTCACCGAACTACCCACCCTACCCCCTCACTCACCCAACTACCCACCCTACCCCCTCACTCACCCAACTACCCACCCTACCCCTCACTCACCCAACTACCCACCCTACCCCCTCACTCACCCAACTACCCACCCTACCCCCTCACTCACCCAACTACCCACCGTACCCACTCACTCACCCAACTACCCACCCTACCCCCTCGCTCACCCAGCTACCCACCCTACCCCCTCACTCACCCAACTACCCACCCTACCCCTCGCCCACTTACCTTACACACTTACTTTCTCTCCATACCTTCTCAAAGTGGCTTTGAGACCATTGAACTTTCTGTAATACGGCAGCTGGTGGTGTAAAAAGGAGGCAAGGCGTGGCTCCCCCCCAACATTCCTGTCCTAGGAAGGAAGGACTCCCAAACCTGATACACTCCGCATTTCTGAAGAGGCCCAGCTCAGAAGTCCGGGCGAGAAACGGGGAACTTTGGTGCCAGGTAAATAGATAGGAGCAGAGCGGCAATCCGATGGTGATTACCACTCCTCAGAAGATTCACTTTCGTGGTTTATCTGAACCACTTTCATTATATAAAACATTTCAACTTCTCAATTCACCTACACTCACCATAAACCTCCACGCTATAGTCCTTCTTGCTTGTCCCAGCTAGATTAGTCCCTACACACGTGTAGTTTCCAGTGTCTGATATCCGAGTGCTGGATATTTGTAACATTTGTCTCCCCGAGAGAATAGTAATTCGACCATCCTTCTCTGTAGAGAGGCGCATCCCTGTGATTGATAGTGAGGAACAGAGATCAAACAATATTAGGGGGTCTGTAAAAAGAAACCTAGACAAAAAGAAACCCGTCTGTACTCTCTTGTTACAAATTTACTGATCAATAATTTTTCTTTATTCACCACATGAAAGCCACTCATCATTTGGAACACTTCTACTAGATCTTCTTGTTATAATAATCTCTTTGCATAACTATCGTTTCTTATCCCTAGACTCCATGCCTGAAAAGAATGGAATAATCGGGCTGGATGTTGCTGCAAAAAGATAGTGTGTTCATGGTGCACATTGTTATTTCTGTGCAAATTGGTCAGGGATTAAGGAGTATGTCATAAACTGTGAATCTCCACAGCTTACTGATTGATTTTCATCGCTCCACTCATGGCCTCACCGTTATTTTTTAAAAACCTTCTGGATTTGCACATTAATTGCCTATTAAACTTACCGTGGAAAGTTAAGTCTGGTAGTTAAGATCGTAAGTACCTTTTAACAACCTATTTATCAACCTCTCCTGCCCAGAAAAGGAACAATTTAAATGGTTCAATCTCATTCCCGCATGTAGTAAATTCTTCTTTGCGATTTTAAAAAGACTATATTTGCAATTTTTCTGACTTGACTATTTTTTCTCACTCTGAATCCAATTTTTCTTTCCCTGTCTTTATTTCTCTTTCTGTACCTGATTTGATTCTAAGTCACTCGATTTCCTTTTGAGTTATTCCCATGTTTCTTCCTTTATCCTTAAATCTCATTGGGTAAGGAGACACACTGTTTGTCCCACCATTCACTCAGGTCCTAGATACCCTGTTATATTCTACCGCCATTAGCAGATCACATTTCCAGCACAAAATGTTGCAAATATTTTTCACGCTGAAGGGTAGAGGAAAGAGTTGAACTAATGGTGTACAACGGTTTCAACAAGACTTGTCCCAATATTCTAACTGCAGTCCAAATCAGTTCTGTTGAAGGGTCCTGAGGACTCGAAACATCAACTCTTTTCTTCTCCGCCGATGCTGCCAGACCTGCTGAGTTTTTCCAGGTAATTCTGTTTTTGTTTTTGACAATTCTGTGTATTTGTATTCTATGGCCTCATTAAAAAAATCTAGGATCCCAAATGCTTTTTGCCCTCCCTCTTATTAAGATTTGTATATCTGAACATTTCCCAAATCTCTCTGCTTTTCTATTTGTTTTGTCATTTCGCGAATATTTCCCTGTCCTTACTCTTTCTTCCAAAATGGGTCGTTGGCCAAATCCATTAACTTATCCATGTTCTCCTGTAAGTTGCATCTAGTTCTCTTTACAGTTAACTAAGCTCCCTGCTTTTACTATCTGCAAATTTTGGTATTCCGCCCCCTTGACCAGTAAAAACAGTAATGGCCCAAACGCTGACTGTTAAGGACATCACTGTTTACACCTCGCTAAACTTAAAAACATCCACTAACTCTCTCTCTTTGGCCAAGTTCAGCCCCCACAGAAAAAACATATTTTAGAAAAGGCACACACTGCTGATGTGATTATATCTTTATCTCACTAGTCATAACGTCGCTCGCCACTCGTTTACCAATTTAGTATCAGTTCACCAGAACGTTATCTTTCCTTTCAAAAGGAAAATTAATAGGCTGCTCGGATGGATCCAGCTCCCAGGTGAGTATGGGATGGGAGGAGAATGTGACCTCTCTCCAGGTTAACGGCACAACTCGTCTGTCTTCCAACCCCCTCACCACCCTTCGTCACAATGGAGCATACAACTCAGCTCCTCTGTCAATCCAAATAGAATTTGTCATTCGGACGGAAAGGTTGCAAGAGTGGATTTGCTCTTTACGCCAGGATAATCCAATCAGAAACACAGTATAAGGTACTGGGCTACTTACCATTCTTTTGCCACTCCAGAGTTGGGGAGGGAATCCCACTGCATTCACAAAACAAACTCATCGAGTTACCCTCGATTACCGTCACCGGCATTTGGTCCTCCAATCCATGAAACGTTGGGGGCACTGCAAAATATTTCGAAACATTTCTTCACAGCAAAGTCGGTTGGGGTAAATAACATTATACTTGTCACTGGCTGATCTCTTGTGATTATAAATGTAACTCCTTCCCCCCCTGTTACTCATCTTATTCCATCTCTAATTCTACAGCAGGCTGAGAATCGTGGCAACATAAAAATTTACAGCATGGGAAGAGGCCACTTGGCCTATTGTGTCTGTGCTGGTTGACAAGGAGCCATCCATCTTCAGCCCACATTCCAGCCCTTGGTCTGTAGCCTTATAGGCTATGTTTCAATATTCAAGTGAGTATTCAAGTTCCTTTAAATTGTTAAAGTACTGTAGAAAAGTTGTGGTGCAGAAAGAGGCCATTCAGCCCATCATATCTGCACTGGCCATAAAAAGAGAAAATAGAAACCAGCCGCTCATTTTTATCCAACATCTGGACCGTAGCCTTGCAGTTACAGCACTTCAGATGCAGATCCAGGTACCTTATAAATGAGTTGAGAGTTTCAGCCTCAACCACCAATTCATGCAGTGAGTTCCAGACGCCCGCCATCCCGAGTGTAAAGGTTTTTCCTCACGACCTCTCTAGTCCTTCTACCAATCACCTTAAATCTATGCTTCTTGGTAATTGACCCCTCAGCTAGGAAAAACAGGTCTTTCTTGTCTACCCTATCTAGGCCCCTCTCATAATTTTGTACACCTCAATTAGGTCACGCCTCAGCCTTCTTTGTTCTAAGGAAAACAACCCCAGCCTATCCAATCTTCCCTCATAGATGCAATTTTCAAGCCCTGGCAACATTCTTGTAAATCTTTGCACTCTCTCCAGAGCAATTATGTCCTAACTGTAATGTCGTGACTAGAACGGCTCACAAAATTCCAGCTGTGGCCTAACCAGCATTTTAAGAGTTCCAGCATTACATCCCTGCTTTTGTATTCAATGTCTCGCCCAATAAATTCCTTATGTTTCCTTTACCACCTTACCCACCTGTCCTGCCACCTTCAGGGACCCGTGGACATACACTCCAAGGTCTCTCACTTCCTCAATCTCTCTCAATATCCTCCCATTTATTGAGTATGCCCTTGAGGGTTTCTGCCTCTACTACCCTTTCAGGAATTGAGTTCCAACTCCCCATGAGCCACTGGGTGAACAGATTTCCCTTTGAATCCCCTCTAAACCTCCTACATCTTACCCCGTTTTTTTAATATTCTTTCATGGGATGTGGGCATCGCTGGCAAGGCCAGCATTTGTTGCCCATCCCTAATTGCCTTGAACTGAGTGGCTTCCTAGGCCATTTTAGTGACCAGTTAAGAGTCAACCACTTTGCTGTGGGCCTGGAGTCGCATGTTGGTCAGACTGGGTAAGGATGACAAATTTCCTTCCCTAAAGGACATGAGTGAACCAATAGACAGTGGTTTCAAGGTCACTATTGCCTAGACTAGCTTTTAATTCCAGATTTAGGTCAATCATCTCAGTCTCAGGACATTGCTGCAGGAGTTCCTCAGGTTAGTGTCCTCGAACCAAACATCTTCAGCTGCTTCATCAATGACCTTCCTCCCATCATAAGATCAGAACTGTGGATGTTCGCTGATGATTGCACAATGTTCAGCACCATTCGCAACTCCTCAGATACTGAAGCAGTCCATGTCCAAATTTAGCAACACCTGGACATTATTCAGGCTTGGGCTGACAAGTGGCAAGTAATATTCATGCCACACAAATGCCAGGCATTGACCATCTCCACTAAGAGAGAATCCAACCACCTCCCATTGACATTCAATGGCATTATCATCACTGAATACTCCACTATCAACATCCTGGGGGGCTTACCATCGACCAGAAAATTAACTCGACCAGCCATATAAATACTGTGGCTACAAGAGCAGGTCAGAGACTGGGGATTATGCAGTGAGTAACTCACTTCCTGACTCCCCAAAGCCTGTCCACCATCTACAAGGCACAAGTCAAGAGTGTGATGGAATACTCTCCAATTATCTGGATGAGTGCAGCTCCAACAACACTCAAGAAGCTTGACACCATCCAGGACAAAGCAGCCCGCTTGATTGGCACCCCATCCACAAACATTCGTTCCTTCCACCACCGATGCACAGTGGCAGCAGTGTGTACCATCTACAAGATGCACTACAGAAACTCACCAAGGCTCCTTCGACAGCACCTTCCAAACCCATGAACTCTACCACCTAGAAAGACGAGGGCAGCAGATGGATGGGAACACCGCCACTTGCAAGTTCCCCTCCAAGCCACTCACCATCCTGACTTGGAACTATATCACAATTCCTTCACTATCGCTGGGCCAAAATCCTGGAACTCCCTTCCTTACAGCACTTTGGGTGTACCTATTCCACATGCACTGCAGCAGTTCAAGAAGGCAGCTCACCACCACCTTCTCAAGGGCAATTAGGGATGGGCAATAAATGCTGGACTAGCCAGCAACACCCATATCCCATGAAAATTTCTTAAAAATTGTTAATTGAATTCAGTTCTACCAGCTGCTGTGGTGGGATTTGAACCCGCGTCCCCAGAGCATTACCTAGGCCTACTGGATTGCTCATGACATCACCGCTACACCACCACCTAAACGTATTACCCTTGAACCAAGGACAATAGGGCCTTCCAAACCACTCTATCTATTGAGTGACCATGTCCGTTGATGATACGATTCCTCATTTGGCCTTTCCCTTCCACTTGCCCTCGCTCCCTGCTGCAAAGTGTTTGGTCCCTGTTTTGCATTTCCCCACCCGCGGCATGTCCAGCATTGCAGGTGTGCCATATATGACTTTTGCAGAACCTGTTTGGCATTGGAATAAACTATTTATCACACAACCAGAACATTTTTAAACACAGGCCCTTACCATGTTGTGCCGACATTGCATATCTGGGTGAATATTCACATGCACAGTAATCCAAGGATGTATCCTCATCGCTGTTCCCACTAGATGATGGCACAAGGACTGGGGGACAGAGATTTAAGGTTTTGGGCAAGAGATGCAGGGGGAATGTGAGGAAGAACATTTTTACTCAACAAATGGTCATAGCCTGGAACTCTCTGCCAACGAGGAAGGTGGAAGCAAGGGACAATGAATGATTTCAAAAGGAAATTAGATGCACTTGAGGGAAATAAACTTGCAGGACAGATGGGGATAGATCTGGGGAATGGGACTGATTGGATATCTCTACAGGGAGCTGGCACTGACTCGAAGGGCTAAATGACCTCCTCCTGTGCCGTAATGACTCTATGCGATGCAGTGAAATGCTTAAACATTCAAATGTGTGGTCTAGTCATCTCTCTTTTCTCTCCCAGTTTAAGCTTCATCAAATCAGTTTCTCTTTTTATTTGTTTCATTTCTCTGTTACCTTGATCTGAAAAAACAGTGGTCTTATAGTTTATTTTTGTCTCCCTTCGCTGCCCTGGGGCCCTGGACCTGAGCTGGGCTGTCACTCCACAAGTGCCAACAGAACTCTCACACAAGGAGTGCCCATTCGGCACTGAACAGCGAATGTCAGTTGTGAGGTTTTCTCAGAACGGAAGCCAGGAGCGGGATTTCTTCAAAATGCTGACTTATCCTCGAACAATGCACTGCACAGATGTGCTTTCAATCCTTAAAACAGCCACTGACCTCAGGTTCACGTTGGATCCTTCGTCTGGTTTTTATTTCAGATCAGAAAAACCCCCTGTTCTCAGCAAGCTTGGCCTTTGTGCCTCACTGCTCAGTTTCACAGTGTCACTAGACACCGCATGTGTCTTATTTCCAGCCATCTGTCAAGGAAGCGCATCAATGAATCATTCTCCAGCCACTGAAGGTAGCCATTGACAGCCAGATGTGTGACTCACTCCAGTAATCCTGGTAAAAGTGAGGCCAGATGCTCCACAACATCGAAGCATTTTAACTCTGTGACTGTGGGTGATGGGGTCAGCTGCTTAGATTCTGTGGAAAAGCACAACTCTTTCAGTCGGCACCTTTACATAAGTGAGCACATTCGTTGCCACTCTGCATTGGATAGCACTCTAAACAATAACCGTGAGGTGACCAGCTAGCCTCGGGTTTCTCACCTGTACAGGCAGCAAACACCACCACGACTGTGCCAACGCTGTGTTGTGTTGTGTCATGACACAAAACTGTTTCACAATGCAAACATGTACGATGCCTCTAGTTGTTGGAGCATATAATGATGAGCAGAGGGGAGATTTCACCTCTGCGGGCACTTGAAGGGATCACCCTGTCCCCTGTCCCAGACACACAGGGGAGCTGAATGTCATTAAGTCATCTGAGGACTGCAATCTATGCTGACACTCCAGTGCAGTACAGAGGGAGTGCTGCACTGTTGGAGGTGCCGTCTTTTGGATAAGGCATTAAACCGAGGCCCCATCTACCTGCTCGGGTGGATGTGAAAGGTCGCATTCTTTCGGAGAAGTACTATTTCGAAGAAGAGCAAGGGAGTTATGCCCAGTGTTCTGGCCAAAATTTCTCCCTCAATCAACATCACAAAGAAATCTGATCATTATCATGGCTGTTTGTGGGAGCTTGCTGTGCACAAATAGGCTGTCGCGTTTCCAGCATTACAATAGTGACTACACTTCAAAAGTACTTCATTGGTTGCAAAGTGCTTGAGATTCTGGTGGTCGTGAAAAGCGCTTTATAAATTCAAGTCTTTTTTCAAGTCCCAAATGTCCCAGGGTTTCAAATGGTGGAAATGTAGCCAGCACCCAGAATATTCTCACAAAGCAGTAGGGGGACTTTCTTGAGTCCCGCACTGCCCCCTCCCCATCGTGCTCGGTCCCTGATCAGTGAATTCCCCCAAATGGAAACCTGGTTCTAGGGGCAGTCCCTATTTTCATTAAAAACTCTACCATCAGAAATAGCTTACAAGACAGTGAGCCTGCTTCTCCTTCAGTTCTCTGCCCGAAGGCAAGTCTGAGCCCCAGCGCCACGATCTCCACCACTAGTTAGGGCAAGGAGACGGGTCCCGAATCCACCCCAGCCGGAACGGGGATCGAACCCCGTGCTGTTTGCACCAATCTGATCCACACTGGCCACCAGCCCAACTGAGCCAACCAGCACCCCAAGAAGTCTGAGTTGTTGTGACGAAATACACTTTTATATGCATTCCGTAGTTCGGAGCTATGGATAGTGATGGGCGAGGCTCCAATTTTCTTTCCATCAGGTGGCTGACCAGAAATCTCTCCCGCCCTTACCGCCTGCCATTAGAATGTGTTAAAGGATTTGCAAGTTTATATTCAGCCTGTTTGGCTGCGTTCTGAACACCCCTTCCTTGACCATCAAGTCCTGGAGTGGGACTTGAACCTTGAGCTTCTGGCTCAGAGGCAGGGATGCTACCCACACGATCACCAGGCAGTGAGTTACAAAACCTATACTCTGTGCAGTACCATTTCACATACTTTTACTTTAAATACTATGGCCACAATCTCAAAAGAGCCTGTCTCAATAACAAATCAAGAGCCTCTCTTTTGCAGCACATCTCATTACTCAGTTGCACTGTTCAGATTTTTGGGTCTAACTAACAGGATAGTTTGGAACCAAATGTTGTGTTCTGGAGCCTGACAGGGAATTATTATCACGATATCAGTTGAGGAATGGTGCATGGATTAATTAGACAGACTGGTGCCTCACAAGGACTTACTTTCTTATGGTGAGACACTGCAGTCTTAAACAGACAGAAAACTGCATTAAAGGTAGCACAGATGAATTATTCTGTCACAGGATGTGGGCATCACTGGCAAGGCCAGCATTTTGTTGCCTATCCCTAATTACCCTTGAACTGAGTGGCTTGCTAGGCCATTTCAGAGGGCAGTTAAGAGTCGCACATAGGCCAGACCAGGTAAGGATGGCAGATTTCCTTCCCTGAAGGACATTAGTGAACCAGTTGGGTTTTTACAACAACAGTCATCATGGCTACCATTACTGATATTTATGTTCCATGCTTATTCATTGAATTTAAATTCCACCAATTGCCTTGGGATTATGAACCCACGCGCCTAGAGCATTCACCTGGACTCCTGGATTACTAGTCCAGTGGCATTACCACTATGCCCCCATCTCCCCTCAACTCTGAAATGTTTACAGGGTAGATCTCTCCCAGGTAGATGCACGTTAAAGAGTGGCTGCTTTAAGTTTTAAAAGCTGGTGAGGAAATGTTCCAAATTCAAACAACCCATATTAAACGATCCAAATGTAAGATATATTATGGTGAGGTAACAGCTGTGTGGTGTGTAATGCAGGGTTGAAGCATAACCTCAGGGTTTTAGAATGGTACTGGAAAAAGTTCAGCTCTCACTGGTTATATAGCATCATCACAGCTCTGGAGTGTAATGTCCTCACAAATCATCCTCAGTCAACGAGCGTTTCCTGAGATCGGGGATTCCCAGCAGAACACTCACCCTCTCACTCATGGCCAACATGGGAAAAGGCAGGGAAAATTCAAATGAGGAAAAAAGGGGAACCAAATCACAAAAGGGAGAGACAGCCCCCCAAAAACCGTCAGAGTGGTAACACACTCACAGCTTACCCCACACATTTAAGTTGTAGTTCTTCTCTGTCTTTCCAGCATCGTTTGAGGCCTCACAGGTGTAGCGGCCGGCATCTTGAACCTGGGCACTCTTGATCTACGGGACCAACGACATTCATCAATTGTTTCTTCCAGAATATGCAATGCTGGCAAGCTGAGGGAACTTCAGTCTGCATTTGGTTCCATTACTTTGGAGTGATCTGGGAGTTCGGAAACCGGGACAAACTGCAAGAGCAAAGCTTCGCAGGCACTTGGTTAACCTAAAGGTTGCATTAGCGTTCAATCCCACCTAGCATCGGTCAGCACTCTCGCCTCTGAGTCACAAGGCTCTGGGTTCAAGTCCCACTCCAGCCCTCGAGGACAAAAATCAAGGCTGTCACTCTACTGCAGTACTGAGGGAGTGCTGCATTGTCGGAGGTACCGTCTTTCGGGTGAGGTGTTATACAAAGGCCCTGTCTGCCTGCTCGGGTGGATGTAAAAGATCACATGGCACTATTTCAAAGAAGAGCAGGGGAGTTTATCCCTCAATCAACATCAGAAACAGATTAACTGGCCATTATCACATTGTTGTTTGTGGGAGCTTGCTGTGCGCAAATTAGCTGCCACCTTTCTGATGTTACAACAGTGGCTACATTTTAGAAGTACTTCTTTGGCTGCAAAGCACTTTGAGGTGTCCAGCGGGTGTGAAAGGTGCTATATAAGTGCAAGTATTTGTTTTATTTTGTATTATTATTAGAATACATGAGCCAGTTATCAAAGGAGTCAAGGGTTATGGGGGGCAGGCAGGAAAGTGGAGTTGAGGCCACAATCATGATCTTATCGAATGGCGGAGCAGACTCAAGGGGCCAAATGGCCTGCTCCTGCTCTGAATTCTTGTGATTATCGGCTGTAGTGGAAAAAGCAATTGAGATACTGATTGAAAGATACCGAACAAAGCCGATATATCACCGTACAAGGCAATGGTCAGATTTGAACGACAGCACTCTGTGGTAACCATAGTGGTCTAATCACATGAAGGATATTACTGTTCAGCGATGGTGGGGTATGGAGACAAAACAACCAAGGAAATTCAGGATATTGGGAAAGAGGAAATTTTAATGTGACTCAAAGATTTCAGGCTTATAACAAGGACTGGTGGTTAATCCAGACAAATTGTTCACTATGGCAAAAGATTCAAACACCTGGGGCCATGAGTTAAAATGAAGACATTGGGAGCAAGTCAAGAATTTAGGTGAAACCTCTTCACACAAAGGTTAACAGCCTTAAGGGAATAAATTACTTGGGAAGGCCGTTGAAGTGAATGGTGAAAGCAGATAGAGGGAAAATTTGGTTCTGGAGGCAGGTACATGGGGTCGAGATTTATCAAAAAGGCGTGGGTTTGTGATGTGATGTTTTCTTGTCCCTAAGATACTCCGGTGTTTAAATACATGCATCTCCCATACCAATCCACACAGGCACCTGCAGGATGACTTCTAAAATTAACAGTAGCCCTGGTTACAGCCTTGCAGCAAATTCACCATCACTAAGAAAGCACTGAGTAAAATTTGTATTGCTTTTTTTTTTTGTTTTCAAAAATCAAATTAAAATGGGGATTTTATAACCAGGCGCTCTCTCCTCTGAGTCTGAGGTTACGGGGTCAACTCCAACTCCAGAGACTTGAGCACTAAATCTTGGCTGACCCTTCAGTGCGGTACTGGGGGAATGCTTTGGATGAGGTGTTAAACCGAGGCCTCATCTGCATCGCAGGTGGACTTAAGATATCTCCAAGGCACTATTGTGAAGCAGAGCAGGGGAGTTCTCCCCGAGGTCCTAGCCAATATTTATCCTTCAATCCACATCACTAAAAACAGATTATCTGGTCATTAGGACATTGCTGTTAGTGGGATCTTGCTGTGTGTGAATTGGCTGCCACGTTACTAAGATATTTAATTGGCTGTAAAGCATTTTGGACCACCCTGAGATGTGAAAGGCATCATATAAATGCAAGTTCTTCCTTTATTTAAAATTAAACTTTGGTGATTGAAGCTTAGAGCAAAGCCATTCATAAATGAGATGAAAGACTCAATGGTAACACTGACCTCGAAGAGACTGGCATTTTCAGAGAGTCTGTGACCTGCACGCACTGATAGGGGTCGACCATCCTTTGTCCAACGAAGAGTGGGTGGTGGAAATGCCCGGCTCTGACATTCCAAGGACACCGAGTCATTCAAATTGACGGAGACATTCTGCTCATCTCCCAGAATACTTGGTGGAACTACAAGGTAAAAAATGACGAAACTGGTCAGCTTCTTGTGCTTAGAGTCATAGATGTCCACAGCACAGAAAAAGGCCCTTCGGCCCATCGAGTCTGCGCCGGTCAAACAAGTACTTAACATAGCTTTGTATGCCATGGCATCGCAAGTGCACATCCAAATACTTCTTAAATGTTGAGGGTTTCTGCCTCTACCACCCTTTCAGGCAGTGAGTTCCAGATTCCCACCACCCTCTGGGTGAAAAAATTCTTCCTCACATCCCCTCTAAACCTCCTGCTCCTTACCTTAAATCTATGCCCCCTGGTTATTGATCCCTCCACCAAGGGGAAAGGTTCTTTCCTGTCTACCCTATTTATGCCCCTTATAATTTTATACACTTCAATTATATACCTCCTCAATCTCCTCTGCTCCAAGGAAAATAACTCCAGTCTATTCAATTTCTCCTCATAACTAAAACTCTCCAGCCCAGGCAACATCCTAGTAAATCTCCTCTGCGCTCTCTCTCTAGTGCAATCACATCCTTCCTATAATGCGGATTCCAGAACTGCACACAATACTCTAGCTGTGGCCTAACCAGCGTTTTACACAGTTCCAGCATAACTTCCCTGCTCTTATATTCTATGCCTCTGCTATGCTGCCTTAACCACCTTATCTACCTGCCCCGCTAATTTAAGGGGCCGGTGGACATGCACACGAAGGTCCCTCTGATCCTTGGTACTTACCAGGATCCTGCCATTCATCGTGTATTCCCGTGGCTTGTTTGTCCTGCCCAAGTGCATCACCTCAATTTATCCGGATTAAATTCCATTTGCCACTGATCAGCCCATCTGACCTGCCCGTCTATATCTTCTTGTAATCTTGTTCCACTCGAACCTACCTCTTAAAGGTGACTGGGAGTTTGGTGTGTTTAACAGAGTGCCTCAGATGGGAAGGCATCAGCCCATGCCAGTGATTCCACACATGGTAAATTGCTGAGTTTAATCCCATCAGAGAGAGGGATGCAGAACTATCCATGGGGACTAAATGAGAAGGAACTCGATCCCCTCTCTTGGGGAGCGCTGAGGGTGAGTTTGGTGCTTCCACTGAGCAAGGAACAAAAAAAAAGGAAAACCATTCCGCAAGGACAGTTCCATATCGACATTAATTAATGTTTGGGAAGAACTCACCTCTCCACAATAATCAACCAGGATAGATACTTGATCTAGTCCTGGAGAAGGCAGATGTCTGAAGGTTCATTGTATAAGGAAGGCATGTCATTTTTCCTGTACACTTGCCATATCCTCATTATCTGGTCAAAAACCGAGAACTCATATGATTATCATTATGTAATCTACTATTGGCTACAGCAACAAATTCTATATGGAGTGTGGGTCAGGGAGTTGATTAAAACAACTGGTTATTACCTCATCATTCATTCAGCTCTTAGCCTCCTACTGCAGTAAGGAACTGGCTCATAATTGCACCATGCCCACACCGGATAATACGACTGGTAGAGAATCGTGTTGCCAATGAACACTTGGAATTAATCTGTGACCTCGGCAAGTTTCACCAATTAATGTCAATAACTATTTTTCAAGTTTAGTTCAAGAGTTATTCAAATCTACTTACGATACACTTGCAGATGAATTTCTTTCTGGGCCTCTCCGGCAGGATTCTCAGCTACGCAGGAGTATGTTCCTGAATCAGCGAAGTGAGTGCTGGCTAAGGACAGAATCTGACCCTCCAACAGGTACTAAGTGGAGAGCAAAAAACCATTTCAGAGACAACCTCAGTCTAGCGGGGTCAGTAGCATAGTAGTAATGTGACTGGGTTAGTCATCCAGAGGCCCGGACTAATGCTCCAGACACACAAATTCAAATCCCACCACAGCAGCTAGGGGAATTTAAATACAATTAATTCACAAATCTGGAACAAAATTGTATCATTAATAATAATCATGAAACTACTGGATTATTGTTTAAAAACCTATCTGGTTCATCAATGCTCTTCAGGGGAGGAGTCCTGCCATCCTTACCCAGATTGGCCTACACGTGACTGACTCTTAACTGCCTTCTCAAAAGGCCGAGCAAGCCTTTCAGTTCAAGGTCAACTTGGGATGACCATTTAGGCCTTCCCAGCGACACACACATTCTGAGAATGAGTTTTTTAAAATGATAAAAGGGATCTCATTAACCGTCAGATGGAGGGTAAAAGGGTTTCGGGAGGGAAGAGAGAGAATAAGACAAACAGAAGGAAACAGGGACCCAGATAGCCAGATCTGCCTCCCCCCCGCCCTCATGGATAACCACTCACCTAGGGATGAGACAGGGAAGATTCTGGGGATATATGTGTCTAATTCTTCAATGTAGACATTAATATATCCTAACTAGCTCAAAAGTATCTATCGACAAAACTCACAGGTTTATGAAAACAAATTTCACTGACCTCCAACCCTTCAGTCATCTTGGAGACAGGGATTTTGTCTTTCAGCCATGTTATTTTGGGGGCAGGGATTCCTGTAGCCTCACAATGAAGTTCTATAGGCTGATTTACAAGGACAGTAACCAGGTCCAGAGCAGTTGAGATCACTGGAGGGGCTACAAACAAAGGCTTCAGATTAGTGATAGTGCCAGGACCGCTCAGGGCCATCCACAATGAACATAGGAACATAGTGTAAGTAGCAGGCTTATCCTAATGCTGGTGTTGGGATTTATGAATACAGATCCTGGAGCTGGAATGGGGAAACCAAGACAGATACAATGTGATGTTAGTAATTTGAATAGTTTTGCAAATGCCGCATCAACTTTCTCGAGTTTACTTTTATTCTCTGCTTCTCTGGTGTACTGTCTGAAGTTTCGGTCTCCACATTTAAGAAAAGATATACTTGCACTGGAGGCGATGAAGGTTCACTAAATTGATCCCTGGGATGAGCGGTTGGCCTTTGATGAGAGGCTGAGCAAATTGGGACTGTCTTCTCTGGAGTTTAGAAGAATGAGAGGCGATCTCATTGAACCTGATTCTGAAGGGGCTTGATAGAGTGGACACTGTGAGATTTTTCCCATTGGTCGGGAAATCTAGAACACGGGGGCACGGTCTCAGGATAAATTTAGGCCTGATCATTTAGGACTGAGATGAGGGGAAGTTACTTCACTCAAAGGGTTGTGAATCTCTGCAATTCTCTACCCCAGAGGGTTGTGGATGCTCCATCACTGAGTACATTTAAGGCTGGAATGGACAGAGTTTTGGTCTCTCCGGGAATCAAGGGATATGGGGAATAGGTAGGGAAGTGGAGTTGAAGCCCAAGATCAGCCATGATTGTATTGAATGATGGAGCAGGCTCAGTGAGTTATATGGTCTACCATTTGGACATTTCCAGATTATGGATCATTCCAGTCAGTTACAGATGAGACCTGTTCCCACGTCTCCAACCAATGCTGCTCTGAAAGGCACTGCTAATGGTGCATCAGTGCAGTCTAAGGCAAACACTCCTTGGACTTGCCTTATCTACTGTGGGAAAGGCCTCGGCCTCCGCACTTTCCCAAAACAATGCGGCCACAATCAGTATCTCATTGCATAGAGGATCAGGTGCATTAAGTCAAGCCCTGCCACTTAGTGCTCTCACACACTGATGCTCCAGTGTCTCAGCCCATTATTATAAATAGTGAGATTATAATGGGTTCCAGCTCACCATGAACTCGTAAGGTATATTGCACTTCTGTGCTGCCAGCTACATTGGTTGCCACGCAGCGATACTGCCCTCCATCAGACAGCTGGGCATTCTCTATCCTTAAAGTCCTTCCACTCTCCAACACACTGCTACCCGCCATACGCGTGATCAGCTGGTTTCCCTTGAACCAAGTCAACTCTAGATGATGACACAAGTGACAAAGACTGGTTAGCGACAGACGAGATAATCTTGCTGAAGGCCCACACATGTTCCATTTCTAAAAATACATTTGGGAAATGCAATTGGGACTTTAGTTATTTCAAAGCCAACCAAGCAGCTACCTGGACAAAGATTTAGAGAATATGGGCAAATCCAGCAGATACAGGGGGTGATTTTATTAGAAAATTAAGGTTCCATTTCAGTTTCATAATCGGAAATGACACGGGTGACAGAAAAGAAAATGGACTGTTTTTTTTTGAAAGGCATAACCCATGTCTCCGAACAGCGCAATGTGATAGCCACATCAATTTCTTACAGAGATCTTAAGCTCAATTATTTTACTAAGGCTTAGTTAATGACATTACAATGGCTTTTACCTGTCCCACACCAACCATGCACAGCGGGGGGCGGGGGGGGGGGGGGGGGATAATGTGGTTCACCCAATCAGATTTCACTTTGTCGGATGACATGTCACACTTACCAGGGGGCGGAGTTCCAGAGGCAAGGCACTCAAAGGATGCTGGGAAATTCACAGTTGCAGTTTTATTTGTAGCTACTGACTTATCTACAACAGGAGGCTCTGAAACCCACAAACCAAACAGAACAAAATTACATAATTTAAAATATAAACTCCCACTGACACACAGTGTATATTCATATTGTAAGAGATACACAAGGCAACCACATTTAATAACTTACAGTGGAAACTTTATCCCAGTTAACACAGTGATACCCATTGATTGCAACAGGACATAAACAGGCTAGCACAATGGGTAGATAAGTGACAAACGGAGTTTGATACAGAGAAGCATTTAGCAGAAGGGATAGATAGGCAGAGGAATAATGCACTAGATTCTACAGCCCTCCTCCCACCCGCTGCAGCGTATTTGAAGGTGGGGGGGCTCATAAAATAAAGCAGGTGGCCTTCCCACCTAACCCCCAACCCCGTCTCCCATATTACAGTGGGCGGGGAAGGCATCAGGCAGCTCGCCCATCCTGAGGCCTATCAATGGCCACTTAAGGGCCTCATTCTACCTCTGCTGCTATTTTACATTTGGCAGTGGAAGGCAGAAACAAGGCGGGTAACCCAGCAGCTTTCACTTTGTGGGCTGCTGTCAGACAGGAAGGTGGGGGACTTCCTTTGGGGGAATCCCCTGTCCCCATTGGAGGCATTCCCCCCCGAAGATTGTACCCAACCTCCTCTTTTAACCTGACCTCTCAAACCCAACCTCCCACCCTCTCACTGGGGTCTGCAGCCAGGCCTGTCCAAAACCCCAGCCTGACCTGTCAGTCTGGGCTCCATCGCCTCTTCATCACTGAGACCTGCCTGTCGTCCTAGCAGTGGCCGCTGTTAATGTTGAATTTGAGTTGCTATAGATTGCATGCTTTGCATTGGTAGTTAAGCACAGCTGTCCCCAGTTAGGGAAGCATTGCAGAATCATTGCGAGAGTATGTAAACCAGTCCATTCTGGGTGTCTGGGAAGGAATTGGGTATGTCTGTGACTTTGCTTTGATGTCTAGGACATAAGCCTGTTTTAAGGTACATGCTAGCTTCAGGCTCATTCTTGGAATTAACAGCCACTGCTCAATCAGATTGGCCAGCAGCTCTCAAGGGCAGGACTTCCTCCCAGTTGGGGGTGGAAGTCCCACTCCGAACCAATTAAGACTGCTCTCAACATAACAGCGCTGCAGGGCGGCCGGGTGGGTCAACCACCGACTTCTCAGTCAGGGGAGCAGGGAGTACGGTACCTCATAAAATCCAGCTCAATGGCACAGTTCTGAAGAGTGCGCAGGGACAGAGGGACCTGGAGGTTCGTGTGCATAAATCTTTGCAAGACATATTGAGAGAGTAGTTCACAAAGCATATGGGATCTTGGACTTCATAAATAGACATATTGAGTATAAAAGCATGAAAGTTATGCTGAACCTTTATAAAGCTCTGGTTAGTCCCCAACTAGAGTACTGCATCCAGTTCTGGTCACCACACTTTAGGAAGGATATGAGGGTCCTTGAAAGGGTGCAGAGAAGATTTACCAGAATGGTTCCAGGGATTTTAGCTACAAGGTTGGAGTCGGGGAAGCTGGGGTTGTTCTCCTTGAAGCATAGGAGACTGAGGGGAGATTTGATAGAGGTGTACAAGATGATGACAGGTTTAGATAAGGTAGACAAAGAAAATCTGTTCCCATCAACTGATGGTACAAGAACTAGGGGACACAGGTATAAAATTTTGGGCAAGAGATACAGAGGGGGTGTGAAGAAAAATGTTTTTACGCAGCGGATGGTGATGACCTGGATCCCGCTGCCTATGAGAATGGTAGAAGTAGAGTCAATCAATAATTTTAAAAGGAGAATGATTGGGCACTCAAGGGAAATAAACTTACAAGGCTACAGGGATAGAGCAGAGGAATGGAACTGACTGGATTGCTCTACAGAGAGCCGACATGGACTCGATGGGCTGTATGGCCTCCTTCGTAATGACTCACTTGTATTTGAGTGTTTTGATGAAGCATGATCTCAAGCAGCATCTTTTTCAAGCTCTTCTGTCCATAACACTCCTACATAGTGCAACATTAAGCAATCAGGCATGTTTATTGAGCAGTTCTGGAGACTGGGATGAAGGGTCACACGTTCCACAAACAACAGAACTCACTGTTATAATGGAGCCCCTCCACTAATTCTGTGGGTGCCAGGATAGTCCTGTCTCCCCTAGTTTCATAGAAGGAAAGGAAATGATGCTAAATTTCAGCTCTTCCTCACCAGTCCACAGTCAGGCAACCAATAATTGATGGGGATTCTGATGACGGCCAGTAGTTGCCCTCATGCCATACAAGTACTATCTCTTTCTAATATAATGATGCAATATACATTTTATACTCTAGGAACTCAATTGTTATATGACGGGGACGGTAGCAGAGTGGTAATGTTACTGGAAAAGTAGTCCAGGGGCCCAGGTTTGTTCTCCTGAGACAGGAGTTCAAATCCCATCATGGGGGAGTTTAAATTCAATTATCTACTAAATCTGGAATAAAATGTTAGCCTCAATAGTAATAATAATCATGGAACGACTGTGCCGGAATGTTGTAAAAACCCATCTGGTTCGCTAATGTCCTTCATGGAAGGAAATCTGCCATCCTTACTCGGTCTGGCCTACATGTGACTCCAGACCCACAGCAACATGGTTGACGCTTAACTGCCCCTCTGCAATGGCCAAGCAAACCACTCAGTTGTATCAACCTGCTACAGAAGAGTCCAATTCCCTCCCTATCAGCACTGCAACAGTTCAAGAAGGTGGCCCTTCTCATGGGTAAATGGGGATGGCCAATAAATGCTGTCCTTGCCAGCAATGCTCACATGCCAAGAGCAAATAAGAAAAGAACTATTGGCTTTCATATGGAATGGATCACTGTTTCTGCAGACTCCAGTAAGGTGATGATGCTAAAATGGAGAGATGGAGAGGGAGAAAGAGAGACAGAGAGAGAGATTGGTCTATTAGAATTCTGGACGTTGGAAGAGGATTGGTCAATTGGAATCATATGTCAAAGAAGGGGAGTGAATCCTTTGGAGTTTAACCACCACGGGAGGGGATTAATCAACAGAATGCTAAGTCATTTAACCATGATTCTCTATATTGTATATTGCTTTGTAACTTATCCCCCATGCTTTGGTGCAGTAACACTTACCATACACAGTCAATTTGACATCTTGCTGGGATTCACCTGCCGCATTGGTAGCTACACAAGAGTAGATACCCCCATCTTCTAGAGTCACTCCCTCAACCTGCGAAGCCAAGCAGATGATGAGTGGGGGAAAAAAAAAATCAAAGACATTCTGAAAGTGAACTGTTCAACTGTGCCAGCTTCAGATTTGACTGCTTGCCTTTCAACTTGTCTAAGTGTTCTTGTTACTTCCACCTCTCTTTACTCAATTACTTCTTGGGGCAGGGTTTTCGGGTTGTCGGGCGGGTGCAGCGAGTGGGCCCTGGAGCGGCCAGGAAATGGGCGAATGTGGAGAGGATGTTTCCTCTTGTGGGAGAATCTAGAACTCAGGGTCAGTGTTTGAAAATAAGGGGTCACTCATTTAGAACGGAAATAAGGAAAGATTTTTTTCTCTCAAAGGGTTGAGAGACTTTGGAATTCTCTTCCTCAAAAGCTGGTTGAGACAGAGTTCTTGAATATCTTTAAGGCAGAGCTAGATAGATTCTTGATAAGCAAGGGGGTGAAAGGTTATCGGGGCAGGAGGTTAAAATCAGTTCAACCATGATGTTATTGAATGCTGACACAGGCTTAAGGGGCCGAGTGGCCTACTCCTGCTCCTAATTCATGTGTTTGTACGTTCGTATGTAAAATGGAGTGAGTTTCGAGTGGGACCTGCTGCACTCCGGATTTCCTAACCAGCAAGTTCTCATTTTTCCTTCATGCGGAATCAGGAGTGCTCCTCCGCTGGCTCATTATCACCCCTCTCCTGATCTCTCCCCACCCCACCCCAGGACCTAGCCGAAGGTTACTGTCAGAGAGCCTGGTGTCCTAACTTGGTTGCACGACAGCCTTGGCAGTTGGCTGCAATTATTGCAACGAGGTCCGAGGAGCGTCTTCAGCACCTGAAAACGACCCTAAATTAATTGCAAAGCCATCATCTTTGAAGAACTGAAAGAAAGCAACATTTGGATGCCTTGATGAAGAACAATGAGGAGATCAAAACAACGTGTGTCAGCCACTGAACTGAGCTAAATGGTGTTGTAGACAGGGGCACGTGATCTGAGGGAAGTTGATAAATGTATAATAGAATTATCAGCCAAACAGCAGATATTGTTAGATAGTAAGTGGAGCAGGTATTTAACTGCGGGGCTACGGGAAAGATCTGGAAAGTAGGACTGACTGACAGCTCTTTAGAAAGCTGGCACAGGCAGGGAGGGCTGAATGGGTCTCATCTGTGCTGTAAGATTCTATGATCATTCTGGAACCTTTGTTCAAAGTGAAGTTGAACAGCAATGCCTTTAATTACCTTAAATCTCCCATTTGTTCCAGTCAGCGGATGTCCATCCTTCAACCATGTGATCAATGGCATTGGAATTCCAGAAACAGTGCACTCCAGTATCACAGACTTCCCGACCACAACAGACAAACTTTCAACTCCTTCAATCCTCACTGTCGGAGGGACTAGCCACATCAAATAAAAAGAAAATATAGTCAGTAATTCAGTGATTTAAGAAGGATCTAGCACAGGAATATTGGAGAAATTGATTGTTGGTTGAAGCACTAACTAACAGAGCAACGGAGGGCATTCAGGGAAGAGATAGTTCAGATACAAGCTAAGCATGTCCTTTAAATGGAAAAAATAGAGCATTGAAATGCACCCTGGATGACAAAGGAAATGAAAGTGAAAATAAACAGAAATTGGAGGCTTGTGACAAATGTCAGAAGCAAGATTCAGTTAATAATCAGGGAGATTACAGAAACTATAGGAGGGAATTTTTAAAAAGGGAGGCAAAGGCAAGATTAGTGGGTAGTATTAAACTGGCCCCTAAAACATTTTATAAAAAGTGTTAATGGTTAGCTCAAGAAAAGTTGGACCTATGAAGAAAATCTTCACATAAAAGCAGAAGACATTGCTAAAGTATTAACGAGGACTTTGCACTTAACTTCACAAAGGAAGCGGATGATGTGAAGGCTGTCAGGATCTGGAATGCGCTACCTTAAAGTGGGTGGAAGCTGTTTCCATAGATAATTTGAAAAGGGAGATCGACAATGAGGAATGAGGAGCCTACAGGGACACAAACCCATGTGAGGGTGTAAAACTGAGCACCACTGCTCTTGCAAAGAGCCAACACAGGCACAACAGGGTGAATGGCCTCTTTCCATGCCATACATTTCTATGACTCTAGGATAATTGAGATAGTTGATTAATGCCGATTGTTAGGAAAAGTCACACCAAAGAAGGCAACTATATCAGGCACATAATATGGGAGGTGAAAAAACGTAATATTTTCTCTATGGCATATTTTTGATCTGCCTTCATCTCAGTACTCTAGGGTTAAATCCACGTTTGCTAAAAATTGTGCATTTCGTTATTTATCTAGCCTCAGGTCAAACCAGCTAGCTTGGTAACAAGTCGAGATTTATATGTTAATAATGATTCATTGCAAAGTTATTTTGGGTTATTGTCATCCCAAGGGCAGAAATTACTGATCTTCCAGGGGTAATCCCTGGAACCACAGACTTATTCTGTGATGAGGGTCTCTGCCAAACCCCAAGGCTTGCTATATTGCCAGAGACTGGGTGCATAAAGATATAAAGCCCAATTCATAGGAGTGTGCTTTCAGAAGTGGCCTTTGACACCGGATACAAGAGAACGTACGACAATAATGTTAAAGCTTTGCTTTATTTATCTTTTGGGTTGAGGGGAGGGAAAAGTCTGAACATTTTTAGGTCATGAAATCAGTGGGACAGAGCCCTAGATTACTTTGGTTTGTGATTTGGGATAAGCATGGGCTCGGATGTGTGTAATGGCCTTTCCTCCTTTTACCTCTTTACAACTTTCAGTTTTATGTATCCTTGGGAAGGAATACAAATGTCACATTTATCAAAGAGCTATTAAACTTAATGGAGTGGAACTCCTTAATCGAGTCTTTAAAGTAATTCCAGAATGCAGCACATTGCTGCACATCCTGGAATATTACTCCACTGACGCGGGGGTAAGCAGTTTCAATCATAACACTCGCAAAACATGGATCTCCATGACAACAAAATTGTCAATAAACTGGCGTGGGTTTGAAAGGGAAGTATTGTACCATGAACTGTGACATCAAATTCTCCTCTCCTTTCCCCTGCTTCATTTCTGGCCACGCAGACATAACGCCCGACATCCACCAACTTCAAACGGGGAATAAAAAGTTTGCTCTGGTCAGCTGACACCCGGGCACCGTCGAGCTCAGTGAGCGGAATGTTGTTCCTCAGCCATCTAATATCCAGGAGATAAGAAACAAAGCTTCATTAGGTTATAATGGGACACAGCCGAATACTCAGAAAAATATTAATTTGATTTAGATTTGATTTGTCTGAGGCCAGGCCAACCCACACAGGAGGAATGATAGAGAACGATACATAGTCACGCATATTGGTAAATAATGTTGCATATACACTAGTATTGGTAGACAGTGTTGCATAAATACTGTTAACTGTATATTGATTGTGTTTCGTTATATGCAGATGGTGGGCATGAACTGGGGATTCATTTGTGCCCCTATAAATATACACAGACTGAAACTGGTTGCTGGGTTAGGAGGTGCATACTTATAATGTGTAAATCTACAATTAAATGCTTATAAAAATATATAAAGATTGGCTCCAGTTTTATCCTTCACCAACTGGCTTTCTGGGGAATAACATTATTGTACTGGTAACAGTGTTACATATACATGAATATTGGTAAACAATAATACACAGACAGCAGATTTAGGCAGAGAAACATATCAAACATCCGAATTCAATGTGACTAATTTGTGAGCTGTTACCTGACCATGCTTGCCTGTCTATGTGACTGCTAATAGGTATGATGAGGTCAACTACTGACTCAAAGGAAAAGAGCACAAAATGACTTTCAGATATTTTAGACAATGGACCCTGTACTGAATGATGGTCTTGTCAAAGGGAAGGCAGATATATATTGATCTGCCATGCAGTGCTCCAATGTACATGAGACATACACTATTTCCAAAACCCCCTGGAGGTGTTGGGAGATTGAACACTGGCTGCCACAGGACTTGACACAGTTCCATCGGTTCTGGTTTACTGCATTCCTGCATTGTAACAATGGGAGGTGATACAGTGAGATGCAACAACCTATCATCAGATATGTCAAAACTGTACCAGGCAGGTACAGCATGGTTACCGTTAACCAACATGTATCAGTAATTAAGTGGAACAACAAAATGGAATGGGAACTCACGTTATTTTTGGTGGCGGGTGACCGGTTACTTGACACGTCAGTTCCAGGGGGTTACCAGCCGTCACAGTCACATGAGAAGATTCTCCAGTCAGCAGCTGTGGAGGCACTGTTGTGCAAATGACAGCAGTATTTTGAATGGCGTTCATTTATAAACAATCTCTCTAATTCCAACCAATTCTCTTGCTCATCATGTACTGTGCATTCAAATAAGTCACTTTGTCATCAGATTGTCTGAACCAAATGCCTTAAGCAGAAGCTGGGGTATACATAACAGCAACTAGAGGAGAGACTTCCTCTAGTTCTTCCGTCTTCCCTGTGGGGAAGGGTCTGAGCTTCACTCTGTCTATCTTCATGAGCAAAACTGGGAACTCACCAGATAAGGAACCCTTCCTCCCGAAATCAATGAAACCATCCCCGGTATCAGGAGTATTATTTCCAAAGAATTACATGTCATATTGAATGGTGGAGCAGGCTCAAAGGGCCAAATGGCCTACTCCTGCTTCTATTATTATGAACATAGTAAGCACAGAAATAGGCCATTCGGCCCAAATAGTCCATGCCGCCATTTATGCTCCACTCGAGCCCCCTTCCATCCATCCTCATCTAACTCTTATCAGCAGAACCCTCTAATCTCATCTCCCTCATACCCTTAACTCCTACAGCCATCCACCTGGACATTTTCTTTAATCTTTCACGGGATGTGGGCATCACTGGCAAGGCCAGCATTTATTGCACATCCCTAACTGCCCTTGAAAATGTGGTGGTGAGCTGCCTTCTTGAACTGCTGCAGTACATGCAATGTTGGTGCTCCCGCGGGGAGGGAGTTCCAAGATTTTGACCCAGCAACAGCGAAGGAACAGTGATATATTTCCCAGTCAGGATGGCACGTGGCTTGGAGGGGAACTTACAAGTGGTGGTGTTCCCAGGCATCTGCTGCTCTTGCCCTTCTAGATTAAACCTACATCCTAGAAGACACAGGGCAGGGTGCAAACCCTCTGCGTCAACTGGTCTCCTAAGAGTACTGATCCTTCCCTCGAGGCCCTGAAGATGACAATAGAGTTTTCCTACCTAAGATGTCGACAGTGTATTGAAGGTGCTGTTCTCCTGCAGCATTGGTAGCCACACATATATAGGTGCCAGCATCACTCTCTCCAACATTCTCAATCTTAAGGGTCTTTCCTTCAGCCATGAATTGTATTCTGTCACTGCGCGTCAATGGAACACCATCTTTGAGCCAAGAGAGGATAGGAGGAGGGTAACCACTTGAGGGACACCTTAACGTCAATGAATGACCGACCGTTGCCTTTGTCTTCAATGGGTGGCCCGAGCTGCCTTCAATATTGGGCGGAACTAAAGAGGGTAAAAAAAGGGGCAACATTAACACACTGGCATGATTGATGCTCCAACATCAGTGAGAGCAGCGAAAACCCAACAACAGGACAATGGTAACGTTGCCACGTGACAAAGATCCTTGCACAGTCTGTATGCATTGCTTGGGAGGTGTCAGGTTGTACCCACTATGCTCTCTGTTCATGTGTGAGGATTTTCTCTCTGGGTATGTTCTGATTTACCACGTCAGTTTTGCTTGGTGTGCCAGGCTGTTTGCGAGCATACAGAACCGAGACTGACTGTTTGCACTGTTTAACTTTCAGCACATTTTCCACAGAAGCTTCATTGCAACAATTACAGATTACCACATGGTAAACAGAGGCAGCCAAATGGGTTACTAATACTTGAAAATGAGCAACCAGACACTAATTTTAATTGTTTGATGTGCCCGTGGCTGTTGAGTTACTGTCAACTTCACCTTAAGTTGCAAGACTGTTCAATACCATGAGTAAGCAATCCATTAACTCCCCTCCAGGTGATGTAAAACCATGAACTAAAAAGTACCGGAAAACCATTGGAAACCAGTGAAGTGGATTTTCCCTCAGCTGGAATATAGGTGCTACCAAACATTCAGTATGGCTGTTCTTCAAGACTGAGCTTTGACAGTGAGTTCTGGCAGAATAATTGTCTGAGGTTGGTGGTCGAGGAAGGGAGGATACCTGTCTTCAACCACCATCTGCAGGAAGTCAATCAGTAGTAATCATGAGTGGGAACCTGGTACTTTTTTTT
Organism: Cetorhinus maximus; assembly: GCF_964194155.1. Lineage (NCBI taxonomy): Eukaryota > Metazoa > Chordata > Chondrichthyes > Lamniformes > Cetorhinidae > Cetorhinus > Cetorhinus maximus. The sequence continues at coordinate 16,540,076 of NC_135888.1, read as the reverse complement.
CCTGTTCTGGCCCAGGTGCACCGAGTCCAATTCTAGTCCCATGTTCCCGCCGAAGCCAGTGAATTCAGCACACTTCGAGGGTGGAACCTTGCATTATCCTTCTGTCATGGGCCTACCATACCCAGCAATGCATTTATCCACCAGTCATCGGGTGAGCTCTTGCTCACCTTTACTCGGGTGAACTGCTCCACTCGTGTGTTCAACAACAAAGGCCATGTGGAACAGCCCATTGAAAAAGGGGTAGCCACGTACAAGGAGCAATGAAATCACAAATCAATTGAAATTTAAACACGCTTCGCACAAATTATTCCAGGCCAGTCATCGCACCACACAATGATAACATAACCGTAACCACCTATCCTGCCAGATATCCTAGCGTCTGCTCTGAGCTTGTTCTCCACAATGTTGAATCGGAATTTTTTGCCTTGTACTGTTATATTCTCTATACCATTAATAATCTTACTTAGTTCTATGGGCTATTGCTTGCGAACGCCAGCTTATCTGATCATTCCTCAGAGCTCCTGGTTGTCGTTTTGGTTGTAGGTTTATGTGCTATTTTCTGTAATATAGGCTGGGATTTTCTGGTCCCACCCGTGGCAGGACCTGTCACAGGTGGGAGGGAAAATATGGCGAACCAGCAAAAAGTCCATTGAGTTTTGGCAGGAATTTCCCATAATTTTATATCACAATTACTTGGGCGTCATCTTAATTGAAATAGATAATAAGTGCATTCGACTACTAATGCCAGGGAGTTTACCAAGTGCTGGCACTGATTGAAATAAAGAGCAGTAACTATTTCTTATTTTTTATATCTATACATATTTTATATATAGATATATAAATATATATATATATACACATATATAATTAGCTGCTGTTCAATAAGGCTCATATGAACATACAAACCAGGAGCATCATGCTTTCTACATTGTATAATGGAGAATGTGTGCCATGTGTGTTTCCAATGCTCACACTGGAGAATTAGAAACAAAGGAGAGCTGGCTGAATGATATATTTCAGATTACTTTCACAGGGGGTCAGCACATGAAAACTAAGTATGGATTTTGCAAGAATCTACTTGTGCCAATGGGCAAAAGTCAAGAGTTCTGGAGAAGCATGCCGGATTCTGCATTCCGCAATCCTGTTGAATGAGTCTCTACGCTGGGAGTGTAGCCTTACAAAATGTGCTCTATTATTACTCACCGCTGGAGCCCTGTGGCACCCCAGTGAGGCTGGGAGCTTACCATAAACCTGCACTTTGTATGACTTTTCCATTGTCCCTGCGATGTTCCTTGCACGGCACATGTACCATCCTGCATCGGATGCCTGTGCCCTGTTCACCTGCAGAATCTGTCCTCTTTCAACATACATCATTTTGGAGCTGGATACAATTGGACGGCCGTCCTTCAGCCATGTAATGCCTGGGACAGGAATTCCATGCACATCACACTGTAGACTGGCGTGGCTGTTCAACTGGACAGTCAGCTCTTTGGTATCATTGGCTTCTCGGATTGTGGGAGGAGCTAGGGAAAAAGAAAGAACAACTTTGTATTTATCTTGTATTTATAGAGCGGCTTCCATGGCCTCTTGGTGTCCTATAGCAAATGAAGTACTCGTGAAATGTATTCACGGTCGTAAGTTAGGAATCCAATTACACAGAGAGCATTCTGTCTGAATCTTGCCAGAGAACATTCAACATTTGTCATGTTTTCACGAAAACATTCAGACCACTGAATTTTCATATTGCTGTGTTATGTATACACACAATCTCGAATCACAATACAGCAAAATTCTCAAGGCTTGGTTCTCAATTAAAGACACAGCTCAGTAGATTCTTGGGCCGTGGGTGGGACCTGCCGTGGGAGAGGCGGCGCCCCAGCCAGAAGTCCATTGACTTGCGGCGGGACTGGAAGACGGACGCGGAAAATCCCGCTGTTGCTATCATCCCAAAGACCTTTGTACAAGCGTCAATATAATTCCACCATCGTGTACAGTAATTATGATTGACACTTTGCTGTGAATAAATGGAAATGATTTTGTATGCTAGATTGTAAGTTTCAGGTAGATAGAGTAAATTCTATTTACAAATAAAAAAGGACTTATCCAGCTGTGTCACTCGAGGAATCCAATTGGTCCTATGGCAATACTGACTAATACATGCGATAGGCTAGAGCTTGAAGCCAATTCAATGAGACTTGCTTCTTCCTGGTGGAGCCTCTCAAGTGCATCCCTTCATTAAGAAATTAGCTATGCCAGAAATAAAGTTTGGTGCTCTAAGCAGTTCAAATCGAGTGTTAATCTACAGAGATTGACTGATGATAACTAATCCCTCCAACTGCCTAAGCATTAAATGATGATTGGGGGAAATCAGTAACATCTAGACAGTAATGTGTCACCTCACAAAGTGTGAGGGCTGACCTCAAATGTCTGACTGTAACAAGAAAAGAATTTCCTTGACATCAATCACCCCCACAACTGTGAACCAATTCAACAACATAGGTCAATGTATTATGCAGACTTGTGAACAGCTGTTTTATCTGAGGTTCCTGCCATTTATCAAGTTATGTAAGAAATACATTCAAAAAAAGGTATTTTAACCTTCTGTGGATTGATTCTATCTTTACTTGTTTCAAAATTTTGTGCACATTCTTGCTTGACTATGCCTCCCTGCTCCTAGGTATTATTCTGCCTGTAATTACATGAGGGTCTTGGCTTTAACAAACATTGGTCTGTCTGCGTGATTGTTTTTTGCCTACTGAAGTAGAATATTGAGTGTTCTACATAGTCTCCAGAGGTAGCTATCACAATTATAGATGATCGTTAAGCCAGGAAGGCTGTTCTACTCACTGCATGTTCCAGTTTATAGGAAACGCGGTGTGAAGAAAATTATTTTTGTTCATAAGCACAAAAGTGTTGGGAGTTAGCACAAACCGGAACAGATGCCATTTTGGCATTTCTCAGAGCAGCGAGATGTAACACTGTTGTGTTCATTGTCATAGAAATCATAGAGATATAGGAACAGGAGGAGGCCATTCAGCCCCTCGACCCTGTTCTGCCATTCAATTGAATAATGGTTGTCCTGTGACCTAACTCCACATACCCACATTTGCCCCATATCCCTCAATGCCTTTGGTTAACAAAAACCTATCTCAGTTTAAAACTTAATTGATCTAGCATGAATTGCCATTTGCGGAAGAGAGTTCCAAATTTCTATTGTCCTTTGTGTGTGGAAGTGTTTCCTAATTGCAATCCTGAAAAGCCTGGCTCTCATTTTTAGACAATGCTGGCTGGGGATTCTAGGACTAGGGCCCATAGTCTAAACAATTAGAGCCAGGCCTTTCAGGGGTGAAATTGGGAAAGATTTCTACACTACAAAGGGTGGCACAGGTCTTCCGCAAATGGCAAAGCATTCTAGATTAATCATTCATTTTAAATCTGTGATTGATAGATTTTTGTTAACCAAATGTATTAAGCAATATGGGGCAGAGGTGGGTATATGGAGTTAGGTCGTAGATCAGCCATAATTTCATTGAATGGACGATCAGGCTTGAAGAGCTACTCCTATTCCTATGTCCCTTAGTCCTAGACTCAACAACTTAAAGAAGTTTCTCTCTATCTGCTCTATAACTTCCCTTTGATATCTTGAAACTTCCACCAAATCACCCCTTAACCTCCTGAATTCCCCGGAATACAACCCCATTTTGTGTAATCTCTAATTATAATTTAATCCTTGGAATCCAGGTATCACTACAGGGAATTCCATCCAAGGCCATATATTCTTCCTTAAGTGTAGAATTGCTCTTAGTACTCCAGATGCGGTCTAACCAGGGCTTTGCATAGCTTCTACTCCCCTCTAGTCCTCTGGATACAAAAGGCCAGCATTCCGTTAATCTTTTGATTAGTTTCTGTACCTGTCAGTTCATGACAGTTCAATGATCTATATATATGGGTCCCCAAGTCTCTTTGAACCTCCACTGTTTCTAACTTTTCACTATTTGGAAAGTACCCTGTCCTATCCTACTTAGCTCCAACGTGGATGACCTCCCATTTGCCTACACTGAAATCCATTTACCACAGTTCTGCCCATTCACTACATAAGCACTCGTCAGCATTGTGTGTTAGCATGAAGCTGGTCGGTGTTGTAGGGCTGGAGTTGTGATTATATGTGAACCACATTCACCTTGGATCACTTCATGATGTGTTCAATATAAACAACGATTAAACTGGTATGTGGAATGGAACCAGACAAGGAAAGCCCAGCATTCAACGAGCTGTCTATGCTGAGTTAGCGGGGGAGAAGATGGTAAAATTGAGCATGATGATCCTGGATTGAGGGTGGAGTGGGGGAGAGAAATTAGCCAATGTTCCTGTTCTGCAATGCGATTAATGATACCTACTGGAATGTGCAATGGTTGGGGCAGAGTAGGGGAGGGTGCAGTAAAGATTATGCTCAACAGTCACATAACCCATGATTGTATAGATTGTGAACACTGACTGTCTGAGCCAATGTATGAAAAATAATCAGTTGGGCATATTACCATATGGCAGCCAGCAATTGTCAAACTATACCCCAGCTCCACCTGGAGAGTAGGGACGAAGTTTGTGGGAGCACCAAGCAAAGATGGGTTCAAAACCAGCGCTGATCTCTGCCGATTGGAAGGTGACAAGTCAATCCCATGTTCTGGCTGAGCATTATCCAGATGGACTGCAGATGTCTAGCAGAATATCGAGTGTATGTTGCATGTGACAGGGCAAGACCCTGAGAGTCAATCCAAGTGCAGCAGCAAACAAGGGGAGTGGAAGATCATCTCTGAGCACTGACAGAAAGCATTAGGTGTGAGATGTTTAAGCAGTTCAGTCATTGGCTGTGTTTCAATCCCTGAACACTGGACTGATGTTCACTTTAAAATAACCATTAGCTCGGTGTTTTTGCCTAGATCGTGAGTGCAGTAAAGAACAGTCCAAGTGGAGACAGTAATTGGACCTAAAACCTACCTGGATGTCATCTCCACACAAGCCATTTTATGATAATACAGAACAGAGACCCTGGCTGATATTTACACTTTCTTATTCCATGAATATTAAGGCCAATTATAACACCTCAAAAGCTTCCCCATCTGGGATTACCTCAGAACAGAGTGGAACTTTCTGAAAGCCGGCAGGCCGACAGCACAATTATTAATTTGCTTTGCGGTGGGATTAGAATTTGCAACCAGGTAAAATCCATTTTCAGTCAGAGTGATGGAGGTGGGGGGGGTGGTTTGGGGCTGCGGAGCTGCTCTCCCCCCATCCTCTAATGCCCAGATAGGATGAAGGCTGGAGCTTTCAACTTCGGCAGGTGTGGGGTGGGCCTAATGGCTGGTTGACTTGCTACTGCCTGCTTCATGGGGGCAGGGGGGCATGTCCAAGTGGAGAGTTCTATCTCGTTTCCTCAGTTCACAAGTAGAAAAACGCCAACTGGAAGCTGCTCCATCTCTCAGGGGAGGGGAGTGAGAAAAAAATTCAAGGGGAGAATTAGACCTGGTAGACCAAAGCGGTACTGGAGTAGGCTGTGTATATACTCTGTCAGTCACACAGCTGTCAGGGCAGGTGGGGAGGGGGCAGCTTCCAAAAATGAAGTTGACGTTATCCTGTCAGTAATGCCAAATACCAATGGTCAAAAGCTAATCTTTCATCTCGCAGTCTGGCTGAAAACTCCCCAGGCCCACTCAACAAAAACAGGCAAGCTTCAACATTGTCAAAGAATTGAAATCCCAGTCCAAATCCAGCCCACACAAAGCTGCCTCCTGTCCGATGACTCAGTTGATGTGAAATGAGCTGCTGCCGTCTCCAGTGAGTCCCCAGTGGACATGAAGTCACAACTCCAAACTCAACACTAAACACTCTGACAGGTCACAGTGCCAGAAACCGGCGAGAACTGTAAGCACTGGAACTGTGTGTGGGGTGTGCTGTCAAGTTTGCAGCATTCTCAGATTCTTCCTCTATTCCTGATCCCTCGCTGTCAGCTTTTCCTTAACATTAACAAGGGTAAATGTATAAGTGTATCTATTAGTTTCTCTGTGTATTCTCAGTACAGATATACAGGGTACACTGCTCCAAGGTTTTGCTCAGGCTGCACTTAGTATCCTTAGTCGTCTTAAGATGGTGACGGTGGGTTCAAGGGGAAGGCTTACCACCACCTTTCTTGGGCAATTAGGGATGGGTAAGTGCAGCCTTGCCAACAGGCACATAAGCTGCAAGAGCAATTTTTTATATCTGCCATTTCTCCCTGTTGTACCACTCCTTCCCAGCTTCATTGTCTCCCCCTTTCTCTCTTCTTCCCTCCCTCTTTCATCTCCCCACACTCCCTATATTGCCTCCATTTCTGCTGTGTCATGCTGCCTGTCAGCTTGATCTCTCCTGCTCTCTGTTGTTTCTCCATCCTTTTATCAGTCTATTTCCTTCTACCTGTTGTCTCCCCTTCCTCTCTCCCCATTGTCACACCCTCCATCTGCCTTTAGTCTTCCCCCTTCATTGTCCATCCAATCCCGCTATTGTCTCTCTCCCTCACTCTTTGCTTTCCCTTCCACTCTTTCTCTCTCTCACACTCCCTCTCTTTACAATCTCTCTTCCTCTCTCTCATTTATTTGCAAGAGGGCCCTCACAATTGGACTCAGTCTTTCCAGGCCATTGAAAATGGCAAGCACAGCCAAAAGGAATCAGTTCAGACTCCAAACTCAGGCAGCGGGCTGCTGAACTGAATGTGACTGTAGAATTAAGCCTTAACAGTGTATGATCCACTGTGAAATACCGAGAGTTTAGCCTGTTACTCTAAGATGCTCCAGGTCTGTTGTTAATAAAATAATCGCTTGCCAACTTTAGCACGATATGAATCTTGACCAGTAGGTACTTAGAAAGATAAATAGTTGCAGGGAAAGGAAGTGACCAGTGATTCAGAGCAGAAAGGTGCTGTTTCATTCCATACCGTAAACATTAACTTTGAAGTGTTTGCTCTGCTGTCCAGCTGAGTTCAGGGCAACGCATTGATAGAGACCCTGATCGATGAGGCCAGCAGTCTGAATCCGTAATGTCTGCCCCTCTTCTGTAACCTCCACATGTTGGGTACCCAGAGACAGGGGCCTAATAATCAAAAATAAAACACAATTGAACAGTTAAACAGATAACTATATGCGGGAGGCACAGACAGTTTCTCCCCACACACACACTAGCTACAGTATCAAGCCAAGCTTTCAGTATATCACAGTCCAGATAACCTTTGCAGTAAATCATCCATCCTTACGCGTGATTTTACAATCACATAATCTAACACACGCTGTTTGCCCAGCCCTTTATCATCTATTTATGTGTGCTATGTTGTTCTCTATTATATTTTTCTCTTATGTTCTCTATTATATATTTTTTAATTCATTTATGGGATGTGGGCGTCGCTGGCTAGGCCAGCATTTATTGCCCATCCCTAATAGCCCTTGAGGCTGTGGTGGTGAGCTGCCTTCTTGAACCTCTGCGGTCCATATACATGTTGTTCCTTATCATAATACAAGATGAGTTATATATCAAGTATTTTTTTTCTTTATTTTTCCATGGGATGTGGGCATCACTGGCAAGGCCAGCATTTGTTGTCCATCCCTAATTTCCCTTGAACTGAGTGGCTTCTTAGGCCATTTCAGAGGGCAGTTAAGAGTCAACCACATTGCTGTGGGTCTGGGGTCACATTTAGACCAGATCGGGTAAGGATGACAGATTTCCTTCCCCAAAGGAGATGAGTGAGCCAGATGTTTTGTACAACCATTGATGATAGCTATCATGGTCACCATTACTGAGACTAGCTTTATATTCCAGATTTATTAATTGAATTTAAATTCCTTCAGTTGCCGTGGTGGGATTTGAACCCATGTCCTGTGAGCATTAGGCTGGGTTTATGAATTATTAGCCCAGTGACATTACTACTACACCACAAACTCCCTAAATGGCATATGGAGCACAGTATACTAAAGGTGCATCCTTCTCCATATTATGTAATTTCTTTAACATATAAAGCAGACAATATTTTCTACAATGTATACAGGGTCCATTATTCCCTGTAATATATGTATGTAGGTGTACTCTGTTTCCTAGACAGTAGTTCTCAAAGTTTGGCCCACAGAACCAAGGCCAGACAAGAGAACAGGCCAGAATCCTCAGTTTTAACACTTGCGTGAAGTCACACAACCAGACCAGCTCTCGCCTACACAGTACAAGTCATCATAAGTGCGATGAATACCAATGCTGTTTTAAAAGCAGGATTAACATTATTGTTGATGTTGTTTGATGAATATAGATGTTAACTAAATATTAGTTTCTCAGTAGAAGATTATTGTAATGATTTTATAACCTTATTAGGATGTTTCAAATAAACATGTTCTTTTGTAGTATTAATGTTTATACTATGAAAATGTCTATACTTTTGCTTCTGGCATGAATTAACAATTTACCTGCAATATTTAATTAAATTAATGCACATAAATTTATTACATTGAGTGGCTGAAATGCAGAAAAATATTTATAATTTCCATAAGTTCCCATTAATTCTGTTGAGTTGTTTGCGATGGCAAGCGGAGCAGGTCCGATAGGTGCTCTATGGAATCATTTGCCCCACCTAAGTGGCCCATGCAGTGAAACGTTAGAGAATCATTTTATTAGGCTCGCACACATAACGATTAGTCGTATGTCAGAGGGAGGCTGGATCTGTGGATTGATACCTTGGAATGAGTCAACACCCTCAGAAGAACAATGGGGCAGCCTTGCCTTGGGAGAAGGGTGAAAAAAACAAGACTTTTCTCATTATCCATACTCACTCTCCATCCTTACTCCACCTAATGTGTGGAATAGGGACTCCGCTGGTGCGACACTCGAGTTCCAGCTCAGAATTCACCAAGACGGCCACTTCCTGAGTGACTCCAGATCCAAAGATCACAGGAGGTACTAAATGCAGATCAAGGTTCAAAAGTTATCAGTCACCAAAACATTATAACATTTTTCCTTTTAAACTGGGAAATGTCAGTAGAGCGCCAAGGCCAAGGGTGCAGCTTGCAGCCAAGGCTGGACAGAGGATGTTTGATGATGCCAACTGTGAATTTTTAAAAGCTTACAGATTACTGGATGAAGGGAAAACAACTGAGGAAAGTAACATGTTCCACAGCTTTGAGAGCCAGGGTAGGATGAGTCAGAGAAACAGAGGTTGTGATGAATCTTTATTTCAACTCCATGTTAACGAAGGGCGCAAAGAGTGGAGCTTGGGAGGAAAGCTCAGATTGTTGCATTACTGTTGATTCTTACCCTGCACCAGTAGATTGAACTGTTTCTTGGCCGTGCCGGCAACATTAACAGCGTTGCAAGAATACACTCCGGAGTCTCCTTTGCGGGCTTTTGGAAATCGCAGAACACGGCCGCCATTCAGGAGTCGGATTCTACTGGTCTCTGCCACCTTCAGAGGAGATAAATCAATGAGAAATGTAACCAGTTTACTTCTATACTGATGACTGCTCCCTGAGACCAGGGACTGCAGTTTGTGCTAGCCAGTATCACGGAGGCTTCCCCGGTTAGACAGCTCATCGACTTTACCATGAACACATATGCAGTGTCTTCGCTTGCAAAACTCTATTAAGTTCAATGCCTAATACATCTGTTACAGTTATTGAGCCATTAACAGACTTAATTTCTGCAGTTAAAGAACGAAAGCTTTCGGTTAGATCAACATTATCCCAACTAATTATAATAGTGTGGAGATCGGTTAGCTCAGTTGGCTAAATGGCCAGAGTATAGTGCAGAATAATGCCCGTACTAGCTGAGGTAGCTCTTGGAGCCTGTCTCATCATCTTGCCCCAGAGAAGCTCACCACCACCTTCTCAAGGGCAACTACAGATGGGCAATAAATGCTGGCCCAGCCAGCAAAGCCCACATCCTGTGAATGAATTAAAAAAAAGTGATATCATTGCTTGAGCCATTATCAGTAAGCAATGATACTAAATGGAGAGTTATAATAACTGGTTACGACTACATGTGCAGACTACTTAAAACATTCAATCATTCTTCCAATATTATTTTTTATTCATTTTATATATTTCATTTTATTTCTCAACCATCACTATTTGGCTAGAACTGCTTTCACATGATTCCATTAAGGAAAAAAAAATGGATGTGACATAGTTATCTAGTCCTTATAGCACAGAAACAGGCCATTTGGCCCAACAGAACTATATCTGGACCTGTTTTCCACAAGGCTTCCAAAAAACTCCGACAATTTTCCACAAACAAATGGGCACAAGCTCTGAAAGGATTCTCCAGACTCATTTGTTTGTTACAATATGTAGATGATCTGTCGTCAGCCACTGCGACCAGAGTTAAACATCTGTCACTCCGTGAAGAGCTGTTAACTCTGCTCATTCAGTCCAGTCTAAAAGTTAACCCACGAGAAGTACAGTTGCTCAGGGAGCTGGTCACCTTCTTGGGGCAGTCCATTTCCACAATGGATCGACACCTGATGCACACAAGGTTTAGGTTATCCAGGGGCTGCCCCTTCCGACATCCAAGATGTTGGGTCTAGTCAGATATCAGTGAAATTTCATTCTGGGATTTGCAGAATTGATGAAGCCACTATATGAGCTTCTGAAGGAAGATGACGATCATATCTACCCAGGGTGCTCTTGAGCTCCACAACGACGCAGTGACTGAAGTCAAGACGGCAGTCATGCAGGCAACTAATCTGATCAGCCCTGACACAACACAACCTTCTGTGACCAGTGGGACTGGGCCATGGATGCTGGTAATCAAACTAACTGGATAATCATTAAGCAGGGAAGAGCTGAGAGTCAGTGCCGTAGTTTTGCTACTCCAGTATGACCCACATTCCCAGTGTGCCGGGGAGCTGGGTAAAGGAATTAGGGGAAAGAAAATGGTGGGAAACTGTTTATAATGTAGAATAACATCCATGGCTCCAGATATTATCAATGTTCTTGATCTTGACTCAGGTCATTGTTCTGGTTTTGGTATCTTCATGCTCTGTTTCTGAAACGCTTGGTGCAAAAATTAAATAGGATAACTATGGCAATTATGGTTTTATTTAGTCTGTAATGTACCTTTAAGAATAATGCTTCTTAAAGAAGATCACAAGATCTGTAGTAACTAACAGGAGAGTAGCGTGGGCTACCTCAGTAGTTAGTAGCATAGAGATAGAGTGGGAGCTGAAAGCACACATGTAGTAGCTGCTGAGTATCTTGTAAATAAACTTAAAGTTTCCACCCAAGAAGTGTCCGCAGATCAACTCTATCAATAGTACCAACTCGGCCGCCACTCACAACAAACTGGTGATGAGGATCCATAGGATCCAACAAACTGGCAACGAGGATAAAACTAGATTAAACAGAAGAAATCAAGTTGAAAAGAAATCGGTACTGTACCTCACCCAGTGTTGTAAGTAGAAAGCTTCGTTAGAATTGAAGAAGATATCCCCTCTCAAAATGCTGCAATTCGGGAAAATTGATCCTTTTGATCCAGCCACAGACTGGTTCCATTACACAGAACACCTCACGTTCTTTTTTCGAGCGAACGAGATTACGGGGGAAGAGAAGAGGTGAGCGATCCTCTTAAGTACAAGTGGGAATGAAACCTACGGTTTTAGTTGAAGTTTGACGGCACCTGGTGACCCAGATTCAAAACATTTCGACGAATCGATGGACCTCGTGAAGGGCGATTATGAAGCAAAGGCCTCAGTAATGATGCAGAGGTTCAAGTTTAATTCCAGAAATAGGGTGAGGCAGTTGCATGCTACATGGCAAATTTGAAGCAGCGAACAGAACATTGTGAGTTTGGTATGTCTCTAAACGGCATGCTCAGAGATCGTTTAGTGTGTGGTGTGAATGAGGACACTATTCAGGAAAGATTGTTGTCCAAAATGAATTTGGATTTCAAGAAGGCGCTAGAGATAGCACAGGCCATGGAAAGTGCAGTAAGAGATTCAAAAGCAATACAGGGCGCGCAAAATGGCGCCATCCCCCACATCGGGCGGGAAACCCCAGCCGAGAAAGGGCGCAAAAATACAAGACTCTGCTGAGAAGCAGGAAACAGCTCCTGCTAGCCGAAGAATAAGGAAAAATAACAGCAGTGAAATGGGAGAATAATTTTAATAGAGGTTGAAACAATCAATCTTTTAGCGATTGGCAATTTTTTACAAATCGAATGCTACTATTGTCACAGAAATAGACATACGATGAGGCAGTGCAAGGAAAGATTCAAGCAGGCTTGTAAACAAAAGAAGAAACCCAATGAAATCTACAATGTAGAAGAGCCTGAAACAACAAATTCAGACATTTACCCATTGCTTAATCTGAAAGTTGGAAAGACAGAACCAATATTTGTCACAGTGAAAGTAAATGGCAAACCTGCTAAAATGGAGGTGGACACAGGAGCTTCCACTACAGTAATTGGGGATCATACCTTCAGACATTTGAATAATGGTGAACATCAATTAAGTTTAGAAGAAACAGCGGCCAAGCTAAACACATATACGGGTGAAGACATTCAAGTAAAAGGCACAAGCAGAGTAACTGTCCATTATGGAAGCCAATTGGCAAAGCTACCCTTGGTGGTGATAGCAGGTGAAGAACCAAACCTCCTGGGGCGAGAGTGGTAAAAGGAGATTAAGTTAGAATGGGCTCAAATTTTCCAGTTGAGAGCAGGTGGGCTACCAGAGCTACTTAGAAAGTACGCCACCATCTTTAAGGACGAACTGGGGGAAATCCAGGGCCTGCAGGCCAAGGTTCATGTGAATCCAAAAGCAACCCCTCGCTTCATGAAGGCGAGACCAATGCCATATGCGCTGAAAGAGAAAGTTGACATTGAACTGAACAGACTAGAGAAACTGGGCGTTATACAACCTGTTCAGTTCTCAGAATGGGCAGCACCCATATCCCCATCCTTAAACCCGACCAAAGTGTCCGAATTTGTGAAGACTACAAATTGACGGTTAATAAAGTAGCTAAGCTAGACAGGCACTCCATTCCAAAAATCGAAGACCTGTCTGCCAAGCTGGCAGGAGGGGCAATGTACACAAAGCTTGACATGAGTAACGCTTATCAACAACTAGAATTGGATAATGCCTCCCAGAAATTTGTCACAATTAATACCCACAAAGGGTTGTACCTATGTACACGATTGTCTTCCCGTGTCTCCTCTGCTTGTGCCATCTTTCAGAGAACAATGGAAAGCTTCCTGCAGGGACTGCCCCAGGTTGTTATCTGTTTAGGCAATGTACTGGTGACAGGGTTCACTGAAAAAGAGCATTTGACAAACTTAGAAGTCTTAGAATGTTTCTTGCAAACTGGAGTATGTCTAAAGAAAGAAAAGTGCACGTTCCAAGCGAGGGAGGTAATCTATTTGGATCACTGGGTAGATTCACAGGGCCTCCACCCGGTTGAGGAGGAAGTGGGAGCCAAACGCGAGGCACCTATGCCAAAGAACGCCTCAGAGCTCAAATCATTCCTAGGAATGTTCGACTATTACGGGCAGTTCTTACCCAATTTGCCTACAGTGCTGGCCCCACTGCATTCTCTACTCAAAAAGAACCAGTCTTGAGACATTTCCTGTTGAGGATACTCAACCCAGGACTGATATGTCTGAGGTCCCTGTAAGAGTTCAGGATGCAGATCTGCAGATGCCCACCGAAGCACCTGATGTTCAGGCAACTCCAGAAAAAGGGGCTCCTAACAAAGCATCTGAAGTTGTAGGGCTAAGACATTCTACACACATCAGGAAACCATCTGAAAGACTGAACTTGTAAATTCCTTATCCAGTGTAAATATTATGTTGTCTTGAAAAAATTGTACTTGTAAATATAATATGTATATCCGAGTTAAATAGGGAGGAATGTAGTAATTATGGTTTTATTTAACGTGTAATGTACCTTTAATAATAATGCTTGTTAAGGAAGATCACATGATCGATAGTAACCGATAGGAGAGTAGCGCGAGCTACCTCTGTAGTTAGTAGTATAGAGATAGAGTGGGAGTTGAAAGCACATGTAGTCGCTGCTGAGTACCTTGTAAATAAACTTAAAAGTTTCCACCCAAGAAGTGTCTGTGGATCAACTCTGTCAACTCAGTCACCTCTCACAACAAATTGGCGACGAGGATCCACAGGATCCAAAACTAACTGATAGTGAAGGATCAGTAAGCATATTTCACCCTCAAATCATGTAAATACTTGATTTTAAATGTCTGGATGAACTTTTTGACTGCAAACTCCGTAAGTATCTGAAACTGCTCATGTTGCCTTAAAAGGTAACTACAAGAGCCAGATTGAACTGGTATGAACTGGTCCATCACTGATAAAATGCGGTTGTAGGTACGAATCACATCAAGTACAAATCACATGGCACCAAAGAGACCCTGGCACAGAAAATTGTATGAAAAGAGCGAGCCGAATTCAGATCGACGCAGCAGGAAAGAGGAACTACCAGCAGCGATGATAGGACTTGCAGCAGAGAAGAAGGAGCTACAAGCAACAGAAGACAGAGCGATGCAACCCAAGTATCTGAAGCTAAGTCATGTGCGTCCCGCTGTCCAGGCTGAAACAGAAAGTAAAGCCTGTCTAAACCTCCCCATTACCATCTAGTTTTGTTAAGTTTTTCTACCTTCTATACTTAATTAATCGTTCCAACTGGACACAATTTGGTGGTCTCACCGTCGACTCTTTTGTCACAGCAGGAATCCTTACAATTTGCACCACTCTGTGGGTAAAGAGGTTTCTCTTAAAGTCCCTGTTGGGTTTATTGGTGACTACCTGATATCTATGGTCCCTGGTTTTGGTCTCACTCACAAGTGGAAAAACTTTCTCCACGACTATCCAATCAAACACTTTCATAATCTTGACGGCCTTTACCAGGTCACCCTTCAGTCTTCACTTCCCAGAAGGAAAAGGCCTCAACTTATCCAATCTTTCCAGAAAAGTATAAACTCTTGGTTCCGATATCATTCTAGTAAATCTCTTTTGCACCTTCCCAGTGCCTCTGTGCCGTCGGGTTCAATCGCTGGCCTCTGTCCTCTTGGTTGACCTCACTCTGCTTGGATGTTACAGCCTAACTCGGAACCATCAGGCTAGAAAGCTGAACTCCTGCTGCTGCGGCATTAAATGGCATCTGCTGCAAAATGCACATGCAGCTGACCGGACAAGAGACGGGATGGGTTTTGCTGCGGTACCATCCCTTTCCATGACCCACCAGCCCACTGACACTAAGGATTGAATTTTCCTTCAGCGGTGTGAAAACAGGAGTCAGGATTATTTCCGAATCCCAAAACCGGTCCCCAGGGAAAACAGCCACTCATTGGGAATTTGACCAGAGTCCCCCACGTCCTTAGCTGGCATGGAGATAGGACCCCCTCATCCGAAAAAGAGCAGTGGCCACCAGGTCCCAAAGCTGGAGGGCCAATCAGAGCCCTTTCAGTAATATAAAGACAAAATACTACAGATGCTGGAGATCTGAAATAAAAACAGAAAATGCTGAAAATACTCGGCCGGTCTGGCAATCATCTGTGGAGAGAGAAACAGAGTTAACGTTTCAGGTCCAATATGAAGAAGTCATATTGGACTCAAAACATGGCGGGGGGGCGGTGCTGGTGGAGCCTCACTGGCCCCGTACCCACCTCGGCCAGTGCCAGGAATGGGTTTGGGAATCCGGCAAGCTGGCCAGTTCTGGTATATCCAAGTCCTGCCTGCCTCCGTTCCTGACCATACAGTTCAGGAACCACACAAAATGATCGCTTGGGTGAGATACTTCAGGGTCCTGCCCAGCATTGGTAGAACCAGGTCCCAGCCTCAGCGCAAGGCACTGCCTTCAGGGTGCGAATTAATCATAGAAAGTTAGAAAATAGGAGCAGGAGTAGGTCATTCGGCCCTTCGAGCCTGCTCTGCCATTCAATGTGATCATGGCTGATCCTCTATCTCAATGCCATACTCCCGCTCTCTCCCCATACCTCTTGGCACCTAACCCTAGTATTTTCTCCAAGTTGTCCAAAAACCTTCCTTGGTACTTCCTACATCATATACTAGAGTCTCACCAAATCATCCTGGCCATTGACAGGTTGTTCAGTCAGTAATCGCTAAGAGAGCGCCCCAGCTCTAATACACCTTTTTGGCTTTCATTCAATGTCTAGAACCAAGAATGTAGCCTCTAGAGCAGCTCTGGATTGAACTGGCTTATCGCTACTTAGCAATATGTTTTCATGCCATGTCACCACCCTACCTCTTCCCAACTTCATTAACAGACCCAGGTTAAGAACATCGACTGTCCACACACATACCTGCTGCTCATTTTTGTACCAGCTGAGGGTTGGTGTTGGGGTGCCGCTGGCATCACAATCCAACGTCAAGGGCTGGTTAACCGATGCTGTGATGTTGTGTATTCGGTTGTTGCCTTGAATCTCAGGGGGAGCTGGAAATGAAGCAGGGGGGAGTGGGGGTGAAGAAGGGAGGGAGATCAAACATTCCAATCACCACAGAAAACAGTTAATGCGAACATGAGTGTCTTCACGCTGTATTTCATCTGTTGCTGCCATACCACAAACTCCCATGCAGCACTACATGAACAAAGCAAGATACTGGAGTGAGAATCCTCCAAGACCTGGTTTCACTTAATTTTCATTTTGCATGTGTTGCAACACAGCTGCTCTATAACTTCATTAATCGTTTGCAACTGTTGGACCAATGGACTGCCTTTTAACTTTTGACTCATTGAACAGGATGGCTCAGGTGCTCTCAGCAGCATTCCAGATCCAGCAGAAGCTGCTTGCGATGGGAGCTGGTGATCTCCACCAAGGGGCTATAAATTCTGGAGCTGGACGAGAATCAAAAAAGCATGTGCACAACACTGTTGACGATGGTAATAGTGGACCTGGGGCTCCTAAAAGTTCTTAACTTTTTTTTTGGGAAAGATATTAATACTTGTCCTCTCTCACTTTCCAGGCGCTCTCTCCCTGCCCCAGCCATCATGGCTAACAGTGTGGGGAAACGACCCGCTCCCTGAACTTTACTTCAAGCTGCACCACCCGCAATGGTTCAGATTGGGAACTTTGAACGAGATTGCGGAAGTGAATTTGCCACCCACTAATTCACATTACAGTGTACCCCTCTACTGCCCACCCTGTAAAGACTTCTTTCAGCTGCCATAGCATAAAAAAGCGTTAAACAGAACTCTGAAGTTCAATCAGTCTTTAAATGCATGGTGAAAGCAATACAGTATTTTTAATGAGTGCATGCCAGACATGGAGAAAACAGCCCAGGCTGTAGTGTTCCAGCTTTCAACATAACTTACAGTCAGACTCATTCATAGTATGGTCCAAGCAAAGTTCAGCCAGGTAATGTCACTAGTCTCCAACCTTGCCAGCAATGGGAACACCACAATCCAGTGGGAAACTCCAGCTCCAACAAAACCTAATGCAACTCCCCAAACTGAGCCAAGTGACTTGGAAGTTCTGAACTCAGAGTCATAAGAGTTGTTACGGCACAGATAGAGGCCATTGGGCCCATCGAGTCCATGCTGGCTCTCTGTACAACAATCCAGTCAGTCCCACTCCCCCGCTCGATCCCCATTGCCCTGCAAGTTTATTCCCCTCAAGCACTGATCCAATTTCCTTTTGAAATCATTCACCCTCTCCACTTCCACCACCCTCATAGGCAGAGCTCCAAGGCAGCACTGCTTGCTGCATTAAAATGTTCTTCCTCACATTTCCCCTGCCCAAAACTTTAAATCTGTGCCCTCACTTATACCATCAGCTAATGGGAACAGTTTTTCTTCCCCTACCTTATCTAAACCTGTCATAATCTTTACAGCTCAATCAAATCCCCCCTCAATCCCCTTGCTGCAACTCACAGCCTTTTAGTTGTAAGTTGGCATTTAGATATTCAGCTGTTATCTTCCAGAAATGCCTTCTGATGCCATGCACCGGCCATCTGTCTGATTAAAGATGCCGTGTGCTAAACATCTGGACACTTGGATCGGGAACTGAGTTCCGATCCTAATCTCTGTATTTGTCTGGCCGTCTCTTCTGGTTTATCCAGTGTGACGATGGTTCACTAGGAGAGTTTAACATCAAAGCATAGCTATTTACCTCGGACTTTCAATCGATACATTCTTTTGGAAGATCCAGCCTCATTCGTTGCAATACACAAATAATCTCCACTATCATAGGGTGAAGCTGAATCAATTAGAAGAGAACCATCCTCCAGTATTGAGATTCCTGGTTCATTTGCTGGAAGGTCTAAGCCATTTTGTAGCCAGCGTATAACTGGTGGAGGAGTTCCTGGTGATATATAAACAGAGAAGGTCAAGCAAGTTACAGATATCATGAGGGTACATCAATAAAGGGATTCAATTGGTATATGAAAAATGTTTGATCAGGATCTATATCTATTTCACTAAATTAGAAGTCAGAGTAGGTGTACAGATGGGAACAGCAAGTTACAAAGTGTAAGGACTCCATCCCATTCTTTCAGTTCCTTCGCCTCCGTCGCACCTGTTCTGATGATGCCACTTTCCAAAACAGTTCTTCTGACATGTCTTCCTTCTTCCTTAACCGAGGTTTTCCACCCACGGTGGTTGACAGGGCCCTCAACCGTGTCCGACCCATCTCCCGCTCATCCGCCCTCACATCTTTCTCTCCCTCCCAGAACCATGATATGGTCCCCCTTGTCCTCACTTATCACCCCACCAGCCTCCGCGTTCAAAGGATCATCCTCCGCCAACTCCAGCATGATGCCACCACCAAACACATCTTCCCTTCACCCCCCCGGCGGCATTCCGTAAAGACCGTTCCCTCCAGGACACCATCATCCCCTACACCTCAACCCCCTCCCACGGCACCTTCCCATGCAACCGCAGAAGGTGCAACACCTGCCCCTTTACTTCCCCCCTCCTCACCGTCCAAGGGCCCAAGCACTCCTTTCAAATGAAGCAGCATTTCACTTGCACTTCCCTCAATTTAGTCTACTGCATTCGTTGCTCCCAATGCGGTTTCCTTTACATTGGAGACACCAAACACAGACTGGGTGACCGCTTTGTAGATCACCTTCGGTCTGTCCGCAAGCATGATGCAGACCTCCCTGTCGCTTGCCATTTCAACACTCCACCCTGCTCTCTTGCCCACATGTCTGTCCTTGGCCTGCTGCATTGTTCCAGTGAAGCTCAACGCAAACTGGAGGAATAGCACCTCATCTTCCGACTAGGCACTTTACAGCCTCCCGGACTTAACATTGAGTTCAACAACTCTCTCATCCATCCCCACCCCCTTTCTGATCCCCCTTTTTTCTAATAATTTATATATTTTTAAAATATATTTTTCTTTTCCCACCTATTTCTATTATTATTTTTAAATTTATTTCCATCCATTGTTTTATCTCCACCTTTTAGCCTATTTCGATCCCTTCCCTCTACCCCACCCCCACTAGGGCCATCTGTCACTTGCTCGTCCTGCTTTCTACCCTTAATGTCCCCATTAGCACATCCTTTAGCTAATATCACCACCGTCAACACCCCTTTGTCCTTTTGTCTACGACATCTTTGGCAATCTCTTCTTTGCCTCCACTGGCCCTCTATCCAGCTCCAACTGTCCCACCCACCTCTAACAGCTTATATTTCACCACATTTCTATTTTTCTTTATCTCTGATGAAGTCATACGGACTCGAAACGTTAACTGTATTCCTCTCCGCAGATGCTGTCAGACCTGCTGAGTTTTTCCAGCTATTTTTGTTTTTGTTTAGGATTTCCAGCATCCGCAGTATTTTGCTTTTATTTTAAGTTACAAAGTGTCATGCCCAGAACACATGATGGAAAACATTATATGTGTATAAAATATATGTATGTCTATATCATCCTGGTTACATTATAAAATTATTAACTTTTTTTAATGGACAAAAGCTTTACACTGACTGAAGCCTGACCAGCTACGGCTCACACAAAAGGAATTTCGAGCTTTCAGGGAATAGTAAGGATCTCGGTTATCCCTGAAGAGGTGCGAATGCCCCCTGTGACTGCAGAAATCAAATTGCACAAAGACCCTTTACATTTCTAAGGCCAACGGAGACGATAACCCCTTCCTGCCCGTAACACAAAGCGACACAAACAGATTAGGGGCTGGATTTTTATGTTGTGGGTGGGAAACAGGAGATGGGCCTGTTTCCTGGTCCTGAACCTGTCCCCGGGAGGAAACAGTCACTGACCTGGGTTTTAAATGGAGGTGTCCCCTCAACTGGCACAGGGACAGGTTCAGGAGGTGGGAGGGCCAATCAGAGGCCTTGCAGCTTAAAAGGAGCAGTGGCCTGCAATGGGTGCTAAGAGCCAGATCTTGCAGACCCAAAACGGGACAGAAATGGTCGGCCGATTAACACAGGCAGAGGTCCCGCCTCCATTTCCTCCGGCGGTTATTTTGTGGGCATGGGAAAAGGCGCAGGGCAGGAGGCCAAAGGTCAGATCTTTCAGGATTTTCAGCAGGGTGAGTAGGCTTCGGAAGCCCGATGTGACACCGCCGTATGAGAAAAGGTGGGAACAGCCATGGAGGCAGGATAGAAAACAAGGAAAAATCTTGAAAGGCAAGTTAGAGGGTTTTTGGGGCCTTACAGGTGGCATTGGAGGCAAGTTACCATGGAGGAAGGTCAGTATGGGAGGGGTAGAGGCAGGGGGACGACTCCATAGAAGGGCCAAATTTTGGGGAGGCATTGATTTTGATGGGCCCAGGAGGCTCGTATCTGCATTTTTAAGTTCCAGTAACCGAGGCTCAGGCCTGGTGCCGGAATTTATAAGGGATCATCGGAACCCGCAAAGAAATAGGCAGCGAGTCAGGCCCTACAGTGGGATCACTGAGGGGCCATCCTGCCTTGCTTACTGCCTTGGGTCTGCCAATTGAGACAACAGGTGTGCCTCTGGCACCAGGTAGGGCCAAGTTCCACTAGGAAAATCCTGTTTCCCAGCAACCCGGTGATTGTGGCGGGATCCAACAGTGGGATTAATCCCACCTCCCGATTCCTGTCTCCGACACGAAAATCCAACCCTGAGTGACTGAGAGGGCACTTCATTGTGGAGGCACCCTCTCTCTAACTTTTTTTTACAAGTTTAAATAAAGGACAGAAAAGCAGCATTGGGGAAAGTCAGGGGAGATAGGTGGGCGGGGGGCATTGGGAATCCCTCTATAGGGCAGACTTCAGCTCCATCCACATTCATGTGGGCAGCGAGAACCTGTGGGCCTGCCTGGAGTGTGAACAAAGTTAATAAACTCTCTCAGCAAACTGGGTGTGTGAACAAAGTTAATAAACTCTCTCAGCAAAGAAAAGTTCTGTGCCTTGGTTTTTGACTTCACCAACCAATTTGGACTGTATTAACAACACTAGCCGGTTACTTACCTTTAAATAACCATCGCCGCAATTCTTTAGTGAGAACCTTCCTTTTAGGCCTCAGGCCATGGTCTGAAATAAGAAACCATCTCTCCCACTTTCAAACACTCATGTGACAGCAGAATCTGTCCCAGCTTCAAATTTATTTTTATTCAGGGTGGCATTTGAAATGCTTAAACAGTTTAGACTTCCTTTTAAATAAGTATTCTATAAGCATATTGTGAAACAAAGGGGCTTGCTTGGAGCTTAAAGAAATCAGCTCTGACGGCATTGTCGATATTTTTCTCAAAATACAAACAGTTTTAAATGTATGTTTAAACAATGATTTTACAAAGCACTGAGGAGACCAATGCTTTGAAGTCATCTCTTTTACATTACTTTGTGGATTTGGAGCTCTGGCAGCAAGAGTCTAGCAGACAGTTAGCACCAATACAATGGGCCAAATGGCCTCCTGTGCTTGAAATGGTTCTGTTATTCAAATTCACAATTGTGATGATAGCCCAGAAATTAAGCTGCACGAATGTTTAAGGTGCTCACCTGAAATTCCTCTAAAGCTAGTATAGCAGGGCGGTGGGGTCAACCCTCCAGTTTAAAATAACTAGGTTAATAATTGCACAATGATAATGGTGAGTGGAATAGCCCAGACTAACAATAACCTGCATTTATATGGCGCCCATAATGTAGTAAAACGTCCCCGAGGTGTTCCACAGGGGCGGTTATCAAACAAAATTTGACATCGAGCCATATGAGGACATATTCGGACAGGTAACCAGAGGTAAGATAGTAGGTTTTAAGGAATGAGGAGAGAGAGAGAGAGAGAGAGGGAAAGGTGTAGAGAGGGACTAGGAAAATGAAGGCACAGCTGCCCACAGTGGAGTGATGCAAATCAGGGCTGAGTGCAAGAGACGTTCAGCGTTTGGTCACTAGTACCGTACGATGTAAATTCAGTGCGGACAGATATCATCCAATTTTGACGGCAAAAGCTGACTTGGTCACTGGCATTATTTCTAAAAATAAAGCTGCTCCTGTCTCCAAACAGACAGTGGGAACCAAGAGGCAAAAGAACATAGGTAAAGAAAAAATTTTAAGCCTTCAAATGCGAGAAGCAAGTAATTAATTAAATGAAAATAGAACAGGAATAAAAGAGTAAAACTAGAATAAAATCAGTGGGAAGAATAAACAGGAGGAAAAAAGGCTAGCGCAGTCAAAACATTAATTTAATGTAAAATCATTCAGTGGTTTAGGTTTATTTCAAATGATGATGATTTCTGTTCATTCAGTTCATTACTGTATTCCTACAATCTTACAGCATGTTCAGTCCATCTTGTCTGTGCTTCTCATCAAAAGGATTATCCAATTCGTCCCACTTCCCTGCTCTTTCCCCATTGGCCTGTAAATGTTTCCTTTAACAAGTATTTCTCCAATTCCCTTTTGGAAGTTGCTACTGAATCTGCTTCCTTCACATTTTCCGGCAATGAAATACTAGATCATAATAACTCCCTAGGTAAAAAAGCTTCCTCATCGCCTGTCCTGTTTTCGGTCAGTTACCTAAGCTTGCTTGGACCATAAACACATCGGCCGAACAGCCAGTTTCTGTTCTGTAGATACTTTGTTAACTTAAGTCCGTGTCCTTTGGTAACTGACCCTCCTGTTGGTGAATACAGTTTCTCCCTATCTGCTCTATCAAAACCTCTCATCGTATTAAATGTAAAGCTCCACTTCACTTTCCCTGCTGTAAGGAGAACAGTCCCAGTTGATCTCGTCTCTTCATATAACCAAAGTAATATTACTGTTTATTTCAATGTCACAGGAGGTGCTGCAGACCAAGGAGTTTTGGGGTTTTTCGTGCCCCAGGCTTCTTCGCATCCTCATAATGCATTTATCTAGCTCCCTGAGATGCTTCCTGAGGGTCTCTGGCAACAGCCTGTGCCATGCTCACCACACCAGTATCCATTTTATTCCCGCCAGGTTTGGGTGGGAGCTGCTCTGTCATTACAGTAACAAGGCCTTGGCAACACCCTGGCCAGTTGGCATAACTGCCACCCTGTCCCTGCCACTCCCCCCTCTCCCCCAACAACCCCCCACCCCCACAAGAAAATAGACCCTCACCATTGGCTGGACAGGGAAGCATGATTTTTTCTCTGGCCAATCGCTCTAGTTCGGCATCGAACGGGGAAACATCTTCGTCAAAAAATGGCGGTTCTAATGAAACATAAAAGACATTTGAAAAGACTTGCATTTATATAGCACCTTTCATGGCCACCAAACATCCCAAAGCACGTCAGAGCCAATGAAATACATGGCCACCAAACATCCCAAAGCACGTCATAGCCAAAGTAGTCACTGCTGTGATGTCAGAAACATAGCAGCCAAGCTCCCACCAGCAGAAATGTGATAATGACCAGATAATCTGTTCTTTTGATGTTGATTTAAGGGTAAACATTGGTCAGGTCAACATCGCTGTTCTTCTTCCAAATAGTTAAGGGAAGTTAAATTAAAGGGTAGATCATTAGAGATGTAGTGGAAGACATTTAAGGGGATGTTTCATAACACTCAGCAAAGATAAGTTCCAGTGAGAAAGAAAAACTCTCGGAGAAGGATGCACCATCCATGTCAAACTAAGGAAGTTAAAGATGGAATCAAATTGAAAGAAAAAGTGTAGAATTCCACAAAGAATAGTGGCAGGTCAGAAGATTGGACAGAATGTAAAAACCAACAGTGAATGACTAAAAAATATCAGAAGGAGGGAGAAATTAGAGTATGAGAGACAGCTAGCTAGAAATATAAAAACAGATAGTAAGAGCTTCCACAGGTATTTAAAAAGGAAAAGATTAACTGAAGTGAGCATTGGTCCTCTAGAGAGAGAGGCTGGGGAATTAATAATGGGAAATAAGGAAATGGCAGAAGTGTTGAACGGGTATTTTGTGTCTATTTTCACTGTAGAAGACACAAATAACATCCCAAAATTACTTGTAAATCGAGAGGTCAAAGGGAGGGAGGAACTCGAAACAATTACAATCACCAGGGAAAGGGTAGTGAGAAAATTGTTAGAATTAAAGGTTGACAAATCCCCATGATGGGCTTCATCCAAGGGTCTTAAAAGAAGTGGCTATTCAGATACTACATGCATTGGTTTTAATTTTCCAAAATTCCCTAGATTCTGGAAAGGCCCCATCAGATTGGAAAGTAGCATCTGTGACAGTCTATTGAAGAAAGGAGGGAGGCAGAAAGTAGGAAGCTACAGGCCAGTTAGCCTGACATCGGTCATAGGGAAAATGCTAGAATCTATTATTAAGGAGATTATAGCGGGGCACTTAGAAAATCTTTATGCAATTTAGGCAGAGTCAACATGGTTTTGGGAAAGGGAAATTGTGTTTGAGGAAGCAACAAGCAACGTAGATAAAGGGGAGCCAATGGATGTGGTTTATTTGGATTTTTAGAAGGCATTTGACAAGGTGTCACATCAAAGGTTACTCCACAAAATAAGAGCTCGTGGTGTAAGGGGTAACATGTTAGCATGGATAGAGGATTGGTTAGCTAACAGCAAACAGAGAGTAGGCATGAATGAGTCATTTTTGGGTTGGCAAGATGTAAGTGGAGTGCCACAGGAATCAATGCTGGGGCCTCAACTACTTACAGTCTATATCGATGGCTTGGAGGAAGGGGTCGAATGTATGGTTGCTAAATTTTCTGATGACACTAAGATAGGTAGGAGAGTAAGTTATGAAGAGGACATAAAGAGTCTGCAAAAGGATTTAGATAGGTTAAGCGAGTCAGCAAAAATTTGGCAGATGGAGGATAATGTGGGAAAATGTGAACTTGTCCACTTTGGCAGGAAGAATAGAGAAGCAGTATATTATTTAAATGGAGAGAGACTGCAGAACTCTGTGGTACCGAGGGATCTGGGTGTCCTGGTACATGAACCACAAGAAGTTACTATGCAGGTACAACAAGTGATTAAGAAGGCAAATGGAATATCGTCTTAGATTGCAAAAGGAATGGAATATAAAAGTAGGGAAGCTTTTGCTACAGTTGCACAGGGCATTGGTGAGACCACATCTGGAGTATTGTGTACAGTTTTGGTCCCCTTATTTAAGAAAGGACATACTTGCATTAGAAGCAGTTCAGAAAAGGTTCACTCGACTGATTCCTGGGATGAGGGGTTGTCTAATGAGGAAAGGTTAGACAAGTTGGGCCTCAATCCATTGGAGTTTAGAAGAATGAGAGGTGATCTCATTGAGATCCTGAGGGGACTTGAAAGACTGGATGCTGAAAGGATGTTTCCCCTTGTGACGAGAACTAGGGGACACAATCTAAAACTAAATGGTCTCCCATTTAAGACAGAGATGAGGGGAATTTTTTTCTCTTGTAGGGTCCTAAGTCTGTGGAATTCTCTTCCTCAGGGAGCAGAGGAGGCAGGGTCATTGAATATTTTTTAGGCTGAGATAGATTCTTGAATGACAAGGGAGTCAAATGGTATAGGGGGTAGACAGGAAAATAGAGGCCGTGCAATCAGATCAGCCATGATCTTATCAAATGGTGGAGTAGGCTAGAGGGGCTGAATGGCCTACTCCTGCTCCCAATTCATATGTTCTTATGCTCATATGTATGTTTGTAAGAAGCACAATGGGATCTGTTCATTCACCCAAGAGGACAAACAGGGCCTCGCTTTAACATCTCATCCAAAAAGTCAGCACCTCCAACAGTGCAGTACTCCCTCAGTGCCGCACTGGCCTGATACACTTGATTTGTGCACCCAAGTCCTGGAGTGGGACTTGAACACACAACGTTCCAACTTAAAAGGCAAGATCCTATCCACTGAGCCATAGCTGGTGCACCATCATGGCCTATGAAGCTTTTGCCTTCAGTGAAACAATCTACATTAATTGGCTAGAAAAGACCTCAAAGTGATGCCAGTCGCAGGCTCCATGCTGACTGAGCATAATTTCAACCTTATCCTAGTAGAAATACAGAAGACTTTACTTTTAGTGGATGGAATCAAGTTCTTTTTTAAATGGTCATCTCACTTGTATGTATCTTGCATTTGATCTGGCCACAAAGGCAAAATGAAAGCAGTTTCCAGTATCTTTGCAAATGGTGGTCAGTCGCCAGTTGCTGAGGAGATTGCAAGTGCCTCAGGAAGACACTGGGCGGCCATTTTAAATTCAGGAAAAGAAGAGGCTGCAGCCATTTTGAGGCTCCGGGTCTCATTTAAATGGAAGCAATGAACGAGGCAGTCAACAGCTTCACAGTACAGGCTAGCAGTGAGGTTAAGTCAGTGGGTGATAATGTGGAGCCTGGGGTGGCCTTGCCTCACAGGAACAATCCTGCTCTTCTTTACCTTACAAATATAATTTATGACTTAACGTTCCGGTGCCTCTGAGGCTGAGTTATTATTGAAACATTTAAGATTCTGAGGGGGTTTGACAGGATAAATACTAAGAGGATGTTTCCTCTCGTGGGGAATAAGGGGTCTCCCATTTAAGACAGAGTTGAGGAGGGATTTCTTCTCTCAGAGGGTCGTTAGTGTTTGGAATTCTCTCCCCCAGTGAGCAGTGCAGGCTGGGTCATTGAACATGTTCAAAGCTGAATTAGACAGATCTTTTTTATTGACAAAGGAGACACGGGTTATGGGGACAGGCAGGAAAGTGAAGTTAAGGCCACATCAGATCACCCACGATCTTACCGACTTGCGAGCAGACTTGAAGGGGCCGAATGGCCTACTCCTGCTCCTATTTCTTAAGTACTTATGCTGTTACGGTTGGAGAGTGCACAATACATGCTCCGCCCAGTTCTATCCTAAAATGGCCATTGAGGTCCTAGGTACAACATAGGACCCCAATATGTAGATTAAAAGTGGCCTACCGCTTGAAACAGGTGGGTGTTTTGGTCACCCAACAATCGGCTCCTGGGAAAGAGGCAGCAAGTCAATCATCACAGTTAATGGGTTATGTCTATCAAATTCTGTTTGAGATTATCACCCCATTTACATTAATCTTGACATTAAAATAATCTGTGATTCTGACATTCCCTTCCCTTCTGGTACACCACTGGCTTCAGATTTGTATACAAAGGAAGGCGAATGAAAGGAGTTGATCATTTCATTTTTCTTTTTCTTTACTGCCCAGCCCAAGGGGAGGTCTTGTGGCACAGTGGTAGCGCCCCTACCTCTGGGCCAGAAGCTCCAGGTTCAAAACTCACTTCAGGACTTGATGTCCACGGAAGGTGCATTCATAATGTGGCCAAACAGGTTTTTTTTATCAGCCTGTAGATCCTTCCATATGCCTGATGGCAGGCAGTAAGAATGGGAGAGTTTCCTGGCCAGCCATACTGCAGAAGGCAATGGCAAACCACTGCAGTACTTTGCCAAGCATAATCATGGACCAATCCAATGGAAGTTCATGGTCACCAATGCTCTCTTAGTGTACGGTACCTGAAGAAGGAGGAATCAGTCCAAAGCCAAAAAAATAAACAAGTCAGGGGCAACATCCAAAATTCAAAATAGTTCCAGTCTCCAGTGCAGCTCCTATATGGCTAATATGAAAGTAGTCCAGATCTGACATTGTTGGTATTCAAAATGGAAACTATCATGTGGTTGTGATATAAATGGTTCCAAGGCGCACTTACCCAACACTACCAATGTCATTTCAGTCATATCATGCCCGGCGCTATTGGTCGCTTCACAACGGTACATCCCAGCATCAGAAAGTTCCACGTCTGCGATGCTGATTGAGCCATCAGGGCCATCCAGGGAGTCCCTGGCACCCTGCAGCAGGGCTTCATCACCTTTGTACCACCTGATTTTGGGAGTCGGGTCACCATGTGCCAGGCAGGGAAGGTCAACGGACTGACCCGCAATCACCTTCAGGAGGTGATGTGAAAGATGGATTTTGGGAGGGACTAAAAAGACAGAGAACAGAATAAGAAAACATCATTTGGTTCATTAATACCGTAGGCTTTACCCAGCTTATTTATAGAATCATAGAATAGAATCACTGGACGGTTACATCACAGAAGGTCATTCGGCCCGTCACGTCCATGCTGGCTCTCTGCAAGAGCAACTCAGCTAGTCCCATTCCCCCGCCTTCTCCCCATAGCCCTGCAAATTTTTCCTTCAGATAATTATTCAATTCTCTTTGAAAGCCACGATTGTGTCTGCCTCCACTGTACCCTCAGGCAGTGCATTCCAGATCCTAACCACTCGCTGCAACACATTTTTTCTCATGACGCCATTGGTTCTTTTGCCAATCACCTTAAATCGGTGTCCTCTAGTTCTCGATCCTTCCACCAATGGGAACAGTTTCTTGCTATCCACTTTGTTCAGACCCCTCATGACTTTGTCTCCAAGGGGAAAAGTTTCTGCAGAAATTCTTCCTGCATCCCACCCACAGGGGAAGTCAGACCCCAGTCCAGTAGATTGGTCCAATAATGCTTCAATTTTACAGAATGAAATAGCTTCTTATTGATGACAAATCCATGGCCCCAGGGGCTCAGGAACCAACATAGTCTGAAGAGACAACCGCGAACCTTGGTGTTGGTGACTGGTTACCCAACAGAAAATCCCCCAGTAGCAGAGAACAATCTCAACCTGAAAACTTACACATCTATTTACTGGCCCTACATCCACCACCCCCACCAGTAGTAATGTACACCATCCAATCTAGGCACAATGAGAAAGAGTGTAAAAAAAAGCAAGCAATGGGTGTGTACACAGATTTAAATCGTATGCATCAGAAGCTGTGTTGTTCCTACCTGAGGCTTGTACTGTTCTTGTTAAGCCCCAAAAGAAACATGTGTAAAAGTGAAGAGTGCTCTCTCCATCCCTCTCTTCATTTGCGGCAGGTACATTGGGACCTAGGTGACTGTGCCAACTTGGCTGGCACATACCTCCATGCAGCCTGCGCCATACTTCACTGGAGGTTGGCTTTCAGTCACAAGACTAACCCACTTCGATGTCTCTCCTGCAGCAGAACCTTTGACCCTCCACCACCAAAGGAAACAGTTCTGCCCACATTTCTCCAGTGTAAAAGAAAGACTTATATTTATATTGTACCTTTTGTGATCTCTGGAGTTCCCAAAGCTCTTTACAACCAATGAAGTTCTCTTTGAAATGCAGTCACTGTTGTGATGCAGGAAACACAGCAGCCAATTTATGCACAGCAATGTGATAATGACCAGATAATCTGTTTTAGTGATGTTGGTCGAGAGATAAATATTTGCCAGGACACAGGGGATAATCCCACCTCCCCTGTCCTCCTAACACCACCCTCCACCGCCAGCAACGCCCCCCCCACCCCCCACCACCCACCAATTGAATACCTACTATTCCTTGAAATAGTGCCATGGGATCTTTCACTTGCACCTAAGAAGCCAGCTGGGGCCTCAGTTTAATGTCTCATACTGAACGAGCAGGAACAATTGGTGCACTTTGTTTACTTTGACAATGACTTTCCCTTTAGTACATGCTGCAGGCTTCAAAGAAATTTACACGCCTTAGCTAAGTGTGCTGCAGTCCAAGTTCCCCTGACTAACCCTCCCAACCCAGTAGTCTATTGCGATTAAGGCAAGGGACTGCCCTTTCAAAATTCTGCACGGCCTATTACAGATAGACCTGAGCCTGTGCTTTAAGTCAACTCCATCTATTTTCTACCAATTTGTCAAAGTCTGGGATCAAGTGTCTCCTCTGAGTCAGGGTACCAGAGATCAGTAAGCAGCCAGAGAACCAAACTCCAAATATCAGTCAAGGAGGTAAGAAACCAAAGGGAGAACACGAAGCAGGGATAAATAGCTCTCACCATGAACAATGAGTTGCAATGTCAACGAGGCGTTCCCTGCTCTGTTTATAGCAGAACATTTGTAGAGGCCACTGTCAGATGCTCTTAAATCCAAGATCGTCAGTGATCCTGATGGTAAGACTGTGTACCTAATGGCAAAGAGAGCAGGTGGTTCAGGAAAGGGAAAAGGTTTGCACTTCACATCCACAAAATTCTTTACAAATTGGCTAATGCATTAAGATAGCGCAAATGTTCATCTCTTGAGCCAGAGTTTGAAGTCAGCCCGGACAACAGCCGTGGACAGCAGCAATGGAGCACTATTCGGATAAGTTCTCCAATTTACCAACTGCACTAAAACAAAAGCACACTATTAGTCTGTGTTTTAAACAAGGGATATCTGTATTTCAATACCGGCAATTCTTCTAGCCCCTTGGATGTAGGACTGGCAATATGTGCTAAAGGGGGCATGATAAACAGAGTTAGGAATAGAATCAGGCAGCAGTTGTTCAGAGGGTAGTGGAAATCTGGAACCCTTCCCCAGAATTGGTGCCTGCTGAGTCAGTTGAAATCATCACATCTGTGAGCGATAGATTTTTCTTAGCTGAAGGTATCAATAGATATGGAGCAAAGGCAAGTAACCAAGGGGAGGTATGGATCAGCCATGATCGAATAGAATAGTGGAACAGGCTAGAAGGGCCGAAAGGGCAGAATGTTCATCTGTTGGCAGGTTTGTCCTAAAGACCTGAGACACCTAGGAACTAAGTAGAGACAATTTTAAATAAGTTTCACATCACCCTCTTATTCCCTGTTGAGGTTGTGTTGGTTTTTTTTTCTGCTGGAAGGTCAATGGAACATTTTCAGCTTTTCATTTGGTCTTGCCTATTGCTAATGGACGAATGCTACTGCTGAGAGACCTGACCATGTCTTATGTCAACCTGTATGTAGTGCACTTCAATCTGTGCACAATTCCATACGTAACACACTCCAGGTTATTCCCTCACACAATGTGCTTGTGACATGTTACAAACATGTGATAGCCCCATTTGATGCACATCATTCATGCACTTCACAGTATGTGACACACCAGCTTGCCTGTTAACACTAAGTGATGCACTCCAACTATTTTCTTCTATGTGCCATATGCCAGGCTTCGTGTCATCCTGTGTGTGACACATGCCAGAATGCATGTTGTCCTGTGTGTGACACACGTCAGGCTGCATGTTATCCTGTGTGCAACACACGTCAGGCTGCTTGTTGTCCTGAGTGCGAGGTATGCTAGGCTGCATGCTGATCTGTGTCTTATCAATGTTTTAATAAATAGGAGGATATGAATCGTATAAAATGTATTCATAGTTCTTAAACTGCCAGTATGTAAATAAACAAAAATCAAACAGTGATGTTATTGAAAAATATTCTCATCGCTTTGAAGAAACAGAATAACAAACATAAAAATGCCGACAGTAATTAAGAAGGCAGTGTGTCTGATCTGATTTAAATGCCCTACTCTGCCACATTCTCATTGCCTGACTCGGACAGATAGGACCAGCTGTGATATTATCAAATAACCATAAAACATCAGCTTCAAACCAAATCCGGTGTGAAGGTCCTGCAACCTGATTTGAACTTGCTGGGATTGTGAGAGAGCAGGAATTGCAGGCAGTCCCCTAACTGAAGAGGATCCATCTGAGCTTCTGTACCTGGGTTATAGCCTGGATTCCTGCTGCTGGGCAGAAAACAAGTGCAAGAATGTGATTTTCATTATCAGGAAGGGCTCGAGACTCTGGGGCTCTTTCCACTGGAAGAAAGGGGACCAGGAGAGGATCCAATAGAGTTGATCAAAAATATGAGGGATCGTCATGACATAAATTAGAAAAGTATGATTTCTGCTGGTCAGTGTGTTGGTGACTAAAGGGCACAAGTTTAAAATTACCAATAAGGGAGCAAAGCGGGTGAATCAGGAATCCCACCCTCACTTCCCTCAGCAGCCAAGGGTGCATTCCATTTAGACCAGGTGAATTCTCTGCTTTGCAGACTGCCAACCTTTGAAGTAGATCCTCTTGCCTGAGAAGGGAGAAGGCTGAGCGAATGACCTGATAGAGGTCTTTAAAATAATGGCAGGCATAATAGAGTGAAGGTAGAGAAACAGCGTTTCCACTCCTGGCAGAGAGCAAAACCAGACACTGCAAATATAAGATGGTCACCAATAAAGGCAATAGAGAATTCAGGAGAAACTTCTTTACCCAAGGAGAGCGGTTAGAATGTGGGACTCACTACCACGAGGAGTATTTGAGGTGAATAGTACAGATTCATTTCAGGGGAAGCTGGGTAAACACACGAGGGAGAAAGGGATAGAAGGATATGTCAAAAGAGTTAGATGGAAAGGGGCGGGGGGAGGCTCACGTGGGGAATTAACACCAGCATTGACCAGTTGGGCAGAATGGCCTGTTTCTGTGCTATTGTATGTCGAGGACATGGGATGCACTACCATAAATGGTGGAGAAAGCAAACTCCATGGCAGCTTTAGAAAGGGGTGCAGAGAAATATGTGGAAAAGAAATGAAGATTGGGTAGGGGAGAGGAATAGGGTGATGAGGTGAATG
Source organism: Cetorhinus maximus (assembly GCF_964194155.1). Classification (NCBI taxonomy): domain Eukaryota; kingdom Metazoa; phylum Chordata; class Chondrichthyes; order Lamniformes; family Cetorhinidae; genus Cetorhinus; species Cetorhinus maximus. The sequence goes on along the minus strand of NC_135888.1, from coordinate 16,507,291 downwards.
TGCTGTGCCTGTAATGCTGGTGACAAAGTCAATAACCGACTCTTGGCAGTCAGGCACACTGAAACAATCGCCTTCTCTCATTCACTAATATTTCAAATATATCATCCAGCTGATGCTCTTTTGCCCAAGGACTTTGAACCATTTGCAAAATTCGGGAAATCAGCACAAACAGCTTTTAAGCATCAATGTTTAGCAATGCCAGTGTCTGATAATTCAACCAGAACCGGGTCTGATTTTTCCTTTGCAAAGGCTCTACATGCAGAGCCAAACTCCAAACCCAAACTGGCAAAGGAAAAAAAGAAAAATTCGAGTGATCATTTTTAATGGCTAGATTGCAGACAGCTGAGATCACAACAGAAATCGTCTCCCTCACAATGATCTAATCAGCCAGAAGGTGAACAACAAGCATTTCTGCATCTGTCTGCTACACAGAGGAAATTCAGTGCAGCCAATGAGAACATCAGTCCCTTTCCACCCCAAGATCAGCACAGCAGGAACATGCTTGAAATCCCTGGAGTTCACTAAAAACCATTTGTGTATGGGCCCAAGCCAATTCCCGCTACAGACAAGGCGTTCTGCGTCTTTCTGATGCCTGGTCTGGACAAGTCAGGATAGGGTCAGCCTCCTTAACTAAGTCCAGCCTGTAAGTGTTCCCTGAAAGGGGAAATTTAAATGGAGTATCAACCACATTCCTAACCTTCCTAACAGCACTGTGGGTGTACCTACACCACATGGACTGCGGCGGTTCAAGCCAGCGGCTCACCACCACCTTCTCAGGGGTAATTAGGGATGGGCAATAAATCCTGGCCTAGAGCAGCGACACCCACATCCCATGAAAAAATAATAACAAAAAACATTTCCATATATAGTCACTGATGAAGATGTCAGCACCCACAGTTTCTACTTGCTGGTGGTGTCCAAACCAATCAACGCTCACTCATTGTGGCTTCAAACACACACATCAAAGCGAACCACAATGGGAGACAAACACAACAACAACTTATATTTATATAGTCCATTTGCCACAATAAAACATCCCGAGGTGCTTCCCAGGAATGTTATAAAACGAAGTATGACATCGAGTCACAAAAACAGAGATAGCAGGTCAGATGGCCAAATGCTTGATCAGAGGGGTAGGTTTTAGCAATGTCTTATAGAAGGAAAGCAAAGTAGAGAGATTTAGGGAGGGAATTCCAGGGCTTGGGGCCTAGAGAACTGAAGCCGCCCATGTTTGAGCAATTAGAATCGGGGATGAACAAATGCCAGAACAAGAGGAACGCAGATACCTCGGAGGGTTGTGGAGCTGGAAGAGATTGCAAAGATAGAGAGGGACAAGGCTATGGATGGATATGAAAACAGGCATGAGGATTTTAAAATCAAGAAGTTGTTTGACCAGGAGCTCATGTAAGTCAACAAGCACAGGAGGTGATAGTGGAATGGAACTTGGCTTTGGTTCGAGTTAAGACATGAGCAACAGAGTTTTGGATGGCCTGAAGTTTACAGAGGGTAATATGCTGGAGACCAGCCAGGTGGTATTGGAATAGTAAAGTCTGGAGGAAACAAAGGCACAAATAAAGGTTTCAGCAGCAGATGAACTAAGGCAGGGGTTAAGTCAGACAATGTTACAGAGGCAGAAATAAATAGTCTTAGTGATTGCAAGAATAGGAGTTGGAGCTCATCTTGTGGTCGAAACACAACTTATTTAGTCTTAAGTGTGTTGGCACATTTTGTCTGCTCATAATCATAATCTCATTCCCAACAATTCTCCAACATTGACAACTCTGAACACAGCAGGCAACCTTCAAAAATCTTGACACATATGAGTCCTTAGCTTTTTCTCCAAGTTGCTCTTTGCGCCAAGATTCAAGTACAGGTCAAAATATGTGGAAAAAAATGGGACAACATAAACCTGGATAGAAGAGGGCTTCACATCTAATATTGCTTTCATTACATCTTGCCTTTATTTACAGCATTATGAATGGCACTCTGAACTCTTATTGATGTTAATTTTGGGTTATGCTTTCAATGTAACTATTTGGACACCTCACTGGGATGTGTAGAGGTGTTTACGATAGGACTTTCAATGTGTTGATGGGTGTCTGGAATCAGGGCATCATTTCCTCTACCCGATGTGAGTAACCAAACTGTAAATCAATCCTCTGCAATAGAATGATTTAATTATATAAATCATGCACATTGCCCTACTGTGTCCCATAACACAGACAATCTAAAAATTATTGTATATTTAAATGTGTCTCAAGATGCCCATAACGTTAAGCAACTTTGCAGCTTGGATCATTTAGTAGTCAAAACATAACTTGTGTACAATGGGGACAGAAACATTTACAGCTTGCTGCCATTTTTCTCTTTGAGTTAACTAACAAGTCCAGCCATTTTTCAGATGAAATATAAAACCAAGAGCCTCTCTGGTGGATGTAAAATGTCCCATGGCACTATTCAAGAAGAACAGAGTAGTTATCCCCAGTGTTCTGGCCAATATTATCCCTTCACTAAAGCAGCTTTAACTGGTCATTATCACATTGCTGTTTGTGGGAGCTTGCTGTGTGCAAATTGGCCGATATATAAATGCGTTTTTTTTTCTTTCTTTCTTAAATAGATACAGCCAATTTGCACAAATAAATGTCTCGCAATAATTAGATGAGCGGCCAGATAACCTTTTTAGTTGATGTTGCTTGAGGAATAAATGTTAACCAGGCTACAAGGAGAACCCCCCTGCTCTTCTTCAAAAATGCCACGGAATCTTCTATATTCACTTGAGAGGGCATCTCATGGAAAAAACAGCCACCCAGGCAGCCTAGCTCTCCCTCAACATTGCACTGCTGTGGCAGCCTAGGTTATGTGCTTAACTGTAAGTGCGACTTTATGGTTCTGAGGCAGGGCTGCAACCACAGAGCCAAGGCTATCACAAGTGCACTAGCTTAATGAACTTGAAATGCTTCCCCACCATTTTAGCAGGAGTGTTAAATAATAAATCAGATATCACATCTGCCAGGACAACTTAGGAATTTCAGTGTGTGCCAAAGATGATTTCAGCGCCATAGGCTCCTCAGCACGGCTGATACTGTGCTGAACTGCTTATAGCAGATTTATGAGAAAGTGAGAATATGTAAACTGTTAAATCTTTTAGCGCTGGTTATCAGTGAGGTACAGTTTTAATCATTGCAGTACTAACTCTCTCAGACACATGGGTAGGATTAAATTAAAGAATTGTACACAGCTTCTAGTGTGCTCTGCCATTGTGGACTATAAAACTAATGGGGCATATTTACAGTAAATGGAGTGACTAGTTGCTCTGATCAGTAGGGCCAATTTCCTAGAGTCACTTTGGTCTAAATTTCGACAGCACATTAAGGAAAAACAGATCGAATTTATTCCAGGTGATGCACTTTTATCCAATGAGTATAGCATGCCTGGTGCATCAATGACCTTGATCTTGTGCTTTATGTGGTGTTAAAATGCTATGAGTGCTCACAAAGTGTTTAAGGCTCAGCTTGCGATTGGTTAAGTTCTACTTCTAGTTGATTTAGAGCCCCTAACCCAAGTACTTCCTCAGGTGAGTATGTTACACTGTTAGTCAAGGCAAGGCTGAATGTTCAGGTGCCTGGGATTCCAAAGCCTGGTGATCTATACAAATGCTCAACACCACAGCACAGTTGTTCTGTAATGCGAAGTAAAGTTTAAAGTGGTTACATCCGCTTTCACCAAATTAGTTTATGCTTTTTCACAAAGACTTTTTGATCAAACCTGCTCAGAGCAGTGTGCATGTGTGTGTGCATGAGCGTGTGCATGCATGTGCATGTGTGTGCGTGTGCAAGTGTACACCACGTAGTATTATTGGCATCAAGTACTTCCAGGGCACATGTAGCATGGATTAGATGGAGATGGACTTGTTCCCCTGGGAATAAGTAGAGGCAATGAGGGCATCCCATTCTGTGGATAACGTTCCAGTAATGCAGGCATGGCCTTGGAATTGGGCAGATCACAAAGCTTTAAGTGAGGCCAAAGTTGAACAGGCTCTGAGCATGAATTCCAGATTAATCCAATCCTACAGTTCCTTTTGTTGGAGGGAATTATTTTCAGAGTTTTCTACTTTTGAAGGTTTCTCCTCAGCTTCCTAACCATTCCCCCACCAATCTCAAAAGATGGGTATTTGAGGGTCTATAACAGTGCAAGATGTAGTTGGTGTGAGAAGGGGGACGGTAGAATAACGGTAATGTTACTGGACTAGTAATGCAGAGAACTGGACTACAATGCTCCAGAGGCATGAGTTTAAATCCCACCAGCAGCTGGGGGAATTTAAATTCAATGAATAAATCGGGATTAAAAGGCTAGTCTCATTAATGGTGAAACTACCTGATTGTTGTAAAATCCAACCTGGTTGATTAATGTCTTTCAGGACAGGAACTCTATTATCCTTGCCTGGCCCGGCCAACATGTGACTCCAGACCCACATCATTGTGGCTGACTCCGAACTGCCCCCCGAAACGTGTAGCAAGCCACTCAGTTATATCACAACACTACAGAAGAAAGCCCTGTGTGCATACCTACACCACATGGACTGCAGCGATTCAAGAAGGCAGCTCACCACCACCTTCTCAAGGGGCAATTAAGGATGGGCAATAAATGCTGGCGGATGTGAATGATGCTCGAGAACAAATGAAAGCAATCTCCCACAAAAAATGCATTTCAGGAGAGAGATTTACTCTGCCAATCTGATTTTTCCGATTTCCACATAAGCAAGCTGATAAATTCTGTCGCCCAGGGACAAGTTTGAAAAACAGTTCATTCACTTTCACAAAACTGATTTCAGTGCTACAACCAGGGAATGAGACAGATCTTTCACCTCCCAGCCCTGGTGACAGTTTATTATTGCAGCTCAAAGAGATGACAAAAGGCTAGAAGATGGATTTTACCCCAGTGACTTGTCCCTTCACTGCCTTCCTGGGGGAATCCAATTTAACCTGCTCCTTTGAGCACTTGAGCAAGGACACCAGACAGAAGGTAGTGAGGGCCCTTCTTTAAACATGCAGGTCAAACTCTGATGATGCAATTGAGGCCCTCCTTGCAATTTTAACCCTAGACCAGCCTGCACAGGGAACCTGGCACAGGAGTAACTGGGGCAAGTTATTTAAAAATGTGTTTGATTCCTTATGGACCTGCAGGATTAAGAGTCTCCCTCAGGACCCTAGATAGAAACCTTGGACTTCTCCAAACTGTTCAGCTTTACCCAAGAGCGGTAATCTGACAGTTTTGGAATCATCCTTGTAAATTAGAGTCCAGTTGCCAACCAATCAGCACTCTCTTCTCTTAGAGTATAAATTGTTGTTTTCCCCTTATATTGGTATTCTTACGCAGTGTCCTGATGAGTGCAAGACGAAAAGCTTCAACATGTTGCTTCTTTCAGCAACACTGTAAATCTTTTATTGCATTCTCTCGAGAGCTTTTATGTCCTTTCTAGCATGGAGACCAGAACTGCACACAGTGCTCTAAATAGCGTCCTGTACACATCTCTGACGTAAGTTCCAAAATATCAGCAAAATACCGTGGATGCTGGGAATCTGAAATAAAAACAAAGTGCTGGAAAAACTTAGCAGGTCTGTGGAGGGAAACAGAATTGATATTTTGAGTCGAATGACTCTTCTTCGGAGTCATTTCTGAAGAAGTTCTGAATAATTCATCAGGCTGAATTATCAACTCTGTTGATGCTGCCAGACCCGCTGAGCTTTTCCCGCACTTTCTGTTTTCACTTCCTGTAAGTTCGCTACTTTTGAATTCAGTCCCCAGGAATAAATCCCAGTAGGTTGTTAATATTTTGGATTGTTTTGCTTACCTGCTTTTACTAATTTGTTCATTTTTATCCCTAGGCTCCCTTCGCTCTCCTACCCCATTCAGTTTCGTATTTTCTAAGATGGAGGTGATGTTTCTATTTTTCCGACCAAAGTGTATCACCTCACATTTTTCCATGTTAATGTTCATTTACCACTTAACAGCCCAGCCTGTAAATCTTCTAATGTCTTCTTGTATTATGTCACTTCCTTCTTTAGTGATAACCAAGTCCCCCTGTTCGGTATCAGCTTCAAGTTTCGATATTCAGTAGCTTGTTCTTAAATCCTAAATCCAAATCATTACTATCAACTATGAATAATAGTGGTCCCAGCACTGATCCTTATGGAATACAGCTTTCTACCTTCTTTTAACCTGACAAACTACCCTTTACCCCTACTCTTTATCTTTTAGCCAATCCGTTATCCATTCAGCAATTTGCCCCCTGATTCCATGTGCCCTAAGCTTTGTCATTAGCCTAACTTATCGAAGGCCTTTTTAAAATCCAAGTAGGATACATCTATCATTTTACCCTTGTCTACTCTTTCCTCTACCTCTTCAAAGAATTCTATTAGGTTAGTGAAGCAGCTATAAGCCTTTTGGAATCCCTGACTATTTATTATATCTTCTGTCTTCAGATGCACCTTTATCAATTATTTCTGTATAGATTCCAGTATCTTTCCTGTCACTGACGTTAAGCCATCTGGCCTATAGGCCCCAAGCTTTGTTCAGAGACCCTTTTATAGGATATATAGGAACTATATATAGTATACAGGAACTACACCAGCTGTCCACCAGCCTCCTGGCATTATCACCTCTTCTATGGAACTTTTTTATGTGCGCACTAGTACCTCTGATTTCCCTAGCATGCTTGAGCATATGTGGCTGCATTTCATCCGGACCTGGGGCCTTATCCTCTTTTAGTTTTGCTAGTTTGTTAATTACTTTTTACCACAAATGTATTAGTCTTTGCAAGCTCTGGCTTACTTACGGCTCTGTGTCGGAATCACTGTGGATTTAAAATGAGAAATGAGCATCTTTTTCAAACAGGCACACAGGCAGCTTCCGTCGGAGAAGGCCCTGCTGCCCCTCAACTCCACCCTCGCCTTGACCCAACAACCAAAGCTACAGTTTCCAGTCTCCCCTGGTGCCCACTGGCATTATTCCAATCAGGTGCACCCCCTCTGCCACCAAAGACTTTGGTGGAGTCAAAGCTGGAGAGAGGGTCTCCGCGTTTTATATCAGGTTCTGCCATCTCTGGAATTGAGGCCTAAGTTCCCAGACTCCCATTTGAAGAATGGACATTTTGATAAACTACTGGAGGATTGCCTTGACTAGTATGGCACAGAAAGTAGCGGAGAAATATGAAAAATTTGGAAAATCAGTTCCATACGAGTCCCATTACACCCTGTCGGAATGCACCATGACTTCCAATGTGAAGCATTCTTTACAAGTCTTCCCTGGTAAAGAAATTGTACAAAGTACAATTTGCCAATGATACCAAGACAGGCAGGAGAGTAAGTTATCAAGAGGAGGTAGAGAGTCTGCAAAGGGATATAGGCAGGTTGAGCAAGTGGGTAAAAATTTGGCAGATGTGGGAAAATGTGAACTGTGCTACATGTCCTGCGTGTAACACTCCTTCACTATAGTGTCTTCAAAGCCTCTTAATGCTATTTTCGGTTTGCAGTACAATCAGATGTTTGCCCGGGCTCAGGTCACTTGTAATGTTTTCCATTGTTTTGCTGAATTGATTGGCAGTTTCCATCTGCCTCCACTGCACTTCTCACTAAAAATGCTCAACAGATGCAGAAATTGGCGGATTACAGAAGTAATCTCAACACAAGGCCAGCGCTCCAGGAACCTAATGATTAAGGGGAATGGATGGGAGGGGTGTTCGGCAAGACTGATGCCTAACAATAAACCTAAAAAGTACTAACAAGTAACAGCAACCACAGCCAAGCTTAAAACTCTGGAAACATTCGCCTGACTCCAATTTTACTGTTAAATCTTTGCAGCAGTGTTATGACAATTTGCGTCATAAGTTGCATTTCAGACATACCCTCTCACATTGTCCGTTGAGTGAATGTTATCGGCTGGTCCAGTACTTCAATCAACAGTGAGAGAAACAGCACACAGTCAGAAATTAAGGATCACAACACAAGGACTTCTTGAGCTTGTATTCTGTTAATAGTCACCCACTTCACCTTCCTAGAGTCTCTTTATTTCTTCATGGGATGTGGGCATCGCTGGTGTTACGATCCCAGCTGATGTTAATGCTGGGCAAGTCAGATCCCAGGTGGAACCTGGCTTGATAGCCCCTAACTTTTATTTTTTTTCGTTTTGTTTGGCAGAGGCGGGTTCAATTGAGGCATTCAAGCGGGCATGAGATGATTATTTGAATTGAAGCAATGTGCTAGGGTACGGGGAAAAGGCAGGAGATTGGTACTAAGTCATAATGCTCATTCGGAGAGTCGGTGCAGACATGATGGGCCGAATGGCCTCCTTCTGCACTGTAACGGTTCTGTGAAACCATGGAGGGGCAGTTACTGAACATGTTCACAGGAGTCCACTAGTGTACTTTTAACAAAAGAACAAAACCATTTATTAACCGAGAAAAGATTAACTATTACACTACTCCCTCATCCCAACTATATCTTTACAGATATATACAACTTCATAAAGATAACACAAATTACAAAATCTATCTTATACTCTAATATTTACAGTAAGTATGCAGTCCATGTAAAGTAACTGGCGAACTGCAGTTGGACACACCACACTCCAAAACCAAGCTTCTATGGATTTCTCATCAACTTTCCATGTGCTCATCACACTGTGAGCCAACCAGTCTCACTCAAACCCTGTCTTTTTCATGAGTGCTTCCAATCTCCATGTTCAAGGAACTTGCCTTGGAGTTCTCTCCCAAATGATGCTTTCACTCAGACATCTTCAACAAGCATCCACCTCCGCGGTTTCAACCTCTCTTTTCAATGTTCATTCCCCTGGATCTCTTTGTGCATTCAAGCTTCACTTCCATATGCACTCTCTCAGATATTCAGCCATGTCAAGCAGAACATCATTGCTCCAAAAGCCAGTAGTAGGGAGACACCAACCTTCAGCTGCCCCTTTGGATCTTTTGGATTCTCTCAAGCCCACTTTGCTTTAAGTCTGCTCCCTGCAGCTCTGTCTCTAACCGGACCTGTTTCAGATTCCTGTTCTTGTCCCTTGACTTGACTGTCTTCCTGGGACCTCTTTCTGTCCCGCTCCCTGGTTTTGGGAGATTTCTTCTTTGTGCTGGGACCTGCTCCCTGCAGCACCCATGTCCTACTTCTGCTAGCACCTTCTGGAGAAATGGCAGTCCTCTGCGGAGATGCAAAAGGTCACCTGACCATCTTTTCGTGCTGTTTCACTTTCTTCCTCTTCTTTCCCTTCTGCACTTACATGCAGGAATAGTTTCCTTCTAAACATAGTTTAAAAAATGAACAGCGCATGTGCGCATGGCCGTTTACCAGCCTGGAACTGAAAATAATGCGACAACTGAGCATTCCCCAGCTGGCCACTGTGCGACAGTTAGGGAGGGAATGAATGTTGAAGGTGGTGGATGGGGTGCCAATCAAGTGGGCTTCTTTGTTTGGATGGTGTTGAGTTCCTGGAGTGTTGTTGGAGTTGCACTCATGAAGGCAAGTGGGGAGTATTCCGTCACACTCCTGACTTGTGCCTTGTAGATAATGGACAGGCTTTGGAGAGTCAAGTGGTGTGTTACTCACAGTAGAATTCCCAGGATCTGACCTGCTCTTGTAGCCACAGTATTTATGTGGCTGGTCCAGTTAAGTTTCTGGTTTAACATACCCAAAGACAACAGAGTAAAGCTGACTCTGAAATGGGCTCTTCCCCTTCGTCCTACCCGCTGTCATTTTGCCCCCCTCCATATCCTCTCAGCTTCTCACTGCCCCATTTCTTCTTTTCCCCTTTTCACTTCACATTCTCCAGACTCTCTGCCCATTCACTTCTCACTTCCACCTTCTCACCCACCTTCCTCCAGCTTCCCTGGTATCTTCTTTCCATTTTCTCCCCCTTCCACCTCACCTGCAACCCCCACCTCCCCCAACCCCACCACACCTGCTTCATCCCTTTTTGTATTTTCTGTTTTCCACCTCCCCATTTTCTCTCATTCTGCCTAAGTCTCTTTCCTCCCCTCCCCTATCTCCCATTTCCCAACATCCAACCACGTCCACACTCTCCCATCTCTTCCACTTCCTGATCACTGGCCCCTTCCCTACCTTAAAGTACTTATGTCACTAGGTCCAGTAGTGCAGGCAGTGCTTTTAGCCTCCAACCTCACTCTTGCATTCCCTGCCAAATTTACGTTCTCTTTCTTTTCATCCTCCTCAAGCCATGCTGTACCTTAATTTTCCCCATTCCATCTGTCTCTATGTTGCGCTCCTCATTCTACATTCCCCCTCCTGCTCCACTTGATTGCATCTGTTCCTGTCTCATTCATGTCACTTAAATCTGCAGTGGCACCTCAGCACATGTCCAATTATTTTCCACCCTCTAACCCTTCCTAAGTTGAAGACTACACTTTGTCTTGACTCCCTGTGTACACTATGGCAGTTGACTAGTTAATCTCACATTATTCAAAGTCAACATCTTGCATTCCTCAGATGATATTCCAGATGTCAGGACAGTGTATGATCATCTGGATCCATACTCCATTATTTATTAATACCACTCATGACCAGGCGTCTTCCTGCTCTTTTGAAAACCATTAGTCTCTTGGCTCAAGGGGAAAATGAGACATTGCCCTTAAAGACTGAATCATAGAATGGTTACAGCACAGAACTGACAAGCCTGTTATGTGGCACTATATCACTTCCTTATGGAAGTCCATGTATGGCACATCAGCTGTATTGCCCTGATCAACCCCCTCTGTTACCTCATCAAAAGTTCCATCAAATTAGTTAAACACGATTGGCCCTTAACAAATCCATGCTGGTTTTCCTTATTTAGAATACATTGGTCCAAGCAACTGAATTTTGTTCCACATTATCATTTTCCACTGAGGTTAAATTGACTGGCCTGTCGTTGCTGGGTTTATCCTTACACCCTTTTTCAAACAAGTATGTAACATTTTGCAATTCTCCAGTCCTCTGGCACTACCCCATATCTAAGGAGGATTGGAAGATTAGAACCAATACCTCTGCAATTTCTACCCTCACTTCCCTCAGGATCCTTGGGTGTATCTCATCCAGTCCTGGTGACGAATCAACTGAATTTTGTTGAAGCAATGTGGGAAGAAAGATGGAAATGTAAGTGCAAAGGATTAGTTACATTACCAAAATAAGTTACAAGAGATGAGGTAATTAAAGAGGTGCTTAGGCAAAGCAAGCTTGTTTCAGAGAAAGGAAAGGCGGCTGCAGATGAAGTTTTGAGATTCTGCGATTGATTAAGAGAGGAGGTTGGAAAAACAAGTCAGGATTCCAACATATTAATGCAGAACTCTCCAAGACTCATACTGAGGTTACATGTTAGGGCATTCTCCTTAACTAAATTTGGACATGCAATGCTCAGGACAATGGATGTTCAAACATTACAATCCAGACAGGTAAGGGGTATGCATGTGTGTGGCAGTGTCAGAAAGGAGAAACAAGGAAAACCAACGAAGTCTTGACTGGTTCCTAACGGACAAAACTTCCCCATGACAAAACTATCACCTAATTTGTTATTAAATGGGCAATTCTCACTCTGATGCCGGGTCATCAGAACAGGACGATGTTTCATTTCCCAGAACACAAAATCCCACGCCTTAACAAGCACAAAATTGGCTGCAATAATAATTAAAGAATAGTTGTTAAACATTAAAATAAAATCCAGCCCACAGGAGCATCACATTATTGACCCCTAAAGTCACATAAAGCGACACACAAGGCTTAAGTTGTATATCCGCTTTGAGTTAGATATTCATTGCCCAAACATCTGCTCCTCTTTAGCTAAGCCAAAGATTCTTTTCCATTATTATACATCAGAGAGCAGTTTTCAAGATCCATGCAGGATTGACAACCTACTGTAGACAATATAGATTATAACCACATCAACTCTGCCAACACAGGAAACCTCTCCCCACTTTTAACAAAACCACAGATCATGTTTTCTAATTACAGTCAAACATGGCTTTGTACTGGTCATTTTGTTTAATGACAAAACGAACTATAACAAGACATTTTAAATCAACAGATGTTATTTTGCTTTCATTATTTTTCCTCCCTTCTGTTTTTAGTTCTGTTGTGTTGCTCCCTTTAGATACCTCAAAGATAACTTGCTTGTGTCACCCCTGACAACACTCTTGGGGAAGTGGTGCCTAAGACCAGACCCTTCCCTTCGACTCTGGGGAAAATGCCTGGTGTCCTCTCACCACTTAAGTCAACATGCATCAGATAAAACCCAGTGATATCTCATGGCAACAACCTTCACTTGTACAGTGCCTTTAACGGAGTAAAGCGCAATATCAGACAAACATTTACAACAAGCTACGTAGGGAGATATTAAGACAGATGAGCAAAAGCTTTGTCACGTAGGTGAGTCTGAAGAAGGGTTTTAAAGGAGGAGGAAAGCAAACAGGCAGAGAGGTTTAGAGAGCAAATCCCAGAGCAGAGGGCCTTGACTTCTGAAGACAGACCAAGTACTTGCTGCAATTGCCCACCTTTACTGGGAGAACCCAATCAGGGAAATCAACTCTCGAGCCCTTGAAGCACAATGACAATCATTCAATTTCAGTGTTTCAATGGTTAGAACCTCTCAGTCTTTAATCATCTGCTTTGTAACTTTCAATACTCCTTGCTGATATCGTCTGTATCACTGTGCAGGGAGTCCCAAGGGTGCATGAAATGCCTAAAATATAGTGCTCCTGGAATGTTTTGCTTATCATTACAGAAACTCTGCATGTAACTCCAATTGTATGCGATCAATTGCAATTTTTTCTGTTACACATATTACTATTTTACAATAGACCGTATCAGATTTTGCTGAAAAAGGCAGTTGATCCATTTCTTCCCTTTACTAACTTTGTCCAATACTGTCAGTGCTGTATATTTTTCACTGTGATCCATAGTAAATCCCATTTGTCATTACATTCAAATAAACTCCAAATTCCCTTCAGAATATGACACAATATTACTCAGAATTCCTTTTACTTTGTGAATTTTGAGCTCAAAGTAAGGAACGTTCACACAGGGCGACAGGCAGGCAAGTGGGGTTAAGGCCACAATCAGATCAAACATAATCTTATCGAAGACAGAGCAGGCTCGATGGGTCAAGTGACCTACTCCTGCTACACACACACACACATGGGCAGACAAGGAGCAAGTAACATTCGCGCCACACAAGTGACAGGCAATGACCATCTCCAATAAGAGAGAATCCAACCATCGCCCCTTGACATTCAATGGCATTACCATACCCAAATCCCCCCATACCAACATCCTGGGGATGACCATCGATAAGAAACTGAACTGGACTAGCCACATAAATACTGTAGCTACAAGAGCAGGTCAAAGGCTAGGAATTCTGCAGTGAGTAACTCATCTCCTGACTCCCCAAAACTTGTCCACCATCTACAAGGCACAAGTGTGATGGAATACTCTCCACTTGCCTGGATGAGTGCAGCTCCAACAACACTCAAGGAGCTTGACAACATCCAGGACAAAGCAGCGCGCTTGACTGGCACACAAACATTCACTCCCTCCACGACCGATGCACAGTAGCAGCAGTGTGTACCATCTACAAGATACCCTGCAGCAATTCACTAAGGCTCCTTCGACTGCACTTTCCAAACCCACGACCATTACCATCCAGAAGGACAAGAACAGCAGATAGATGGGAACACCACCACCTGGAAGTTCCCCTCCAAGCCACTCACCATCCTGACTTGGAAATATATCGCCATTCCTTCACTATCGCTGGGTCAAAATCCTGAACTCCCTCCCTAACAGCACTGTGGGTGTACCTACACCACATGGACTGCAGCGGTTCAAGAAGGCAGCTCACCACCACCTTCTCAAGGGCAATTAAGGATGGGCAATAAATGCTGGCCCAGCCAGCAACGCCCACATCCCATGAATGAATTTTTAAAAATACAATTCACCAGGACATTGGTCCCTGCATGATTCAGTTGGAGGCTATTCCAATGGCACAGCTCCCTCCTTCTGCAGTATTGGTACGAACGCCCCATGAATCAAAACCCATTTCTCCCACAACAATCTTTGAGTCATGCTTTCAAATCTCTAATCTTATTTACCCTTTACTAATTTGCTCGCGGCTCAGGTGGTAATCCAGAGATTAACAACTTTGAGGTTCTGCTTTTTAATTTAGCCCCTAGCTGCTCATACTCCCTCAGGGGGACCTCTTTCTTGGTCCCACCTGGACCACGACAACTATATCCTTCCTCTCCCACTGCCAGTTCCTCTCCGGCCCTGAGGAGATGTCTTTAACTCTGGCACCAGGAAGGCAACATGGCTTTCAGAAAAAATATTGCTGGTGCAGTCAGATTCTTTCCGTATATTCCTAATTTCACAGCAAAAACTTCTCCAGAACCTGTCTCAGATACCCCGAGGTAATGTTCTCAATCATAGATTTCATGGTTCTCTCATCCGTTGAATGAGTTAACTTCTGTATCACATTTTAGTGGAACACAATGAAACATGATTAGTTGGGCTTTCACTGTGTGTGTTTAACTTTACCTGTGGACGGCACTCAATCTTTCAATACTGAGTGAACTACTACAGCCGCAGAATAACATATAGTCAAGATAATTGGAAGAGGGCTGGAGAAAATTGGGGGAGAGTGCCTTTCGCACCCTCAGGACGTTACAAAGTGTTCTCCACTTACTTTGGAAGTGCAGTCACTGTTATGATGTTGACAAGAATGCCAGCCATTTGGGCACAGCAAGATCCCACAAACAGCAAATGAATGAATTGTCAGGCGTCCTGCTTTGACGATAATGGTTAGGGGAGAAATGCTGGCCAAGACACCAGGAGAACTCGCTGCGCTTTGAATAGTATCACAAGGCTTTTTCTATCCACTTCAGCAGGCAGATGGGGGCCTCAGTTTAAAAAGAGGCATGTAAAAGGCCACATCTCCAGCAATGTAACACTCCCTCCATACAGCACTGAAGCGCCAACTGGGATTATATGCTCAAATCCATATTGTGACTTGAATCTCTGACGTTTTGACTCATATACAGGAGTGCTAGCAACTCAGCCAAGATAAACCTTGTAATGGAAGCAGCCATCATAGTGCCTGTAACCTTGCCTTGAGTTGCAGGCCTCGCTGCTATGTGAGCTGAAACTCTTCACTGAATGTGGAGATACATCACCTGGCCGACATGAATGGCACCAGGCGGCCGTCTTTCTTCCACCTGATGATAGGAGGAGGGGATCCCTGAACCTCACAGGGTAGTGTCACCTCCATCCCAGCCGTGGCAGTGATTTCGATTGGCTCGTCCAAATTACCTGGGCTCGTTCCACCAATCTTTGGTTTCGCTGCGGAGGGGAAGAAAATTTCAAAATCAAGCCAAATGTTTAATAGCCGAGTCGCGCTAATATTAAATCCTTCTGGCGCTTTCAGTTCCTTTCATCCCATTCATGTTGATCTGTGAGTCTTGTACGCAAGCTGAGTCGATGTGGAAGAGCTAAGTGGAGCAGTCATGAGCGGAGGACTGGCAGGAGTGGGAGATCACAGGAGTGGGAGGGTCGAAGACATGGTGGCTTTTGGGTTTGTGGGGTGGGGGGGGTTGCGGGGCGTAGTTCGATCACAGGTAGAGGGGAGCAAATCACATCAGGTTTGCTTGAGGTGGGGTTGGGACCAGAGGGGAGATCTCCTGCTCCTCCTGGCCCACAAGCAGTGCTAGAAAGGTACTTACCTCTGGCTCCAGCCTTGGTCACCTCCCTTCAACTAGTGGGTTTCCCAAGACCTGGAAAAAGCATCTCACAACCATTAAAATGGTAAAATTTGAGGCACTCAGCTTTATTTACATATTTAAATAAGTGACCCACCTCTTGACAGCAGGTTAGTCACACCCATCCCACGAACCCAGCTCTATTAAAAGCTGAAGTGGATGCATCAGATGTTCATTGGAGTTAGGGTTGCAGGTTTTGGAAACTTTAATCTACTATTCACCCCTTCGCCCTCCACCGACCCCCACCCCAGTCCCTTGCAGGACTCCGGATTCTTCTTCTAGTGCATGCTTTAACCCCCAGCAGGGTAAGTGTAGTATGCGACGTTATATGGTTTGACAGGTCTGGGTGTATATTAATCTAACTGTAACATCACTATTCTCCTTACTGTGGACAAACAGCTGCATTTCTCTGCTGGCAAACCCCACTACATTGGTCGCAGTGCAGATGTAGACTCCAGGATCTTCCGATGATGGAGATGGGATCATGAGGTTCCCGCTTGCATCAATGGAACGCTGTGGCTCTTGTCTAGGCAAGAGTTCTCTTCCCTGGAAAGGACATTAAAAAACAATGAACGCGTAATATTTTCAGGAGAAAAATGTTTCTAATGGTAATCCTCACGTCAGTCCCTTCCCCATCTCTTGGTTTCATTATCCCGTGATGTAATTTCTACGTAAAAGAGCAGGAAAGTGACCTGTTCTCAATCCTCTGTCAATACCCCAGCATGTTTACTTCACTGTTTTCTCATTCTCTATGCAGGACGTTGCCCATCATGCTCTACACTCGTGTTTTGAATTTATCATCAGGTGATGTTTTGTGCAGGTCAGTCAGACTCCAACGAGTGACAAATTGTCACAGCTGACTGGCAGATCATGGACAGCTTCTGCAGATTAAACTTTCTGCTAGGGGCCCTTTATCCAATAACTGACGTGTACAGTCTACAATGCCAGCAGTTTTGTCAATGTTTGGATCATCCATACACATCAGGGGAACTGCCTGTCTGCTGTTCACTGCAGTCCACTAGAATAAGACCACTTTAAAGCTGGCTATTGGAAAGAGAACAGAGGAACCCTACAGGGTTGGGTTACAGAGGGAGCAGAGGAGAGGCTCTCCCTCTAATCTGCTCTCAAACCCCTAGAGGAACAAACCTGACCATAACATAATTCTTTCCACAGTATTAAATTCTTAGTACTCAACAGGGTGTCAGTATTATGAGTGTAGAGCACTCTACTACTTTTCCCACCCAGGCTCAATACTCCCAGATCAGTGAAGCCCCACACATTAGTATTAAGCTTCCCGACTGTAGAGAAAGCAGTCCCAACTTCTCAATCCTCTCTTCTAAATGGAAACTTCCCTTAGTGGTAACATCATTGTGAAGCTACACTGCACCTTTTCCATTTCTTTTATATCCTTCCAAAATGAGCCGGCAACGTCTACAGCATGGTTTGTAGGTTCAGACTCTTTCCCATTTTCATAGTAACCTATGTTAGGACCCTGTGATTTGATTATTTATTAGACAGTGCCTTGTGGTTAGGTCGTACCTTGGACCAGACGATTGTTGGTTTAGGAGCACCGCTGGCTTCACACAACAGAGTGACAGCCACCCCCTCATCAGTGATGTAAACGGTACGTCCAGGTTTAATCGATGGAAGTACTACATCAAAGAAATACACATCTTAAAAAAGACAATATACAGAGGCAAATTGATATTATTCATAACTTACAATTTCAAAACATATTCTGCACTTTCTTTCTAAAGCAGTCAGTTTCCCTGTGTTCTTCTTTGTTGACCGACTCCAAAAAAAGAGTCCCAAGGGGTTACATCACAACGGCTCTGTATCAAGCACCCTCTAAATTAGTCTCCTCCCTTTGTGTGGAAGCAATTCCGGAATTCAGTGTTTCCCTTGGGTGACCCAGTTGAGGTTGGTATTTATTGATCGAGAGGAATTTGGACAGTGTCAGTATCAACCCCCAGTGCTGTCGGGTCATCCTTCCCCAATCCATTTCCGCTCACAGGTTTTGCTCCCACTCTCTTCAGCCATCACCGGTTACAATGGTGGCCACTGTAGAAAGCGTCCAATCTCATCCAGTGCCACCACAGTCTGGCTGTGTAAAGGAGCAGTTATGCGAAAGGAGGACCACTGATTGCGCAAACTCGTGTCCCTGCAGTTCAGCCAGGGAGCAGGATACCAAACTCCAGGGGAAATTTTCAAATGAAAAGTCCCATCTGTACCTTAATGTTTCCAGTGGTCTGCTCCAGGTTAAATAGCCAAGCTCACTATCAAAATCCTTGTTTAAACAATTCTGATTGCAATTAGCCTCCTTCTGTTTATTGCTTGTTCACTTTCACTAACTGAAGAAATGTGCAGTTCCCTAGGCCACATAGGGACATGGGAACACTAACAGGATACACCAGGTTTATGCTCATCAATCCATCTCCTGAGGCTTCACCTTGACCACGTATCACTGGGAAACAGAGGGTCAGGAACAAGTGCTTCCTCGTGTGGAGAGAGAGGCATCTCAAAGCGCCATGTACGAGCTCAGAGAGCCATTGTCAATGGATTCTGTTTACAAACAGGAGGTGAAACTAAGTAAGAGGACAGCATAGAATCATCCCAATGGACTTCCAGCCTTGGTAATACTGACAGCAGATACGCGCAGGCACCACAATGGAACTAGAAATGGTTGCAAAAATAATCACCGTATCCCTCGCCACCCTACTCACCATGTACGTGCACTGTGATGGTCTTATTAACAGATCCCACTACATTTCTGATGGTGCACATGTATCTCCCAGCATCTCCTTGCTCTGCTCTCTCAATATGGAAACTGCCATCGCTTCGGATTGACAGACGCCTGTCCAAACTTAGCTGCAGGGAAGCAAGGAGGGAATACAGAATAAACTCTCGGAAATGACAATTCTCTAAGAGTTGAAGAACCGTATTACTCTCTGTGTAGTCAGCGTTGCAGGGCACGTTTCTGTTTTGTTTTCCAGTTCTCCCTTCCCCTGTTGTTACTTCCTCTCGCAATGTGCTGACTCCTCCTGCCAGCCATTTCTGGTTTCTCATTCAACCTCTGAGCCTCGTTCCTAATATTGTTGGGCCAACCATCTGGCCACAGAGGGTCTCATAGTCGAATTTCCACATCTGACTTTCATATGGCAACTTTAGAACGGGTCTCACTGCACCGATATCAAGAACAAGAATCTTAACTTATTTTCTCTTCCCCTGACCATACGTTTGAGGATAATTGTAGCATCAGTTGCCCCAGTTGAGGTAATAACAGTGTGGACACGAAAGCACGGGTCTCCCTGATCTGTATAGCTCACGTCAACACTGGGTTTTGCATTCGTTCAACTGGGGTAGCCCCAAGACTGTGGTTTATAGAAAATTTCTTTGTTAATCTTCAACAGCACCTTCCAAACCCCTGACCTCGACCACCGAGTAGAACAAGGGCAACAGATACAAGGGAACACCACTGCCTGCAAGTACACACACCTTCCTGGCTTGCAAATATATCGCCGTTCCTTCACAGTCGCTGGGTCAAAATCCTGGAACTCCCTCCCTAACAGCACTGTGGGTGTACCTACACCACAGGGACTGCAGCGGTTCAAGTAGGCAGCTCACCACCACCTTCTCAAGGGTAACCAGTGATGGGCAATAAATGCTGGCCTTGACCACATCCCGCGACTGAATAAAATAAACTACTGCTCCATATGGTAACTGCGGCTGTCAGTTAGCAGGCAGTCCATTCACCTCTGCAACTTGCAACTGAACCCAGCTCTGATGGATGGGATGAATCTTTCCTCTGCCTCTG
Organism: Cetorhinus maximus; assembly: GCF_964194155.1. Lineage (NCBI taxonomy): Eukaryota > Metazoa > Chordata > Chondrichthyes > Lamniformes > Cetorhinidae > Cetorhinus > Cetorhinus maximus. The sequence goes on along the minus strand of NC_135888.1, from coordinate 16,487,681 downwards.
TAGGTGAATTGCTCCGCAGTTTTTTTATTCGTTCATGGGGCGTGGGCTTCACTGGCTAGGCCAGCATTTATTGCCCATCTCTAACTGCCCTTGTTCAGAGGGCATTTAAGAGTTAACCACATTGCTGTGGGTCTGGAGTCACATGTAGGCCAGACCAGGTAAGGAAGGCAGATTTCCTCCCCTAAAGGGCATTAGTGAACCAGATGGGGTTTTTACGAGAATCGGCTATGGTTTCATGGCCATCATTAGAGTTTTAGTTCCAGATTTTTATTGAATTTAAATTCCACCATCCACCATGCGAACCTTGGTCCCCAGAGCATTACACTGGGCCTCTGGATTACTAGTCCAGGGACAAATAGCCTGCCTCCCCAGTGAAATGAACTGGAACAGTTTCAGCTTTTGGTGGGTGGAAATTCTAATAACCTATTTAAAATTAAATATCTGAGCTCTCCCCATAGCCACGCGAGTAAAGGCATTGACCACGATCACACTAAGTCATTCAAACCAGAAGGTCCAGGTTGGATTCTTGGTCTGTGCAGAGGTGGCTGATCGCACCACGGACAGCGATTAGGGCCAGGCCCAGGCTTGGGAAAAGTCAGGCCGGGGTTCTGACGTCTGATTGCTATCAGGCAGCCTGCGCTGGAAAGCATGTCTTGGTTTTTGCGATAGCTGAAAGCGCAAGGAGAAAAGTTTCAAGATAGGAAAGGTCTCAAAGCACGTACTCACCAGCTGGTTGTCTTTCAACCAGAAACGTTCAGGGAAGGGGTTACCAGCCAGCACCACACATGGTAATGTCAGAGACCGACCCTCCAGCACATTGACAACCGGGGCACTAGCTACCACATCAGGGGCAACTTTGGACGAAAACAGAAGGATCGAGTCAGGCACGAACAATTCAGCATTTCACTGCAGATTGGACTGTTCTTTGTGATCAGTAAATTCTAGCATCATAACCAGAGAGGAAGAAGATTGTTTTCACTCCAGCTTCCCCTCTGTGAAGCCTCATTAAACCTCCTCATTCTATATAGTCTCCGAGCGGCCACATCCAGCTTTCTAACAGCTGTGGAGCATTCGCTTCAGAATAAATTAAAAAAAATCGAGGTAATCTGAACAAAAAGGGAATCATTGTCTTGTAAAACAATCAGCAGCTATTTTATTTGAATAAAAAATCCTAGGTATTTACTCAAAGAAGGAATGTGGATATAAAGACGACCGCGGAGCTGAGCACTACAACATGGAGTGCCAAGCCTGCCGTGTGAGTCTTACACCTGTCTAAATGTTTGGTTTGAGAGAAATGGCCTGTGCCCCACGTGTCAAATACCTCAATGGTGTAAAAAGGAACAAGGAAAGAGTATGGTCGCCCGACCCATTCTGCCCAAGCCGCCACTAAAATCTGCCGCCGCCCCACCAGAATAGTGTTGGTATTCAGACAATCATACTTCTATTCACCAGGATACATGGAAAACGTAGAATGGGTTGGAACAGATTTACCAACAAGCAGAAACCACCTCCTGCTCATCCAGTGCAAAATCTGGTCTCTCTTTCCCGAGCATGTGGAATAAATATACCAAGAAAGGTGAAGAGTAATGGTTAGGGAACCCTGCCTGCAATGGTATCCCCAAGCTAGGCATGGCACGGTCAAGGGCAGTGTGGAGCTCCACTTGTACTGCCCTCACTGCAACCCTTAAGCCTCTAACTCTGTTGCCACCACTTACATGGCTATTGTTAGAGCTTTGTAGAGTTTTGGGCACCCAGTCAGCAGGACGGTATAACAATCATGGAAAAAGTGCAGTGCAGGTTCATTATAGGACATTACCAGGTCCCCTCCCAGTCACTCACCATCTTGACTTGGAAATATATCGCCGTTCCTTCACTGTCACTGGGTCAAAATCCTGGAACTCCCTCCCTAACAGCACTGTGGGTGTACCTACACCATATAGACTGCAGCGGTTCAAGAAGGCAGCTCACCACCACCTTCTCAAGGGCAACTAGGGATGGGCAATAAATGCTGGCCCAGCCAGCGAAGCCCACATCCCATGAATGAATAAAAAAAAACAGGGGCTTTCAGTCAGGAAGAGAGACTCAAATGTTAAGGGTTTTCTCACCAGAACTGAGAAGGTGAAGGGAGAAGTCTTTAAAATCATGTTAGAATAAATAGTGATAGCTTATTTCCACTGGTCAATGGGGTGGGAATGAGGCAGCATAAATTTAAGGCAATCACTAAAGTGATGAAAAATAATGTTGGAGAAAAAAATCTTTGCACAGAAGTTGGTTCAAATGTGGAATTCTCTGTCTGGAAAACACTGCTGAAGCAGCAGCCAAAAATCCTTCTTAATGGAGTTACAGGAAGATATAGATGGGATGATCAAATGGGTAGATAAGTGGCAGATGGAATTTAACCCTGAAAAGTGTGAGGTGATACACTTTGGAAGGAGTAATTTGACAAGGAAGTATTCAATGAACGGCATGACACTAGGAAGTTCTGAGGAACAAAGGAACCTTGGCGTGTGTGTCCATAGATCTCTGAAGGCGGAGGGGCATGTTAGTGGGGTGGTGAAAAAGGCATATGGGACACTTGCCTTTAACAATCGAGGCATAGATTACAAAAGTAGGGAGGTCACGTTGGAGTTGTATAGAACCTTGGTGAGGCCACAGCTGTAGTACTGTGTGTAGTTCTGGTCGCCACATTATAGGAAAGGATGTGATTGCACTGGAGGGGGTGCAGAAGAGATTCACCAGGATGTTGCCTGGGATGAAACATTTAAGTTATGAAGAGAGGTTGGATAGACTTGGGTTGTTTTCGTTGGAGCAGAGAAGACTGAGGGGCGACCTGATTGAGATGTACAAGATTATGAGGGGCAGGGACATGGTGGATAGGGAGCAGCTGTTCCCCTTAGTTGAAGGGCCAGTCACAAGGGGGCATAAGTTCAAGGTGAGGGGCAGGAGGTTTAGGGGGGATGTGAGGAACCCAGAGGTGACGGTCTGGAATGCAGTGCCTGGGAGGGTGGTGGAGGCGGGTTGCCTCACATCCTTTAAAAAGTACCTGGATGAGCACTTGGCACGTCATAACATTCAAGGCTATGGGCCAAGTGCTGGTAAATGGGGTTAGGTAGGTAGGTCAGGTGTTTCTCACCTGTCGGTGCAGACTCGATGGGCCGAAGGGCCTCTTCTGCACTGTGATTCTGTGATTCTAAGTTAGATATTTGCTTTAAAAAGAGAAATGTTAAAGAGGTATAGGGAAGCTCATGTGGGGAAAAGGCATGCTGGTGCAGATCTAATGGGCCTGTTTCTGGGCTATAACATCCTGTGACTCACCAAGACCGGTGATAGTCAGTGCTGCTTCTGCACGGATCACTCCAAACTGGTTCTGCGCCTCGCACACATACCTGGCTTCATCATCCAACCACACACCTGTAAAAAAAGTAAAGGTGTAAGTCTGGTACTGGCTGGGAGGGGGGAGAACCAGACACCACAGCTGACTCATGCCAAGTGAATGCCTGAATCCGTGGCTATTAATAAGTGGAATTAAACAGAATTGGGTCTCTGGGCATCTTCACAATAAATCATCTGCTTTTTTATATGGAATTAATGGGAAAGGTTTTTGTGTATTGAATCAACATTTCACATTGTGAACTTGTTTCTGCACAAGTTGTTTTCCAGAGAATGGGACTGTCTAACAAGGTAGCATATTGTAAATGAATATACGCATCCTGGGTCTGAATGCAGGCTGAACTGGAGGGGTAAGTGTCTCTGCTGAATGTAAAGATCCGACACAAAGTAAGGTCAGGCAGTCGCAGATCGCTTTCTTTGTTTCACTCCCTGTCTTACTGTTGACATGGGAATATTCAAAGGTCCCAATAGCTTTGTGTGTCCAACAGGTCGATGTGATGCATCCAGTGTGTGGGTGAAGAGTGTGAGCAGGCTTTCCACCTTTGTGTTCTGGTTTGCTTCTCATTTTCAAGCCTACACCGCTGGTTAGCAGCAATGCGAAAAAGAGAGTCAAATGCGTAAGTCTCTTCCTGCCAGCACACATCTCCCCAACAGCGAGTCCTTTGCTGTGCCTCTTCGTGGTAACACATGGAACCCTGGCCCCTTGAAGCTCCGGGCCAAAGCGTCAGAGGAACTAGGAGGGGCTTTGGCCCTCAGACATGCAGGCCGCCATGCAGACACGCCCCGATACTCCTGAACCAAACTTGCAGCTCTGGGCCAATAGCTTCGCTGTCATGTGGATACCTCGGGAGAGTTGAAGGCTAAGGGAGTAAACCCTGATGAAAAATCCGGCAGACTGATCTAGAAACATGTTATCTTTCCGGCAACTCCTGCAGCCAAGCTGGTGCCAAACATAGTGCTCCGCACTCCTATAGACTCAACCGGGGAAGTCAAGAGGGAGACCCTAATGTTTGGGCAGCCCAGGGTCTCCATAAATTTTGTCCAGGCTTGCAATTTGGAGTGGATGCTCCAGTTTCGCTGTAGAGCATTAACACAATACTGGAGACAGCACTTACGGGCGCAACTCAATTGGCGTAGAGAACGGGTGCTCTGGACTGTCTCCGACATGGGGAGGGATCATCATGTCCCACTGGTCAGCCTCAAGTCGGGTAGCCCCTGACTAGTAAGGCACTAACCCCGCCATGGGCCATTTGCTTCAGCAGGTGCTTGGAGCTTAGAGTCTCGGCTCAACAAGTGGACAGAATCCATCACACCAGACAAACAAAACAAGGGGAAAGGAAGAAGATGCCAATTCATTGATTGGTAAGCTGGAATGTCAGGACCATGAGTATGGGACTGATCGACAACTGCCAGCTGGTCGATAACAGGCATAAATCAGCTGTGACCAACATGGAATTGGTAGGCTGAACATGGACATGGCATCTGTACATGAGGCCAGGCTCACCGCAAGCTGATCACTAAAAGACAAACGTTACACGTTTTGTTTTTATGCCGGTGATTTTTACGACTATTTTACTTCCTCGCTCACTGAACGGTGGTAGATGTTTATCAGGAAAATATGCAGACATAAAGTATTGTGTGAGCACACGTGCCTAAAACAGCGTCAACGTAGCCATACTTGTAGCTATCAGCATTTTCTGGACAACTCTATTGTAGAACCCCTTATACTTACTCTCTATGAACAAGCTGCCTGTCTCCAGTTGGCTAACAAAGCTCATTGAATCAGCTTTGGCAAAGAGGGGCTGTCCGTCAAGTCGTTGCCAGGTGACCTGTGGAGCGGGGTCTCCGACCGCACGGCAAGGTAACGTCACATTATCACCGATAGCCACAGAGACATCAGAGGGGGTCTCTGAGAACAGAGGGGCAGCTGAGAAAAAGGAGGCAGGAATACGTCAGACACAGCTCACCAAGCTCCACGACATCTTCAATTAACGGCCACACAAGACCAGCAGAGAACTGGTTCGTAATGAGTTCTTAAAATCTGCAGAGCACAACTTACACCCAACGTCTAACATGACCGTGGCAGAGGAGGTGCCAGCCTCATTGGTGGCCACACAGCTATACTTTCCCGCATCCACCTCCTGCACCTCCCTTATCATTAGTGTACCATGAACTGGATCAACTTCTGCAAATGGGGCCAGGGTCAGCTCCAGGTCACCTGCTCAGAAATACAGTTCAGCATCATTATCACACACAAGATATTTTTGTATTCCAAAAAAACACTTTTGAGAAGATTCCTGTAAAGATTTAAAATCACATTTTTTTCCCAACCATCTAATGCAGTTCTTGCAACTATTTAGATGGATGGTTTGCTCTCATCCCTCCACAAACCTGACACCACACCCTGGGAACGACTCTCACTCTGGTTCATGACCCTTCCATCAATGGGAACGGTTTCTCCCTACTCACTGTTTCAAAACACCATAGTGCTAGGCATTGTTGCTCCAGAATTCTGCACTCCCGGACTGACCCTGAGTAAGACCGTACTCCCGGACTGACCCTGAGTACTACCATACTTCCGGATAGACCCTGAGTAATTTTGTACTCCAACTGACTCTGGGTAATACTGTACTCCCAGATTGACCCTGAGTAATATTGTACTCCCAGACTGACAATGAGTAATACCGTACTCCCGATTGACCGAGTAATACTGTACTCCTGGACTGACCCTGAGTAATACCGTACTTCCGGATAGACCCTGAGTAATTTTGCACTCCAACTGACCCTGAGTAATACTGTACTCCAGGATTGACCAAGTAATACCGTACTCCCAGATTGACCGAGTAATATTGTATTCCCAGGTTGACCCCGAGTAATATTGTACTCACAGGTTGACCCTGAGTAATATTGTACTCCTGGACTGACCCTGAGTAATACCGTACTCCCGGATTGACCGAGTAATACTGTACTCCCGGACTGACCCTGAGTAATACCGTACTTCCAGATAGACCCTGAGTAATTTTGCACTCCAACTGACCCTGAGTAATACTGTACTCTAGGATTGACCAAGTAATACCGTACTCCCAGATTGACCGAGTAATATTGTATTCCCAGGTTGACCCCGAGTAATATTGTACTCACAGGTTGACCCTGAGTAATATTGTACTCCTGGACTGACCCTGAGTAATACCGTACTCCCGGATTGACCGAGTAATACTGTACTCCCGGACTGACCCTGAGTAATACCGTACTTCCAGATAGACCCTGAGTAATTTTGCACTCCAACTGACCCTGAGTAATACTGTACTCTAGGATTGACCAAGTAATACCGTACTCCCGGATTGACCGAGTAATACTGTGCTCCCGGATTGACCCTGAGTAATACTGTATTCCAGGACTGACCCTGAATAATCCTGTACTCCGGGCTGACCCTGAGTAATACTGTGCTCCCGGGCTGACCCCTGAGTAATTTTGTACTCCCAGATTGACCCTGAGTAATACTGTACTCTGGATTAACTGTGTAATACCGTACTCCAGATTGACCCCAAGTGATGCTGCACCGTCCCCATGACCCTGAGTAACATCAATATTCTGCTGACTCATGTATCCTTGGTAATTCTCATAAATTTAAATCGCTGCTCATTCAACATGCCAGACACAGCACATATGGTGTTGCATATTGGAATTTTAATTGACACAGGCTCTGCACTGCTCACTCCACTACCAGCGTCACAGCAGGGGGCTGTGGGATAGCGTCCAGGAAACTCTCCACCCATTGCGTTGCCAATACCTTTGTACCATTTGACCTCAGGCTGTGGGACTCCCGCAGTTCGACATTCCAGGAATGCCATCTCCATGACGGCAGCGAGCACCACCGGATTCAGCACGGTGATCGTGGGGATCTCTGCAGGTGCACAGACACAATCTGGTTAGAATGGGCGCTGGACCACAAAAGGCTGCAAGCAACCTGAAAAGACATCCCACCTTTATTCTGATTTACCTCTGAACAATGTTGAAATTGTTCTGCATTCCACCCCCGATTAACTGTTAATATAATTACAAAGGCAGGAAAAATATATCAACTACGAATTAACGTCAGAAGGAATAGGAGTAGGAAGTAGGCCATTCAGCCCCTCGAGCCTGCTCCATCATTCAATAAGATCTTGGCTGATCAGATTGTGGCCTTAGCTCCACATTCCTGCCTGCCCCCCACAATCCCTGACCCCCTTGTCGATTAAAAATCTGTCTAACTCAGCCTTGAATATATCCAAAGGCCCAGTCTCTGCTGCTCTCTGCGGAAGAGAATTCCAAAGACTCGGGACCCTCCGAGAGACGAAATTCGTGCTCATCCCCGTCTTAAATGGGAAACCCCTTTTTTTTTGAAACTGCGCCCCCTTGTTCTAGAATCCTCCAGGAGGGGAAACGTCCTCTCAGCATCTTCCCTGTCAAACCCCCTCAGAGTCTTATATGTTTCACGTGTCTCTGAAGTGATTTTTTTCCCTGACCTGTGTTGTAGCAGCTTAAATCAGAGCAAGCGCGTGCAGACAGATCCCCTCTCTCCCGCTTTCTCTGTCTGAGGGTGGGTTTGGCAGCAGCTATTACTCCAGGTGCACCCCACATCTGCTCCCCTTACCCGAGTATTTCAACTTCGCTTCCTCCCGGTCTGTTCCAATCGCGTTCGACGCGAGGCAGGTGTAACTCCCAGCATCCTCCGGGACAGAGTCTTTTATTATTAAAGTGCCAAACTCGTTGACGGTGAATCTGAGAGGGAAAAAAAAAAATGGACAGAATCCAAATTGAAACCCTTGACCAGACACAAGGAGCTTACACAATGTCTTTAAGCAGGTGCATGAACTTGTGCCTAATACCTCAGGAGAAATGAAGAGTAAAACACTGGACTTTTGTCCAAACAGGCCCAGGAAAATATCTGTCAAGGATATTAACAGGCAAATAGCGTGTTCAAAAGACTTATTTTAAAAACAGGTTGGTACCTCCAACAAAATGGAAAACAAAGAAATAAAATGGGGACACAATGAGTATTTTGACCCAGTAATCCTGACAGTAATTCCCAGGTTTGAGTTCCTAAGTTCAAGGGCATGTCCAATTGCCCTTTGTAGGGTCCTGTGGAATCTGTGCCACCACACTAACGCCAATGGATCTCATTCCCACTGGAAGCTCGTGCTTTGTGGAGCCAGAACTTCATTCACCTGAGCAGAGGTGGTGTCTTGTGCAGGGAAGAAAATACAAACATTTAACCCCCCTCACCCAAAGAATGACATAATCAAAAAATAAAACGTTAAGCCTCTGTCTCCTTCAGGCAAACATCAAATGATCATTCCCTTTAGTCAGCTCATGGACTTGTAGTGCTAAATGTACATCCAAATCCACTCAGGTTCAAGTACAGGCTGATAAACAGAAATTTCCACAGAATGTGAGAGATCACTTACCCACAGGTCAGCCCATGCTAATATCAGGAAGGTCTACATGCACTTACATGCCAGGCAGAGGAGGAATAGCTAGTCTATCAAACCTGGCAAGGCCATCCTACCTAAAAAAACTTCTTACCAACCCCTCCCTCACCCCATACCTCCCAGCCACCCCGGTTTGTTCATTTTCACCATAGCCTTAGTTGACATCGTCTTGCTTCTTCCCTGATTTTCTTCAAGCCTCCCTCAGTCCACATCTCAATGTTATCCACCCATCCGATTATTCTTCTTCCTCTTCTGTTTTTACCCCCAGTTTCTCCTTCAATTGTTACCAGGATAAGGCTGTTTGGTCTTCATTTACAATGCCTGAACTTGGCTATCTTTCTCTCTCTAACTGTACTTGGCAGCCATTTTGATTCCTGAACTTCGACTCTTGATGTAACCCACTCACTGGCCTTTCTGTCCATCCAGCTGATTCTGACCATCCTCCGCCAAATCCACATTTCAAAGACCGTTCTCCTCCCCTCATCCTCTTTCTTCAGGGTCCAACTCTCACATCCATGGAGTGCAACACTCCACACTAGTGGTGGCATTAGGCGTTTTTTCAACTTTGTGCCGATGTTTTTGGGCTTCCAGCCACTACTTCGGTCATTGGTCAGGCCTCCTGCGGTAGCTAATCTAACCTGGACTTCACTCATCCTCCTGGCCAATGTAATTCTCTGTGACAGGCAAAAAGGAGAGCAAAAAAAAATCCAAAGCCAATAAGGGGAAAAAAAATACTTGAAGAAATTTCTCCAAGACCCCCCCTCCGAGGGAATTGAAACCAGTCCAGAGGATCACATCGTTCCCTGGGCTGTCAACACACAGGGTGTCGAGAGGTAGCTAAATGGTGTAAAATAGTGTAATTTTTTTATTCATTAACAGGATGTGGGCATCATTGGTGAGGCCAGCATTTATTGCCCATCCCTAATTGCCCTTGAGAAGGTGGTGGTGAGCTGCCTTCCTGAATCGCTGCAGTCCATGTGGTGTAGGTACACCCACAGTGCTGTTAGGAAGAGAGTTGCAGGATTTTGACCCAGAGACAGTGAAGGAACGGTGATAGATTTCTCTTTCTTTCCCTTTCCTTCAGGCTATAGGGTCTGTATATGCTATCTGCTGCTTCTTCCAACTGGAGCACATAGTGAGGCAACCACCGAACCTTGGGAATAAGGTTAGGCCCGCTATTAAACAACGTAACCTTCAGGGGGCCTACACAGTCAGGTTGGATTCATTTTCAACACAAACACAGAAAATGCTGGAAAAACCCAGCAGGGTTAACAACATCGGTGGAGAGAAAGACAGAGTTAATGGAAATGTTAATTCTGACTTTCCCTCCACAGATGCTGTTAGGCCTGCTGAGTTTTTCCAGCATTTTCTGTTTTTGTTTCAGATTTCCAGCATCTGCAGTATTTTGCTTTTATATTGGATTAATGTTCAGTTTGACCTAATATATTAAAAAAGATTACATTCGTACAAGTAGGGAGGGACGACTGATAAGAAAAAACAATTTATAAAAGTCTTATTAATGTGCCTGTTCTAATGTTAAAAGACACCAGTAGCCTGATTCATCGCCAAGATTGGTAGCTGGTTCTAATTCCTCTCAAGTTTGAATACATCCATGTTATTCTTGCAGTAGAACTAATTATTTCTAGATAGCATCCATGCCAGAAAACTCTGGGCAATGCTGCAGCTTTCTTTAGAGCAGCACCCGAGTGAGGCTTTTCTTCAGGATCACAGATAACTTCCCTTAATCCCGGCAATTTTCAATTTTCCTTTTGCTTTTACGAATGGGCCCCCTTTTACTTTGTCATCGTAAATGGTTCCTATTGCTGGCCAACCTTTCTGTCATCGTTGTAAATCGCTTCTAATTACTGGCCAACCTTTCCTTATTGAAGTTTTAGTCGGCCATCTGTACGTTAGTAAAAGCACAAGCCTGACAAGAGTTTGAAGACAAGCTTGCAACCTTTCTGTCTCTTCGTCCACCCACTGACTTCTCCCCATACAGCAGGAGCACTCAGCCTAGGTTACTACCAAAAGCTGAGCGCACACAGACGTGTTATGAGCATAGGTGATGCTGCAGCAGATCTACAGCCCTGCTCTGCGCAAAGCCTCACAACCTGTGCCATTGCGTTAACTCGTTTTAAACCCGGGGCTAAATGAAACATTTACTGACCACCTCGTGCTGATCCCTTTTGAAGCTACACCCTACCAGGTAAATACACCACCGGGTTTCTCTGCTCCTGCGCCTTTTCTTATTGTAGCTTTTACATAGGAAACTCAGAAATAGGAGCAGGAGTAGGCCATTCGGCCCCTCAAGCCTGCTCTGCCATTCAACAAGATCATGACTGATCTTCCATCTCAAGTCCACTTTCCGGCACTAACCCAATTCCCTTAGTGCCCAAAAAATGTGTCAATCTCCATCTTAAAAACAATCAACAACTGAGCATCCACAGCCCTCTGAGGCAGAGAATTCCAAAGATTCACCATCCTCGAGTGGGAAAATTTCTCCTCATCTCAATCCCTCTTATTCTGAGACTGTGCTCCCCAGTTCTAAGCTCTCCAGTCAGGGCAAACAGCCTGTTAGCATCTACCCTTTTAAGCCCTCTAAGAGTTTCCTAAGTTTCAATGAGGTCACCTCTGATCCTTATAAACTCCAGAGAATACAGACCCATTCTACTCAATCTCTCCACATCCTCATCCCAGGAGTCAATTTTTAATGAAATTTTCTCGCAGCATTTCTAAGACAAGTAAATCCTTCCTTAGCGAACAAGACCAAAACTACACAGTTCATGTTTAGTTCATAGTGCCTCTCCTCATTCTGGCTGCCAAAATATATCACTTCACACTTCTCTGTGTTAAATTTCAGCTGCCATGTGTCTGCCATGTGTAGCAAAGATTCAGGAGAAAGAGCATCTGGAAAGAAGCCACATCACTAACATTCAGAACTAAGCTGCCAAAAATATCGCCAGATGTTGCAATCAAATTTTGCAACGCTCAGTAAATGTGTGAAGATTGCAAAAGTCTTGCACATTGCTACCAAATGAACCCAATTTGGGGATGACTAGAAGCGAGCTTTCAACAAGTGAAACGACCTTTAACCTCTTGGCTGAGCAGCATCCCGACAAAATACGTGCAGGTGGGTTTTAACTGTGCTGCAGCCAATCCAGGCAGAGCATACTGATCAGTCACCATTAGCAACAGCAAACAGGCCGTCGCCAAACCGAGGCCCAAGTCTCATCTCGATCTGACACTAAACTGCGCCTCGAGGCAGCTGACCAGTTTTAGGCCACAGCAAGGTCAGTTGCCTGGGGAGGGGCAGGGGAGGCATGAACAGGGTGGGGAGAGGGGGTGAAGGTGCCAGGTAAGGCATGGGGTGAGGGGGCGCAGCAGCCTACAATGTTTTTGTGAGGTGCACAGGGTCGTTCCTGCTCCTCCTGGACCCACCCCCCCCAAGAATAAATTTACAGCTTACCTTTTTAGGACTTCCCCAGCTCTATCAGCAGTGAAAGAGCGGTCACCAGAGTGGACCAGTTCTCACCAGAATGGCGACCGGGGTCCTATATTATTTTAAACTCATTCACGAGATATCTGGCACTGCCAGGATTATTGCCCATCTGCTGAGAAGGTGCTTGAGAAGGTGGTGTAGGTACAGCTGTACGAAGTAAATCCCAGGATTTTGGCCCAGCAACAGTGAAGGAACGGCCATATAGTTCAAATTCAGGATGGTAAGTGGCTTGGAGGGGAACTTGCAGGGTCTGCTGCCCTTGTTCTTCTGGACGATGGAGGTCATGGGTTTGGAAGGTGCTGTCGAAGGGACCTTGGTGAGTTTCTGCAGTGCATCTTGTAGATGGTACACACACTGCTGCCACTGTGCGTCAATGGTGGAGGGAGTGAATGTTTAACGTGGTGGATGTAGTGCTGATTAAGCGGGCTGCTTTGTTCTGGATGGTCTCGAGCTTCTTGAGTGTTGTTGGAGCCACACTCATCCAGGCAAATGGAAAGTATTCCATCACACGTGACTTACGCCTTGTGGATGGCGGACATGCTATTTGGGGAGTCAGGAGATCAGTTACTTGCCACAGAATTTCCAGCCTCTGACCTGCTCTTGTAGCCACAGTATTTATATGGCTAGTCCAGTTCAGTTTCTGGTTAAAGGTGACTCCAGGACGTTGACGGTTGAAGATTCTATGATGGTAATGTCAATAAATGCGAAAGGGAAATGAGGAGAATCTCTCTAATTGGAGACAGTCATTGCCTGTATAGCGTAGGACCCCAATTTACATGCTGTAAGTGGCTTATCACCAGAAACAGACAGGCAGTTTGTCTGCTATGAGAGTGGCAGCCAGTTGCTGGGTGGGATGTTGCACATTAAGAGAATCAGTAGTCGTGGGGATAGGGCAGGCAAGTGGACAGAAGATTAGCTCTGACCTTATTGAATGGCAGAGCTGGCTCGAGGAGCTCTTGCTCCAATTACTAAGTCTATCAATCCCATTTTGAGAGGTCATTAACATCCTGTTACCACTGATTTCAGCAAGTTAAAGTTGACTTTATAGATTGCAGAAAGCACTCAATCACTCATTTTTCTATGGCTGCTTCATTGCTGTTGTCTTTCAGCCTTAATTTGCACCATAGGAAATGAGTAACTGCGACTCCTTAAATTGCTCTGTGTTATACACATCATCATCATCATCTTGGGCTCCACAATCACCTAGGCAGTCTAAGCAATATTCCAGCCTTGCCTTGTATTATTTTAACCCAAGTGGAGCTGCAAAGAGTCCTCAGGGCAAAAAAACACTCACCCTATCAAAATGTCAAATGGTATCTACAATGACGGTACAAAACACTGCCAGCCAAAACCAACATTGCAAGCTTTCGCCTCAGGACTTTGCATTTATGAAAAACTTTATCACATCTTTGGGGCATTCCAGAACACTCCACAAGCAATGAATTACTTTTTGAAGTGCACTCTTGGCACTTGATTAGGTTAGCACAGCAAACCATTTATACACATTGAGGTTCACAACAGGTAAGTGGCCAATTAATAATCTAACTCAAGTTCGACGATGTTTGAACAGCAAAGTCGAGTAACTTAAGACCTGAATTAATGGACACCAATTTAAGGAGGACGGCAAACGGACTAAGGACAACATGAGGGAAAGTGAGTGGTTAGGGCCTGGAATGCACTGCCTGAGAACATGGTGGAGGCAGATTCGATTGTGGCTTTCAAAAATAAATGATCTGAAGAGAAAACAAACTGCAGGGCCACGGGGAGAAGAAGGGGAGGGGACTAATTAAGTTGCTCTCGCAGGGAGCCAGCATGGGCAAGGTGGGAGGAATGGCCTCCTTCTATGACATGTCTTAAATTGGAATCAAAGATCGCCTAGCTGGACACATCAAAACACATCAATAGACAATCATTCAACAATCCAAATGCAATGGAATTATGAATACTAGCCATCAATCCCAATTTCCCTGGCTCTGAGTGAAATACTAGAGCCCAAACTGAGAGTGTTCGCTGGCTAGTAATTTCTTTACTCAGAGAGTAGTTACGATGTGGAATTCACTCCCGCATGGAGTATAGGCCACTCACGTTGATGCATCCTAGGGGAAGCTAGATAAGTGCATAGGGGAGAAAGGAATAGAAGGACCTGTTGTTAGAGTGAGATGATGCAAGATGGGAGGAGTATACACTGGTATAGGGCAGGCGGGCTGAATGGCCTGATTCTGTGCTGGAAACACTAAGTAATCCTCTCCAACTATGGAGGAGCATTGAGTACAATATCACAGAATCACAGAATTGTTACAGCGCAGGAGGCTATTCATCCCATTGGATTTCCACTGACATTCCAAATGAGGAATTCACTTACTGTCATCCTCCTACCTTCTCCCTCCAACCCGGCACGTTCTTCACTCTAACCCAGCACCTTCTTCACTCTAACCCAGCACGTTCTTCCCTCTAACCCAGCACGTTCTCCCTCTAACCCAGCACGTTCTTCACTCTAACCCAGCACCTTCTTCCCTCTAACCCAGCACCTTCTTCACTCTAACCCAGCACGTTCACCCCTCTAACCCAGCACGTTCTTCACTCTAACCCAGCACGTTCTTCCCTCTAACCCAGCACGTTCTTCACTCTAACCCGGCACGTTCTTCCCTCTAACCCAGCACGTTCTTCCCTCTAACCCAGCACGTTCGTCCGTGTCAGATGAGTGTCCAATTCTGTTTTGAATGCTTCAATTGAACCTGCCTCCGGCACAGTCTCAGGCAGTGCATTCCAGACCTTAACCGCTCGCTGTCTGAAAAAGTTTATCCTCACGTCGCTTTTGCTTTATTTGACCAATCCCCTTGTTCAGGAACGGGAACAGTTTCTCCCTATCTACTGGAACTAGGTCTATGCAGTTTGACGCTCAAAAGTCCGATTAGTCCAACCTTCTGCTGTGACAGTTCGGAGGGTTTGTCCGAAATATTTGTGGACACGAGTCCCAATGTAAGCAGCGAAGGACAGTTAGCTGGGGAAAAGCTAAAGGCTGGGATGGTGTAGGTCGACCTGGGACTTCATACTGCAAAGTTATGGCATTTTGTCCAGTCTTTGATTTTTACCAAAATCAATTAAGTTAGACTATGGTTAGACAGCATGTCTGAAAGCTGAAAAAAACATCTTTAAAGGAATCTTTGTCATGGAAAGAATGAAAGGTGAAGAGTTGTATTCCAGACAGCTACAACTAGACCAGTCCAGGTGAGGTCAAACAGCTAACTGCTGGCCAACCACAGAACCATAGAAAAGTTACAGCACAAAAAGAGGCCATTCAGCCCATTGTATCTGTGCCAACTGGGGAAAAAAATCTAGCTGCCCATTTTAATCCCACCTTCCAGCGCCTGGTCCAAAGCCTCGCAGGTTA
Source organism: Cetorhinus maximus (assembly GCF_964194155.1). Taxonomy (NCBI): domain Eukaryota; kingdom Metazoa; phylum Chordata; class Chondrichthyes; order Lamniformes; family Cetorhinidae; genus Cetorhinus; species Cetorhinus maximus. Next base: position 16,471,930 of record NC_135888.1, on the reverse strand, counting down.
TAGCACTTCAGGCGCAGGTCCAGGTGCCTTTTACATCAGTCGAGCATTTCAGCCTCAACCACCAACTTGGGCAGTGACACCGACCACCCTCTGGGTGAAAAGGTTTGTCCTCATGTCCCCTCTAACCCTTCTACCCATCACCTTGGGAAGCATTTTCTCCCCGGCGGGGGTTGGGGGAGGGGGGGTGTTGGGCGGGAGCAGGCGCCCAGCCAAACGCCGCCCACGATCAGCTGGGCACAGCTATTTTATGTGGGCGGGCCAATGAAGGCCCGGCCAGCGTGACGCGCGCCTGGAACCGCCGTGCGCTCCCTGTGTTGGGGGGAGGGGGGTTACCCGAGTCAGGGCCTGCGCTTTTTCATGAATGTGCGCGAAAGAGCGCAGGAATGCCCCCGAGGCACAGAGCTGCCTCAGGGAGATTAGTTTAAGTTCGAAAACATTTAATTAAGGAAAAAAAAATTTTTTTAAGACATGTCCCCTCATGTGAAGCTGTCACATGAGCTGGGACGTGTCTATTAATTTTATTAAAAATGTTTACAAGACTTTAAAAACCTTCATGAAACCTGATCCCGTCCGTGGAGGAGGCTTCACGATAAATGTGAAGGCCGCCTGGGCTCTTCGCCTGCCCGTCAACCTTAAGCTCAGTTAATGGTTTCAATTGATAGTTAACTGGCCTTAACAGGCCTTTGACAGTTCGGTGGGCGCACAGCCGACTCCGGTGAACGCGCACCGAACTGAAAATCTGAATGAAGCGCGGTGACGTCAGGACGCACGCCCGGCCTCACCCCGCGTCATCTTACGCCTTGGCGAGCGGGCCCCGCCCCCCATTCGCCGAGCCAAACATTCTGCCCCTTAAACCTGTGCCGCCTGGTAATTGACCTCTCTGCTGGGGGAAACCAATACAGCTCCGAACAAATAAAAAAAAAATTAAACACAACATAAAACTTAAAATATTCTACGTTATCAGTGGTGCTGGATGGAGATCTGGAAAGGAAATGAGTTTCCCTCCCCAGTTATATTAAATGTTGCACTCCCACTGCTCACCACACTGAGATTAGTGAATGCACAGTCCGGGCAACGAGCCCTGAATCTCCCCATTCAGGCCCAGCACATTGATTGGTGCTGTCACCCTCCGAGGGAGGTTGTTCAGTCCAACGTGTTGAGCTTAGCCTGTCAGTGTAACTCCTCTGTGAGGCACATCCAACCCTCCCTCCACTTACAGCAGGGCAGCACTCCAATGAAAGGCGGCTAAATTCCAGGTCGCTCACCTGTCACTGCTCCTCACAAGTGCGTCCTCGTGAATCCAGACGACTCCAGGATCAGGGTAACCGGTGGCAGAGCAGCTGATTCGGACCTCCGCCCCTCTCAAAAAGCCCTGCGAACTGGGGCTGACAGTGACGTGCGGGGCCTCTGCAAACAAATAGACGAGAAGGTTCCAGAAGGACGACCGTCCCCATTTATTATACAAAAGTAAAAGCACCAAGAATGCTGGAAATGTCCAGCGGGTCGGACAACCTCTGTGCGGCGAGAGAAAGGGAGTTAACATTTCAGGTCAATGACCTGCCGGGTCAGAGACATTAGGTCTGTTTCTCTCTCCACCCGGGCGCTGCCCGACCTGCTGAGCATTTCCAGCATTTTCACGCTTTTATTACAGATTTCCAGCATTTGCAGGATTGGGTTTTTTTGTTTTCCGTTTGTTACGTCTTTGGTTAATTTTAGTATCGCATTATCACAGGTCCAACGTGAAATGCTCCGCCCTCCTCTAAAAAACAGCCAATGAAACCTCTCCAGCGCCTCCCATCACCTTCCGGGGTATTTACGACGAGGGTGAGGTGAGTGGCTGCTTAACAATACAACAAATTACATCAAAATACAAGAGGCAAAAGTTAAAGTTTTTCCTTGATTTTACAGCCGACCTGACTTAGGGGCTGTGCTTGATTTCTCCCTTGTTTTTGTTAATTTAGTTTATTGTTTTGACTTGAAAAGAGTTACAAGAGGCAAAAGAAAATACTCCCCCGTTAACAGAAGCAGGAGGGTCATTAGGACCAGCAAACCTGATGTTTCAACCTCACCAAACAACCTGTCAACATGCCCATCACATTCTGAAACCATTGTTCATTGTTTTCTCTGGTAACTTAGTGCACAAGGTTATTCTTTTGTATTTAAAACCAACGTTCCACCCACTGTCCCTTCCTACTTCTTATTTCCCTATCTTTAACCCTTGTTACACTACGCAATTCACTAGCGTTATTCTACCAACATTAAACTCGAAACAGTAAACCAGCCTCCTCAAAGTCTCCTCTATTCCCAAAGAAATCAAGCCAAACTTCCTTAAATCTTTCAGGGGAAGTTAAAAATCCCCATGCCCGGAATCACCCGATTTCTTCATCTCTCTTCTTCCCTCAAGGCTACTGAAGCAGCCATTTCTCACCGCTGAAGGTACAGAGACTACTGTAAGATCCACTCTTACCAGGTACAAAGAGCCACACCGAGGCTTGGCTTGAACCCTGCATATTGACTGCCATACATTCATAGCGTCCGGCGTTCTCTGACTGCACATTCCAAAAGGCCAGGGATGAATTGCTCAAGAGGGTGACATGCTCATTGTCAACCTGCAGCTCAGTCCCATCCCGCATCCAGGTAATGTTATATCGGACGCTTCCAAGGACTCGGCACGTCAGGACCACCTGATCTCCTGGGAATGCTGTGACGTTTTGAGGAGTTTCCACAATAGGAGGTGGTTCTGGGGAGGGAAAGCAAACAAATGAAGGTTTCTGGTGCCGTGAGATGAGGATCTTAAGATAATAAGAAATAATAATAAAATAATAATAAGAAACGCATAACACCAATAATTCAAATTAAGTCAATGTGTCATGACTTATTTAACGAAATAATTCTACAGGGTAATTTGAGCCACAATCATAGCGTTTTAAAAAGCATCAAATTCATCGTCTTCGACATCCAATGCCGAGTTCACGGAATTTATTCTGAGCTAGAAACAGTAGAGGCGCAAAGGAACCTCAGGGTCAATTTACATAAATCACTAAAATGTCAGGAACATCCACAAAATGTAATTAAAAAGACTAATAGATGCTGGACTTTATATCTCGAGGTCAAAAGTACAAGGGGAAGAAGTCTTGCTACAGCTATACCAAAGCCTGGTTGGACCTCTCTTGGAGTTACTGTGAACAGTTCTGGGTACTAAATCTTAAGAGAGAGAGACTGACCTTGTTGGGGCTGCTGTGTAGATTTACCAGAATGATACCTGGATTCCAGGGTTAAACTACTGGGAGAGGTGACACAAACTAGGGTTGTCTTCCCTGGAATTTACAAGGCTAAGGGATAATTTGATCAAAGTTCTCAAAATATTAAGGGGAACAGGTCAAGTGGAGAGAGGCTATTTCTGTTGGGTGAGGTGTCCAGGACGAGGAGGGTGTAGTTTAAAAATTAAAGCCAGACTTTTCAGGAGTGAAACCAGAAAACACCTCTGCACACAAATAGTGGTAGAAGTTTGGAACCCCCCTTCCACAAATGACAATTCATTCGAGATTAATCCATAAATTTAAAACTGAGATTCATAGATTTTTGTTATCCAAAGGGATTAAGCGATTTGGGGCAAGGGCAGGTATATGGAGCTGAGTCACAGGACAGCCATGATCTCACTGAATGGAAGGACAGGTCTGAGGGGCTGAATGGTCACCTCCTGCTCCTGAATTCAAATACCTCGGGGTTGGGGCTGTTACCGTCCTTCAACCCTGCCCGGTGACCACCTTGTGGGAAAACAGCTGGCTGGGTTACCCTTTCACGGTCATAACACCCGACTGACAGCTCAGTGCCGAGACCCACACAGGGAGAAAGATGGACATCCGAGAATATACACACGCGCAAGTCAGTGATTCAGGAAAGACGGAGGAAATCAGAGGGGCAAAGAATTGGGATGCCGCTTGTACAAACACTAGCTTAGCTCGCACAGTTTCACTTTAGGGGGTCGGTGTTCAGAATGTGCCTGTGGTTGAGGGCATCGAAGGCCCAGTATACGGTGCCGCTGGTTAGTGCCAGGCTAGGCGGTGAATTACTGCCCACCATCTTGAGGAGAGATGGGGCAGGGTTTTCCGGTCGGCGAGCGGGGGCGGGGCCCGCTCAGCAACACGTATTATGACGCGGGATGACGTTGGGTGGAACTCCCGACATTACCCCACATCATTTCCATTTTCAGCAGAATCAGCTGTGTGCCCGCCGACCGGTCAATGGCCTATTGAGGCCATTGAAAAACTAATTAAAGTCATTGATGGACCTGCCTGTCCAACCTTAATGTTGGCGGGCAGGCCGGGAGCCCTGGCGGCCTTGGAAAAAGCATGAAACCTCGTCCACGGGCGGGATGAGGTTTCCTGAGGGTATTTAAATTTTTATCAAATCTTTCAATAAAAGTTATGGACATGTCCCAACTCATGTGACAGTGTCACACGAGGGGACATGTCAGGGAAATTATTTTTATCATTCTATTAAAAATGTTAATTGTGAGCCGATCTCAGTGAGGCAGCACTTAGCCTCAGGGAGATCTGTGCACTCTTCTGCGCGAAAGAGCGCACTCTCGGCTGAGGGAATCCCCCTCCCCGCCCGCACAGGGAACGTATGGCGCTTCCCGGCGGATGTCACGCTGGGCGGGCCTTAATTGGCCTGCCCACATAAAATGGCGGCCCGCCCCCGATCAGGGGTGCCAATCGGAGGCGCGCCCATTCCCACACTTCCCCCTACAACGGGGGGAAAGTTTTTCCCATGGAGCCGATGCAAGGTGATTCCTGAAAGGGAGGGGAGGAAAATCTAAGAGAGAAGGAGACCCCTTGTCTGTAAGCTGACTCTCAGCTCCAACTGGTAAAATGATACAGTACAGGAGGGGGCCATTCGACCCATTGTGCCTGTGACGGGCTCAGTTAAGAGTGGAAAGCCGCGGAGTTCCACGTTGCTGTCTCCGTGGCAATGCCTCGGCCAATCAGGGTCGACTTGCCAACCAATCAGCACCCTTTTCTCCTGTGGTATAAATTGTTGTGATTATCTGAAATTTGGTATTCGTGCACTTGTCCTGATGAGTGCAAGGTGAAAAGCTTCAGCAACATATCCCTCTTTTCGGCAACATAAAAGCAGCAATCTCACCTCCTCCACCTCTTATATATATAAAAAAGTTACCAGTCATTTCTGCATCTCGTGCTGTTCCTGTGTTTGTGCTGGGAATGTAGATAAACTGGAATATTTGTGCAAAAAAACGGAGGCCGGGATTTTCCGGCCCCACTGTCGATGAGCATCATTACAGGCGGGGCAGGAAAATTTGGGGAGCCATTGACTTTGAACAGCTCTCCAAATTTTCCCATGACGATGCCCACCGATTGGCGGGGGGCAGAAATTTTCAATTGCATCAGCGTCCGAACGAGAGCCTCCCCGACTTACTTACCGGTAACAACCAAGAATGTCCGAGCTATGCCTGTGCCCGAGTTACTGATAGCCACACAGTCATAAAAACCTTCATCGGCCCCAGAGACACTCGGGATCTGCCATGTAGTATTCACCGCGTCTCTGAAAAGGGAGAATTCAGCAATCAGGTACCCGAGACCCACAATCACAAAGCAGATCCGCGCTGCGCCAATTGTCACACCGTATCGTGAAGGGTCAAACGGGCAAGTAACCACTTGGTGAAGAGTCCGCTGTTTGAAGGAAGGCTCTGCTCTCTCAGCTGCAGTACTAGCTTTCTGCCACTAGAGGTACTCAATGAGCCATTTCAACTTTGGCACTCCATTGCCTCAAAACCTACCTTGTTGCTGTTTTTCCAGTTTATGCCCCTTGTTCGTTTGGGTTTCACAGATGCATTTTATGTAACCAATCCCAAGGATATGCAGGCATGCGGCCTACAGAGTTTTCCCACCTTCTGCTTAGGTGGCCGATGAAGAACCCGCACCCAAATGAAGGCTGCACCCACAGTCATCAGTGGCTATGTATTTGTAAAGGGATAAAGAGGACTGACCACACGGTGAACTCAGCTGGTGACTGCTCAGCACCAATCTGCTATCAGCCTTCTGCCGATGAAGATCGAAGGCAAGCACCAGGAGGTGTCACACGATCTCTGCACCCCTCCAATCCTGGTCTTGCGTATCCCCGATTCCCATCGCTCCGGCATTGGCAGCTTTTCCTTTAGCTGCCTGGGCCCTAAGCTCTGGAATTCCTCCCCTGAACCTCTCCACCTCCCTACTGCTCCCTCCATCCTTCTGGGGCTCCTTAAAACCTGCTTCTCTGATCAAGTTTTTGGCCACCTGTCTGAGTACCTCCTCCATTGTCAAAATTTTGTTTGACAGGACTCCGGTGAAGATGAGTTACTATGTGGAAAGGGCTTTATAAATGCAGCTTGTTGTTGTTGTTGTTGAGTGGCTAAGTTATTGGCTTCCACTTCGGCCCTGTGAGAAATGGCTTTGCCTCCACCCCGCTACCTTCCTCTGACACACTGAGCAAAGTGGAACCAATAACGTGGGAGACTGCCTTTCCCACACGTTAGGGTGAGGAGCTTCAGCACAAAAAAAAAAGCTCCAAAATTTCGTCCATCTCTGGACCTCTGATAAAAACACGTGACTGACCTTCTTGCTCAGCCGGCAGCTTTCAGGTCAGGAAGATCCCAGCTCTGCCCCGGCCTTCGCAACCCTCAGGCCAGGGCACGGACAGAGCCCCAGCGCCCGTTGGGAGAGTTAGGGAAGTTGTGCTAAACCCTGTGTCGAACCCTAGATTAGACGGCACCCGGAGCACAGTGTGCCGTTCTGGTCGCCGTATTATAAAAGAGGCACTGGAGAGGGCGCAGGGAAGATTTACAAGGGTGATCCCAGGAATGCAAGGGGAGACATAGCAGGGAAAGATCCACAGGCTGGGCCTCTTTTCCTTGAAAAAAGGGGCAGCTGAGGGGTGATCTAATAGACGTCTTCAAACTGATGGCAGGTTTGGATAGAGAGGATACAGAGAGAATGTTTCCTCTTGTGGGGAAGAGTATAACCAGAGGCCATTAATATACAATCGTCACCAAGAAATCCAGTTGGGAATTCAGAAGAAACCTCTTTGCCCAAAGGGTGGTGAGAACGTGTGGCTCCCTGACACAGGGAGTGGCTGAGGAGAATAATATTGACGTGTTTAAGGGGAAGCCGGACAAACATATGAGGGAGATGGGAATAGAGGGTTACGATGATAGGTTTAGATGGGAAAAGATGGGAGGAGGCTCAAGTGGAGTCCATCCAGAATGGACTGGATGGGCTGAATGGCCTGTGACTGTGCCCTCTATGCTTTGTCATAAGCCAGGGCGCCCACTCCTGATCGACGTCACTGATTTTTTTGTTGGGAAGGGCGGGTGGAGATATCGAGTGAGAACAGGATCGGGTTGGGTGCTGCTGCAAGGTCCCCCAAAGCCAAATAGCCTCCCAACATTCATCATTTAGACTCAATGCGGAGCAAACCACCGCTGGGGGTGCTCTGCCGGAGGGTGGTGTATGGTGGGGGGGTGGCACTGTAGCCCAGTGTGAGGTAGAAGACCAGGAGAAGATAATTACAGTTCACGACTGACTCCCGCTGTCCGCCACTCCACGTTCTTTCCACAGCTACTCACAGAAACAGGCGGTCTGGCTCAAATCTGGTCCCATTCCTGATGATTCGCAGTGTGAACGGAATCAGACTCTTCACTGAACACTGAATCGACACGGGCTGCATGTAGTAACCGTGAGTCTGACTGGGCACACTCACCACTGGAGGCCCTAAAAACAGACACACAAACATTTTAACACGGAAATGTTACTCAACGAGCCATCCAGAGGCCCAGACTAATGATCCAGAGACAAGGGTTCGAGTCCCATCACGGCACCTTGAGCAACTTACATTCAATTAATTATTAAGTCTGGATTAAAAAGCTAATCTCATTAATAACGATCAGGAAACCTCTGGATTGTCATAAAAACCAATGTGGTTCTCTAATGTCCTTCAGGGAAGGAAATCTGCTGTTCTTCCCCTGCCTCGGCCTACACGTGACTCCAGACCCACAGCAATGTGGTTGACTCTTAACTGCCCCCTGAAAGGGCCTAGCAAGCCACTCAGTTGTAGGCAGCTCACTGCCAACCGGCTCAGGGGCAAATAGGAACAGGCAATAAATGCTGACCTTGCCAATGACGCTCACAACCCAAGTACGAATTTAAAATAAGAAGATTTCAGTAGCAACAATAAGTTTTTCCAAGTTTTCCTGCTTCTCCCTGTTGCTCCCCACACCCTATCCACCCCCACTCACCCCCCGGCCCCCTCACACCCCCTCGGTGAGCTGGAATATACCATTTGGCTTTATCTTCACAATTTAAAGTTTTGGCTCTTGTTAGGGTAAAGTTCCAAGGTTTTGGGCTCCCCGTGGTACCTCACCCCAGTGGCCACTCTTTGTGTACAGGCCTAAACAATGGAGGTGCATCCCCATTTAAGGAGAAGACAGTGGTAATGTCATTGGACTAGCAACCCCAGAGGCTCAGGCTAATGCTCTGGGGACATGGGTTCAAATCCCACCATGGGAATTTAAATTCAATTAATAGATCTGGAATATAAAGTGAATCTCAGTGATTGTGACCATGACATTGATTAAAAACCCATCTGGTTCACTAATGTCCATGAGGGAAGGAAATCTGCCATCCTTACCTGGTCTGGCCTACATGTGACTCTAGACCCACAGCAATGTGGTTAGGAATGTAGGAGCAGCATAGGCCATTCAACCCATCGAGCCTGCTCTGCCTTTCAAACAGATCATGGCTGATCATCTACACTTATGCCATTTTCCCCCACTACCTCCATATCCCTTGATGTCATTCGTCTCCAGAAATCTATCGATTTCTGTCTTGAACATGCTCGATGATTGAGCTTCCACAGCCCTCTGGGGTAGAGAATTCCAAGGATTCACCTCCTTCTGGGTGAAGAAATTCCTCCTCATCTCAAGTCTTAAATGACTGCCCCTTATTCTGGGACTGTGTCCCCTGGTTCTAGACTCACCAGCCAGGGGAAAAATCCTGTCTACACCTACCCTGTCACACCCTGTGTAAGAATTTTCTAAGTTTCAATGAGATCACCTCTCATTCTTCGAAACTCTAGGCCCAGTTTCCTCAATCTCTCCTCATGAGACAATCCCATCATTCCAGGGATTATTGTGATGAACGTCCGTTGGTTGACTCTTAACTGCCCATTGAAATGGCCTAGCAAGCCACTCAGTTCAAGGGCAATTAAGGGGTGGGCAACAAATGCCAGAGACATGAAATGCCCATGAAAATAAAAAAACAAGCCAATGAGTGGTGTCATTTCACCTCGGAATCAGATTGTCGTGGGTTTTAAGTAAACCGAGGCATTGTCTGTCCTTGCAGATTTACAAGTTCCCATGACACTATCCTGAAGCAAAGCAGGGGAGCTCTCCAAGGTGTCCTGGTCATTATTTATCCCTCAACTAACATCAACCATTAACTGGTCATTTTATCATTGCTGTTTGCGGGAGCTTGCTGTGCACAATTCGACTGCCAAACTTCCCACATGACAACAGTGACACTGCTTCAAGAAAGTATTTCACTAACTGTAAAGTGCTTTTGGGACATCCTGAGGTCATGCAAGACGCTATGTAAACACAACGAGTTCTCTCACCAGGGACCAGGTTTGTGTAGGAGACGCTGGACAGGCGCTGAAAACGATAGCCTCCCCTATCGTATCCTGTAACCTTCAGGAAGAAGCTTTCGTTGGGTGGCATGAATTCCGGAACTTTCCACACGCTGTTTGTGTTGTGGCTGGAATGTGGCCTAACGGGCAGGCTCATCAGAGTCTCCCCTGAGGTGTTGAGGAGCTCCAAGCGCTCCAGCTGCCCTGGAGGATGCAGGCCTGAGCAGTTCAACAATACATGGGTTGGGATCCCTGGAACAGAAGAGAACACAGGAATTTCCCGAGAACAAGAGTGAGGAGGTGCTGCAAAGAACAATCTGTAAATGATCAAAAAGTCACGAAGTTCAAATTTAGTCAACACGATAATGCTAGAAAATTTGCAAAGTCAGTTAGAGATGTCTCTCTCTCTCTTCAGGTACCATCCCCTAAGAAGGCATTGGCGACCATGGACCTCCATGTTAATCTTGCCCCCGAGGCATGGATCATCTTTGTTGCTGGTATATTCATTTAGTTTGTGAGTCTCTTTAAAAAACATCATTCTTTGTCTACCTCAATCTCTTTTACCATCGATCTTTCCCATCAGAATCAGACTTTCTAAATCAGGATTCCTTATTATGTGCCCAAGAAATTCGAACTGTCTCATCCTGATCTTGGTCAGCAGAATTCTTTTGGTCTAAGAATTTTACTAATACCTCCGACCTTACGAATCCATAAGCAAAATGAGGGGTCAGAAAGAAATATCATATTGTACATTTTGATCATCTGTCCTAGTATCTTCTGATGTGTCAGACCTTACTTTGTAATGCCCTGGTCAACTGTCTTGCAATGCAGGTTTAATTAGTGATCTCACAGGGAAAGATCCTCTGGGAGAAAGTGATCACCATACACTTGAATTATATATAAAGTTTGAAGGTGAAATATTCCAGTCCCAAACAAAAATCTTAAACTTAAAAAAAGTCAGTTATGTAGCAATGAATGCCTGGACGTGTGCAGCTGTAACAACACTCAAGAAGCTCGACATTATCCAGAACAAAGCAGCTCGCTTGATTAACACCCCATCCGCCACTTTCATTCACTCCCTCCACCACCAACACAGAGTGGTAGCAGTGTGTACCATCTACAAGATGCACTGCAGAAACTCACCAAAGCTCCTTCGACAGCACCTTCCAAACCCGCAACCTCTGCCATCTAGAAGGACAAGGGCAGCAGACACATGGGAACACCACCACCTGCAAGTTCCCCTCCAAGTCACTCACCATCCTGACTTGGAAATATATCACTTTTCCTTCACTGCCGCTGGGTCAAAATCCTGGAACTCTCTCCTTAACAGCACTGAGGGTGTACCTAGACTACAATGGACTGCAGCGGTTCAAGAAGGCAGTTCACCACCACCTTCTCATGGGCAATTAGGGATGGGCAATGAAAATGCTGGCCTAGCCAGCAATGCCTATGTCCGTGTGAAAGAATAAAAAAAGAATGAAGGGAGTACTGGCTAAGGCTGATTGGGTTAATGAACTAAAAGATATGGTAGTTAATAACCAGTGGGAAACTGTAGTAATTATGGTTTTATTTAGTGTGTAATGTACCGTTAAGAATAATACTTGTTAGAGAAGATCACATGATCTGTAGTAACCAATAGGAGAGTAGCGTGGGCTACCTTAGCAGTCAGTGTAGAGATAGAATTGGAGTTGAAAGCCTGTGTGTAGTTGCTGCTGAGTATGTTGTAAATAAATTTAAAGTTTCCACTTAAGAAGTATCTGCTGTTCAACTCTATTACTAATTGTACAACTCCACCACCCTACAACAGAAACATTTAAAGAAATGATTCAAAATGTTCAACAAAAATATAATCCATTAAGAAACAAAAAACTCAGCAAGAATAGCCCCATCCCTGGCTTATCACGGAAGTTAAGGATGGTATTAGATTAAAAGAAGGGGCATATAATGTTGCAACAAATAGTAGCAAGTCTGAGGCTTGGGAGTGTTTTAGAAAGCAGCAGATGGCAAGCAAAAAGTAGATAAAAAGGGAAGAATTAGAATATTGAGAGTAAGCTAGCCAGGAATATAAAAACAGATTGTAAGTGCTTTTACGAGGAGGAGAGTAGCTAAAGTAAACATTGGTCCCTTAGAGGTAGAAATGGAGTTGAAGCGGAGGATCAATTATGATCCTATTGAATGGTAGAGCATGCTCTCAGGGCCAAAGGGTCTACTCCTGGTCCTATTTCTTAAGTTTTACAACATTAAAGTCACTGCATGGATGCAAATATTTTTTGTTCAGTGGCAATTGAAACAGACACCCAGCGAAATGAGTCAGCAAACTCCACCAAAAAGAATCGGGTAAATATCTAGTTATTGGGACAGGGGTGGGGGTGATTTATGGGAATCGGTACAGGAGATAGTTAAAGTCTCCACAGAACACAATGGTTTCTCTGTTACTGAAACTGGAGGGATGTAGTCTCTGAATGCAAGGGAGCCAATTCAAATAATGGAGATGTCAAGAGAGATAAATACTTGGGATTTGTTTAAATTCCTCTTTGGGATTCCAAAATATTCGTACAGAACCTGGCCCCAGGATTAAATGGCTGGAATCTTTTTGAATAATTAGTTAATTCATTAATTGACTCAGTTTGAAATAGGAGTGGATTTTAGCCTGTGCCCTCTAAGTTCTGCACCAGGTTTAGTTTGGGTGCCAGGCACACACGCAAACCCATCACCGTATTCGAAAGTCAGTGAACCAAACTATTGAGAAGCCCACAGAGGACCACAGTTTGCTTGACACTGCCAGGCCATTCCCTTCCTGTAGGGGCACATCCCACTTACATTTCAGGCTCAGAAGGAGCTGAACTGAGGAATGGAGTCAACAAGTGTGCACAGGAGCACAGCAGGTGTTCAACCAACTAAAGCCATGCATTTTACCAATGCCAAGGAAGTCTTGCCACTGTTAGCCCAGCCAGGGTTACCTTGCCTGTTGGGGCATTGGGTTAAAGGATCATTTGGAACCAAGAGTCCAGTAACAATCTCCGTGCCCCAGGTTCCAATAGTGAGCAAAGTCAGTAGATCAAGAGAGCCCTGCAACCAGGAACTTGCCCAGCTCCCCATCGACCATTAAGACTCACCACCACCACCACCCCAAAGAGACATCCTCTATCGCCCAATCAGACGAAAAGTCACCAGTTGGCCAGTCTCCCTCTCTCCCCTCCCACTTTGAACCATCACCCACTCATTTTTCAGGTAAGGAAAGGAGGGGGGGGGCCAGCATTTGAAAATCGCCCCCAATAATTCTGTGTTTGGAGAGTTCACTTTAGCCAATTTCTGTGCTGCTTGGTTTATCTGATTTATCAGAGGCCTCTCTCTCTCACTGGTGCGACAACCTTTTGGGTGGGTTTCCTGCAGTTGAAGGTGGATGTTCAGCTTTGTGCCTTTCCTAATGAAGAGTTCAACCCGAAACGTGAACCCATTGTTTTCCTTCAGGCGCTGACTGACCTCAGGTGCACTTCCAGCAGTTTGTTTTGTGCTCTCAGTAAGAAAACCCAAAGTTTCCACACTCTCTCCCCCAGCTCACCTACTGGTGCCGAAGTCATATCCTCCTCCACCAGAGCTTCACCAGTGATGGGCGTTGATTCTGGACAAACACTCAAAATAAAAACACTTGGACACAAGGTCTTGTAAATTTGCGAGGGGTTCTGGACATTAAAAGGACATATCGATCTCCTGAGGAATGATTGCAGTCAAAACCTCTCCCTGACACCCCAGGAAGACCACTCTGCCGGTCCCACATTGCAATGGGTGTTGTTCACCATCCTGACTTGGAACTATATCACCGTCCCTTCACTGTCACTGGGTCAAAATCCTGGAACTACCCCCCCAAACCCTAACAGCACTGTGGGTGTACCTACACCACAGGGACAGCCGCGGTTCAAGAAGGCAGCTCACCACCACCTTCTCAAGAATAATTAGAGGTTGCCAGCGACATTCAACATCTCAAGAAAGAATTTTTAAAAAACTGAATGTACCGATGACTGATTCCCATAGATTGCAAGGTTCCAACAGAAGAATATTACTGGGAAGAGAATGCATGAAAACTTGCTCTTTCAAAGACAGAGAGATCTCCCACAACCATGCTCCAACTGAGCTGCTGAGCATTTGATACCATCAGTCTCCACTTGAACTTCCCTGCAGGATTGCTCTATGTGATATTAGTAATTTATGTATCAGATGATATTCTTTCGCTCGCTATTTGATCAGTAATTGTATTGCCGGATTAATACATTATATTTTTAAACACTTAACTCCTTTTAATTCCGCAACTAAAATTTCACACCAACATCTTCATTATCCATGTCATATATCACAAGTTAAAATCCAGAGTGGATCTATTTATGGGTGAAGCTAGGTACACATGAGAGAGAAATGAATAGAAAATTATGCTTGATGAAGAGGAGTGGGAAGAGACTTGAATGGAGCATAAACACTAGTACAGACCTTCTGGGCCAAATGGCCTGTTTCTGTGCTGTAAATTCTATGCAATCCTATGCAATAACTGACAAGTGTGGGTGCTACGATTTCTTGTTGTCTTTTGGTTCCCAGTTGTTATTAATAATCACACTTTAAGCTTGGAAAGATCAGAAACTCTATGTTTAATTTTGCCATGCTGTCTGGTACAATAGAAGGACCGGATTGAACTGGTTCTGTTTCACTTCACAGGAGCCTCTAGTGCAGCCGTGAAATGTGTGGACCCCTGGAACACTTATACATAATATATTAGTTCCTAGCTAATTAGCTCCTAGTTCTTTACAGATATTTACAGATAATACAACAATATATAACAGTGGGTTTGAGCCCTTGTTCGGGGAACAACGTTTCAGTTTATCTACCTTGAATTGGACGCTCGCTTGTTTTCCAGAAGTCTGAGGTAGGTTTTGTGGAAAATCCAGCCTGAAAATCAATGCTACTGACTCCTGTGATCCGAGCAGAGTGGCGTCCAGTGCTGCGGAGCTTGAAGGAAACAAACTTTGGTCATCACCATCCCGGTGGATATAATGAGTAAACTATCATGACTTAGATTAGCCCTTTCCTGTGCCTAGCCACACATGAGGCAGACTAAGCACATGCTTATGCCTGTACAAGAGCAGAGACAGCATTAAACAAATCAACCCAGGTTGTGTTTATACAGGTAGGCCAGGGAAAAGAGCTAATGGACATAGTGCACGACACCATCAAAACTGAAAGAGATGGAGAGCAACTGGCATAAATCTGGAAATAGCTGATGGGAGATAACAAGAGTTTAGCGAGGCTACAGATTGGAGGAGTGGAGAAGTGGGGATGTCAAGGAGATCCAAGCTTGGAAGCCCTCAAGAGTGAATTAGATGGTGTGGTATGTGTTCGTTTCTATACAAGGTGGATGCATTGAGAAGATAGGATGATGTACTTGAAATGTATTAGGAACAAGAGAGGGAAATTCAAAATAACATTGACCATGGTGATATCAACATAACACAGATGTAGTCCTCACCTTGATTGTCCACATTCCAGGCCATGGATTTTTCACATTGACAACTCGAGCTGAATTTGGAATATTCAACAGTTCATTCAAACCCAACCCTCTCCACATGAACCGGCCTGGAAGAAAGCCAACTCGAAGGTCATTGTCTGAACAGAATTAACACTGCTTCCAAAACATGATGCTGGTGGATAAACAAAGGGGTTTGGAACAAGCACCATCTCATCTCTCGAAATCAAATTGGCAAGAGGCAGCCCAATAACATCAGTTTTTGAGGCTAATAGACAAGGAAAATCAATAATAAACGGACATTGAAAAATGAAAAGCCTGAAGGCTGTTTCACCATCATAAAGAATAAGTAACAATATATGAGTCAACAACTGGAAGTTACAAAATCCTGGAGTAGGTGCTTTAAAAACATGAATGAGAAGGTTCAACCATCCAAAGGGAACATTCAATTGCACTAATCGACCACAGGTCAGTTAATGAACAAGCTGAAACAATGGAAAATTTATCCTTAAACTGTCTGAAGAATGTGCTGAAACAATGCAAAATTTATCTTTAAATTGTCTGGAGAATGTGCCTTCGTGCAATCTTAGATGACCCACTCCTGTTCCATTGGAAATAATTCCATTTCCCACATCAGCAATGCTTATAAATTGAGTGGGCATGGGACTTTAGCCCTGACTTAAAGGTAATTTTGTTCTATTGGTTCTTGCTCACCAGGATTTAACATGAAAATGATCAACCTCTTTATAAGTAGAATCCTTATAAACGACTTCAGTTCGCAACTCCTCAGATACTGAAGCAGTCTATGCCCACACGCAGCAAGGTGTGAACAAAATTCAGACTTGGGCTGATGTGGCAAGTAACATTCGCACCACACAAGTGTACCACCCACAAGGCACAAGTCAGGAATGTGATGGAACATTCTCCGTTTGCGTGGATCAGTGCAACTCCCACAACACTCAAGAAACTCAACACCATTCAGGACAAAGCAGCCAGCTTGATTGGCACCCCAGCTACCACCTTAAGCATTCACTCCCTCTTCCACCCAGGCTGCAGTGTGCACCATCTCCAAGATGCACTGCAAAAATCTGGAACTCCTTCCTGAGCAACACTAAGTGTCTGCACACCATGTGGCCTAGAGCAGTTCAAGAATGTGGCTCACCACCAGCTCCGCAAGGGCAATTAGAGATGGACAATAAATGCTCCTCTTGCCAGTGGCACTCTCATCGCAAGAACAAATTAAATAGACAGTCAGGGAATACTTTAACCCCAGTTGTGTGGGTTGGGTTCAAATCTAGACTCCAGAGATCCATAAAGTTACTGTTTATCCTGCTGGATCATTCAATTCTCCAACCCCAATCTCTCTTATTGGACAAGTAAATAATCCAAAAACAGGTCCGCGTTAACCTAACAGGAATAGTTATCCTCTTAGACCTTACCTGAAGGGTCCCGAATTTCTATGGCTGGTGCGGGGCCACTGAGGGAAATGGTGACCTCTTTTAGGTTAGGGTCAAAGGGCACCAGCCAGAGATGCTCCTCCCTGTCCTTGTGATTGGTGGACAGCAGATGGACTTTAGAGGCCTGGATAGTTTTTTCAACCCATTTCAGCACCTGGACCAAAAGAAAGTCAGCACTGTAAGAAAACCAGCATTGTAACCTCACAGCTTACCTTACCCAATTATCTTCCACCACCCCTCCTCAATTCTCCCTTAATTTCCCCTCAAAGCGCAGAATGAAGTTTAACAGGTGCCCATTCATCACTTGCCTTGCCTCACTGATGAGAAAACACAGAGCGTGGAGAGGCTATTCAACTGCTGGAACCATCACAGCTGAGCCTGATCTGGTCCTCATTCAACAGCCATACATTTGATGACTTCCAGTCAGAGCTCACTGGACTCTTCAATTAAGGCGTGATTCGCCCTACCACACTCTATGTGCGCAAGGAGGAAATCGGCAGCTTTGCGTTAACTTGGCTCAGAAGGGGTGCTCAGTGGGGTGATTATCCATAAATTGCTCAAGGTGCTCGAACTTAGTGCACTTGTCATATTAGCACAGTGCCTAGAGGCATTCACCACAGAGGCATGAGACACCCCCACCCCCGCTCTGCACTAGCGCAAATATTCCCAGCGTCCCCCATCTCTGTGGTGTGAGCAGGATTTATCGTTTCAATTGGTGCAGAGAGTGGTGAACCACAAGGGTGCACAGCAGGCGCTGGGTTTTCCCAGTTGGGTTGTAATCCTGACATCGGCCTCTTGTTGTGGGTTGGGAAACCGGAAGTAGGGGTGGCAGGACCTCAGTCGCAGCCTTCCCGGAGGCAACCAATTACCAAGCCGCCCTCCGGAGCTCGTCCAATTAGGGAAGAGGTGGGAACTGCTGTAACCGGCAGGAGAAATCTTTGGAATTCCCCATCCCAGAGGGTTGTAGATGCTCCATCGTTGAACACGTTTAAGGCTGGGATAGACAGATTTTTGGTCTCTCAAGAAATTAAGGGAGATGGGGGATGAGCAGGAAAGTGGAGTTGAAGCCCAAGATCAGCTATGATCATATTGAATGGTGGAGCGGGCTCGATGGGCTGAATGGTCTGCTCCTACTCCTATTTCGTGCCTTCTCGTGTCGAGATCGCAAGGGCATCTCAAAATGGAGGCACTGTCTGCATCATTGTGATTGAGTTTTAAAAAATCGCGCAGGGTCACAGCTATCAGGTCATCCATGTGGAGGGGGAAGAACTTCTCCAAATGGACAGTCTGCAGCCTTGGCAGTGGCCATCCCATCCGGATGGAGAGGGGGCATTAATGAGCCCCTGGCCAGCTGCCAGGGGGCCGCCTCCGGTTAAGTGCTGGGCTCCGGCCTCCGTGGAGGGCCTGGCCGCAGTTGGGAAGATCCCAGCAGGGCTGGCATTTTTCTTCCAATTCGCCTATCGATGAGCCTAATTGCCGTCGCATTGACCCCATCCTATCGGCAAGGTCGCTCGGAGGCGGGGATGCCTCGGGTAGCCGATCCCACACACTATTTTCCAGCTTTGTTCCTGGTCCAGCCTTCTAACCCGCCTCGCAGGAACAGGAAAATTCAGTGCCACATGTTGTCGTATATGATGAGTTACCAACCACAACCACCAGGGGAGCCTTTCAGAACCCACAACCTTCTTCATGGGAGATGGTGGGGGAGGGGAGCGGAATTGGAGGAATCTTCCTTGGTGCTGCTCCACTCATTCCATTCAGCCAGTTTTGGAGTACAATAGGCAAAGATGTGCCATCGATAGCACAACGTACTGAAGCAACCTTCGGAGCCTAAAAGGCCCAAATTTACTTTAACAATCCATTCCCATTTATCTCCAGAAAAGTATCAGACTGCCTTTTGAACCCATTTTTACCCCACTCATGACAAGGGGCTAAGAAAATATCCACAAAAATGTGAAAAATAAATAAGTATAATTGAGTTCCTCATCTCAATTACACGGAGCGGATTTATCTATTTATTTTTAAGAGTCACATCTATAGTTGAAAAGTCAGCAAACCAAAAAAATGTACTTTGTAAATGTGGTGAGATCATCGAATGGACCTAATGCCAGCTGAAACAATGGCTGCACAGCTTCAACTCCATAAACGAAAGCGTAATGAGATGCCTGGCTCTTTACAACTCTGACAGGGGGTTTGGACATGGTCTCATGCTTAAAGAATGTCACGTCAACATACCTTTAAAGGAATCCATTAATCACTATCTTAACTGAGGCAACAGACACATCAAATATATGTCTTTCAGACTTTTATGTTTCTAATGTTGCGTAGAATGCACAGCACAGAAACAGGCCATTCCATCCAACTGGTCCAGGCCAGTGTTAATGCTCCACATAAACCTCCTCCCGCTCCTGCTTTGTCTCACCCTACCACCCCTATCACTAGATCTTTCTATTCCTTTCTCCCTCATGTGTTTATCTAGCTTCCCCTTAAAGGCATCTATATTATTCACCTCAACCACTCCTGTGGTAGTGAGTTCCACATTCTCGCCACTCTCTGGGTAAAGAGATGTCTCTTGAATTTTTTACTGGATTCATTAGTAATAATCTGATGTTTATGACCTTGGTTTTGGACTCGCTGACAAGTGGAACCACCGTCTCTGTGCTTTGTAGTTTTTCTGATCTGTGATCTGCCTGGCTACATACAACGTGAATCTGTAGTCCCAGATACTTTTACTGCGCTGCCCATTTAAACTAATCTTTCAAGGAGTATGTTGCCTCCTTAATCCTCCTAACAAAACGTACCACCTCACCTTTATCCAAGTTGAAATTAATTGACTGCTCTTTTTCCCTTTTTTTAAATTTAAACCCTTCACCCCCTCCCCCGAGCCCTTAAAGTTGTTGACACCTTCTCTGCTCAGTGCTCTGTGATAACTGGAAACCTCGTAAAAGCAACTATTCCTCACAAATCTGCTTAGACAATGCGTCGCTGGCTACATGGCCATGGTGAGTGAGGGGAGAAGGGGACTGAGGCAGATTCTGTCCCCAGCTTCTACAGAGGTGGTGGCATAGTGGTATTGTCACTGCACTAGTATTCCAGAGACCCAGGGTAATGCGGTAATGCTCTGGGGACCTGGGTTCAATTCCCACCAAGGCAGATGGTGAAATTTGATTCAATAAAAATCTGGAATTAAGTCTGACGATGACCATGCCGATTGTTGTAAAAACCCATGTCCTAATGCCCCTCCCCTTTAGGGAAGGAAATCGGCCACCCTTGTCTGGTCTACATGTGACATACCATCTGAACAAGGGCAATAAATAATATAGTCATAGAGGTCTACAGCACAGAAAAAGGCCCTTTGGCCCATCAAGTCTGCACCAGTCAAACAAGTACCTAACTATTCTAATCCCATTTTCCAGCACTAGGCCCATAGCCTTGTAAGCCATACTTCTTAAATGTTATGAGGGTTTCTGCCTCTACCACCCTTTCAGGCAGTCAGTGAGTTCCAGATTCCCACCACCCTCTGGGTGAAAAAATCCTTCCTCACATCCCCTATAAACCTCCTGCCCCTTACCTTAAATCTATGACCCCTGGTTATTGATCCCTCCACCAAGGGGAAAAGTTCCTTCCTATCTCTGCCCCTCATAATTTTATACACCTCAATCATGTCCCCCCTCAATCCTCTCTGCTCCAGGGAAAATAACCCCAGTCTATCCAATCTCTCCTCATAACTAAAACTTTCCAGCCCAGGCAACATCCTGGTAAATCTCCTCTGCACTCTCTCTAGTGCAATCACATCCTTCCTATAATGCGGATTCCAGAACTGAACGCAATACTCTAGCTGTGGCCTAACCAGTGTTTTATACAGTTCCAGCATAACCTCCCTGCTCTTATATTCTATGCCTCAGCTAATAAAGGCATGTATACCATATGCCTTCTTAACCACCTTATCTACCTGTCCCGCTACCTTAAGGGACCGGTGAACATGCACACCAAGGTCCCTCTGATCCTCGGTACTTCCCAGGGCCCTACCATTCATCATGTGTTCCCGTGCCTTGTTTGTCCTGTCCAAGTGCATCACCTCACACTTATCTGGATTAAATTCCATTTGCCACTGATCAGCCCATCTGATCAGCCCGTCTATATCCATATGTAATCTAAGGCTATCCTTCTCATTATTTACCACCCCACCAATTTTCGTGTCATCCGCGAACTTACTGATCAACCCTCCTACATTCAAGTCTAAATCGTTTATCTATACCACAAACAGCAAGGCACCCAACACCGATCCCTGTGGAACCTCATTAGACACAGGCATCTAGTCACAAAAACACCCCTCGACCATCACCCTCTGCTTCCTGCCACTCAGCCAATTCTGGATCCAATTTGCCAAATTGCCTTGGATCCCATGGGCTCTTACCTTCGTTATTCCCATTGCGGGACCTTATCAAAAGCCTCGCTGAAAATGCTGGCCTAGGCAGCGATGCCCACAACCCATGAACGAATATAAGGAAAGTGTGTTGCCTGGCACCCTGGAGGAGGGGCATTTGCCTCTGGGCAACTCCTATCACCATCCAGACTGAGATCACTCACTCAGCCCAACACCGACCAGGGGGCCCAGCTTCCCCCCCAGCTCAGCTGGTTGAAGTCTGTAAACTTGCTTCCCTTCTGGCTTTGCTGGTCTGGTCTGGCCTCAGAGCCTGTAACTCTGACAGTGCTGCTGCTGCCAATTCCCTGCACAAGCAATCACCAGCACAAAGTAACAGGAGCACCACCAGATATTAAATGGGGAAATACGGATTAACAGCTTCACTCTGCCCCTGCAAGTGATACTTAAAATTAACCTCTGACAGGTTCTGTTCTTCAGTACAGATAGGAACATGTAGGGAGACATCAGAATGGAGAGTTTATCTCCCCTCCTCGCTCCATTTTCAGTGATTAAATGCCCCATCTTGTGCTGTACTGAGCCTCAGAAGTCTGGCAAGGACCAGCTTCATAGAATCATACAGCGCAGAAGGAGGCCATTCGGCCCATCAAGCCTGCATCAGCTCCTTGAAAGAGTTATTCAGTTAGTTCCACTCCCCTGCTCCTGCCCCATAGCCCTTGCAAACTTTTCCCCTTCAAGCATTTATCCAATCCCCTTCTGCAAAGTTAATATTGAGTCTACGTCCAGCACGCTTTCAGGCAATGCATTCCAGATCATAATTCACTGCATGAAAAGAAATTCTCATTTCCTCTCTGGTTCTTTTCTCAATCCCTGGTCTGCACCGATTTGCCTGATAATCAGTCAAAGTGCTGCTGGAGCGGAGCAAGTAAGAAAGGAATCAGAGCTGCCAATTGTGATCACTGCCGACTCTGGCTGAAAGATGTGTGTGCAGACGTCACAATAACAGAAGCAGGCTGATCTGTGATGGCCCCAGGAGTGAATAGCCCATCAACAGTCTAGATTCACAGACAAAGAACGTGGGCAGCTTGCACAAGGCACTGAGTGGAAGTGGAAGTGGATAGGACGGGAGAGAGAAGCTGGGGTTGAAGATCAGCCATAATCTCATACCAGAGGGGCTAAATGGCCTGCTCCTATTCCTTACGTTCTTGGGTACATCATGCAGGAGTTGCCTCCTTCGCTACCGCATGGAGTGGGGTGGGGGGGGGGAGAGAATCACAGTATTAAAGAGCAAAACCAGATCACCTTCAGCTTCTGCCATCGTTAGAACCAGTTAGATCCCAGTGGTTTTACTGCCGGGCCAGTATTGTGAAAACTGTACAAAGCATTCTGTAAATTCCTGATACTGCTGAGGAATCACTTCTAATAACATGCAGATTTGACACAGTCATGCTCTGGGCCAGCTTCCTGCATCATTACTTAGCTTAAAACACATGGTCCCTGGAGAAATCACATTAAAATGCAAAGGCTCATTGAAGTAATAATCTCGGCAGTGGAGTGGAATACACGAGGCAATAAAACCTTTAAGGGAAGGGGCTGAATGTCAAGCCCATTAGATATTATTGCAAGAGGATTTGATGCTGATTTCTGTATCGTGAAAAATATAAGCAATGTCAGACTAAAATTTAACTGCGCGCACATTAATAAGCAACTTGCAACATACATCATACAAGATTGTGTGCAATGAAACAACTGTCCACAGTAATAATGTAGAGTATCAATTATGAGGCAGTGAGGGACTGGGTGACCTCTTATCTCTAACATTTTTAAAAATATTCATTCACAGGACATGGGCATCGCTGGCTAGGCCCAGCATTTATTGCCCAGCCCTAATTGCCCTTGAGAAGGTGGTGGTGAGCCGCCTTCTGGAGCTTCTGCAGTCCATGTGGTGTAGGTACACCCACAGTGCTGGTAGGGAGGGAGCTCCAGGATTTTGACTCAGCGACAGTGAAGGAACAGTGATATATTTCCAAGTCAGGATGGTGTGAGACTTGGAGGGGAAGTTCCAGGTGGCGGTGTTCTCATGTGTCTGCTGCCCTTGTCCTTCAAGATGGTGGCAGTCACAGGTTTGGAAGGTGCTGTGGAAGGAGCCTTAGTGAGTTGTTGCAATGCATCTTGTAGATGGTACACACTACTGTCACTGTGCGTTGTTGGTGGAGGGAGTGAGTGTTTGTGGATGTGGTGCCAATCAAGCAGGCTGCCTTGTCTTGGATGGTGTCCAGCTTCTTGAGTGTTGTTGGAGCTGCACTCATCCAGATAAGTGGAGAAAATTCCATCACACTCCTGACTTGTGAATTGTAGATGGTGGACAGGCTTTAGGGAGTCAGGAGGTGAGTTACTTTCCACAGAATGCCTAGCCTCTGATCTGCTCTTGTAGCCGCAGTATTAAATGGCTTGTCCAGTTCAGTTTCTGGTCAATGGTAACCCCCAGGATGTTGATAGTGGGGGATTCAGTGATGGAAATGTCATTGCACATCAAGGGGAGATAGTTAGATTCTCTCTTGTTGGAGATGGTCATTGCCTGGCTCTGGTGTGGCACGACTGTTACTTGCCATTTATCAGCCCAAGCCTGAATCTGGGCTCAAATCCAGCTCAGCCTGATGAGGTTACTGCCTCCTCTCTCTCTCTGCTGGCTAATGTAAGGTTGGCTATGGAAGGCCTCTGGGTACCATCCCAGCTACCGTGTTGACAGAACAGAGATGGCCCTAATTTTGCACCAATTGTCAGTCTCATTCAGAGAGTCCACAGGATGTTTGGTTGGTCAGTTTGGGAAATTGGAAACAAATGCCACCCAGGAGTTGCAATGAGTGGAAATTGGTTCCGAGTGTATTGCGTTGGTAATGAAAAGGCCAAAAGCTGAGCCATTCTGGCAAAGCATCATTCTGACAAACCCGATGAGAATCATAGAATTTCTCCCCACTCCTGGCAGCTCTGGACACTGATCTTTTTACAACAACAACTTATATTTATATAGCACCCTTAAAGGAGTGAAATATCCCAAAAAGCTTCACAGGAGCATTACAAAACAGAGTATGACACCAAGCCATGTAAGGAGATATTAAGTCATGTGACCGATAGCTTAGTCAAAGAGGAAGGTCTTAAGGTGCGCCTTAAAAGGAGGAAAGAGGTGAGGTGGGTAGACGGGGAATTCCAGAGCTTGGGACCCGGGCAACTGAAGGCACGGCCACCAATGGTGGAGAGATTATGATTGGGAACGCACAAGAGGCCAGAATTAGAGGAGCACAGATACCGCAGAGGGTTGTGGGGCTGGAGGAAATTACAGAGAAAGGGATGGACAAGGCCACGGGGGGATTTGAAAACAAGGATGAGAAGTTTAAAGTCAAGACATTGCATGACCGGGAGCCAATGTAAGTCAACAAGCAGAGGGGTGATAGGGGAACGGGACTTGCTGTGAATTAAGGCACTGGCAGCAAAAGCCTCCTGCCTTTAATTACTTGGTGACTAGATTTCACAATATGGAGGCGCAGAGTTTAAACACACAAGGTACCACAAGAAGCCTAGAGTCATTTGACTATTGGTATTTCCTACACAACAAGCTCCAAACTTCAGCTCTGCAGCTCAGGGAAAACCTTGATGGGAGCCCAGCTCAATCAGCCCAGGCCAGCTCCGATGCACTCCTCATGGTCCTACACAGGGAAGCAATGGTGAATGACTTGCAAGAGGTGTAATTCAATGTGTGGAAAGGAAGGCTCTGAGACTTGGCAGATTGGTGTGGGTTATGTGCTAAATAGGAACATTGACTTGAGGTATCGGTCAGAGCAGGAGAGAGATCTGGGGGTTTTTAGTGGGCAGGTCACTAAAAACACCGGCACCATATTCCTAGGCTGTTAAAAAAAAATCAAATAAAATGTTGGGATGACATATAAATCCAGGAATGTCATTTTAAAAATATATTTAATCCTGGTAAGATCACAACTGGTTTTCTCTGTGCAGTCTTGATCTCTTTCAAGAAAAGCATTCAGTTATTGGATGGGGTGCATGGGAAGATCCCAGAACTTGAGGGAAAGAAATTTGAGGAAAGTTAGACTACCCAGAGCCCTTTCATTCTTTGAAGCATAATATCAAGCAGACAAGGTGGAAGCATTTAAAAAATTATGAATGATTTAGACAAAACTGCACTGCAATAACTTGCCTAGCCTCCTTCGACAGCACCTTCTAAACCCATGACCTCTACCACCTAGAAGGACAAGGGCAGCAGATAGATGGGAACACCACCACCTGCAAGTTCCCCTCCAAGCCACTCACCATCCTGACTTGGAAATATATTGCCGTTCCTTCACTGTCGCCGGGTCAAAATCCTGGAACTCCCTCCCTACCAGCACTGTGGGTGTACCTACACCACATGGACTGCAGCGGTTCAAGAAGGCAGCTCACCAGCACTTTCTCAAGGGCAATTAGGGATGGGCAATAAATGCTGGTCCAGCCAGCGAAACTTACATCCCAAGGGAGAATTTTTTAAAAATTGCATCCAAGGGAGCATTTCTGCCGTGTACAGGATTTACAAATTATGAATGACTAAAGGGAAGAGGATCAGGAGGAACACGGTTTCTAAAAAAAAAAAGCGTGATTAGTACATGGAATGGATTTACTGGCACGGGTGATGGAACAGAAAACTTTAATCAACATCAGGAAGTAAGTAGACAGGCTTGAGTCAGCAAATCAGCTTTCAGGTTATTAGAAGAGGAGCAGGGGAGTGCTGTGGTGAGGTGGGCTCACTAGGCCCGAGGTCTTCCCAGTTTGAAATCATTACTACCCAACAGAGGGATTTTCCTCTTTCAAGCCTGACTGGAGGGGAATTGTAAAGAGTGAGAAACAGGGGAGCTCCCACTGTGACTTAATCTGCAAATGTTCAGCCCTAAAGCTACACTGAGCTAAACAGTTATCTCTCAATAAGTGTGTCTCATGTGCTCCGGAGAAATGGTGTGCTAAAGTAAAGCACGCTAAACAAAAACATTTTTCCACGAGAAAACAGGTAAAAAGGTTGGTTAAGGTTCCTGCGGACAGAGCGCTGCCTCATGCCTTTCTCGTTGCTCCCGGCAACCACACCAGGTCACAGCAAGCGCGGCCAGAGAGAAAGACCTGGCATCTGAACCAACCCAGCACAAAGCAGGCTGCATCATAGGAGGGGGGAGACACTCTTAACAGGACTGGGAGCGGTTCTGGCCGACGTCCTGTACCTGATCCGGGAGCGTTTCTTTGAGTCAGGGAACTGGGCTAACGTCTGGCTGCTGCAGGGCTTGCACCAGGAGACCCTGGTGGTGGACACAGGCCTGGGCCTGAGCAGCAGGGTGACCACATCTGATGACGTAAAATAAGGGACACAGTGACTGAGGAACCGGGAGGTGTGTTCGGAGGGGGGCGGGCGGTGTGCTGGTGAGCAATTGGGTGCGGTGCTGGTGACCATAAGAGCCAGGAGGGGTGCTGGTGAGAGCAAGGGTTGGAGTGGGGGGTGGGGGGTGGGGGTGGTTTCTGGCATGAGGAGTGGTGGTGGTTTAAAGCAACCAAAACTATACAATTTATCTCGTAGTGTCGCATTACCATCTCTCTGCGAGCTGACTTGCAGTCCACCTCAAATCGCTCAACTGAGACTCCCAGGCTCAGTCTCCCACAGGCTGTCCTCCAAATACAGGACAAAAGGGACATGAGACAAACAGTCGAAATAAGGGTCAATCCCTCGAAATGTTGGTCAGTCGGTGGCCCCCGCTGAGCAGCCTGCCCCGAATACCTGCACCGGGCTGGCCTGGCTGGCTCCAGGCCGCTCCTCGCCATTGCCACCCACATCCACTTTGACCTCTCGGGCAGCCTGCACCCCTAGGAGCGTGTGGCTGCGCACCAGGCCAAGGACCAGGCCCTGTCTCTGGCGGATAGCCTGACGATGGTGACTGGTTGAGCAAGTGGGAGGTCAGCAGGAGGCCAGAGATCAGCAGGAGACCAGGCTCCAGCTGGAGGGCCAGAGGATACAAGGTGAAGGCCATGTGGCCTAGCTGGCCACTGGAGGAAAGGATATTATCAGCCTGGGGGAGGCTGGGAGCTCAGCAGTCACTATTTTATTAAAATTCAAGTAGCTGTGAAAGCTGAAAGCATGGAACTGAAGCTAAATTTTGGCGCACTTCTTAATGTACAGTAATAACTTATCAGCCGCGCTAAATCGAAAATCGAGGCTGTGGCCAACAATGCTATTCAGGAAAGTTCCCTATTTTTAAAATCGCATTCTGAGAATGCACTCGAAACAGGGGATATCTGCACGCAAATTCAATCATTGTGTTGGCTTAGCTGATCTCAGCCAGGACATTGCAACTGGCCTCACTTTGGTTCAGGGATACGGGGGGTGAACTTAAGGATGTCAAAAATAGCAGGAGTAGGCCATTTGGGCCCGCTGCACTATTCAATGAGATCCTGGCTGATCATTTACTTTAACACCATTTTCCTGCATTATCCCCGGATCCCGTGATGTTCTTAACATGTAGAAACCTGTTGATCTCAGTCTTGAGCATACTCAACGATCGATCCTCCACAGCCCTCTGGGGTAGAGAATTCCAAAGATTCCCCACCCTCTGAGTGAAGAAATTCCTCCTCATCTCAGTCCTAAATGGCTTATCCCTTATTCTGAGACTATGTCCCCTGGTTCTAGACACCTGCCCCCCACCCAGCCAGGGTGGAGAAGGGGAGAGAAAAAACTAGCTGGATTTTATTTTTCTGGTCACAATCCAATGATGCTTACTAAAAAAAAAAATCCACTCCTTCCTTATGTCCCTTGATCTAAAATTGGGATCAATTGTGACTTTTGACAGATAAATATTACTGTCCTTGGAACAACAGATTGGCATAATAACCTTTCACCTCATGGGCATAAGGTCAAATCCGTTGACACTGATGGGACATCCCAGGTTGCCTGGAAGGGCTCTATGGGCAGGATTTTTGGGTCATTGGGTGGGTGTGGTGGGCGGGCCCGGGAGTGACCGGAAGACAGTCCACCGCCTGCGATTGGCCCCCAGCCATGATTTCACACCGGCTGGCCAATTAATGGCCAAGGAGCTCAGTATTGCCGGAGGGGGGGGGGTGGTGGCGAGAGCAAAAGCCTGAGTATGCGCGCACACTGAACGCTCCCTGAAGGAGGGGAGCTGAAGAATTGTAAAAACAAAATTGAAGATTTTGAAAACGTGAAAAAAAAGAGGCCCTGCATAGGACTCAATCACATAAACGTAATAAAAATTATGTCAAAACATCTTTATTCTTTTAAATTAATGTCGGAAACCTCACCCCGCCCGTGGATGAGGTTTCCTAAAAAAGTCCAAAGGCCGCCTGGCCGATTCGCCCACCCACGAACCAGGCAGCCAGAAAGAGCTTTTAATTGACTGATCAATGGCCTTAATAGGCCTCTTAATTGTCAGCGGGCACACTGCTGACACCCACGTGCGCCCTACCCCCGACCAAAATGTCGTGTGAGTGCGCGATGACGTCGGGACACTCACCTGACACTATTTTACACCTGATCGGGTCAGGCACGCGCCCACCAGCGGGACGTGGTGCCCTATGTGTAGGGCAGCGTGTAGCGTGATAGGTTAATATATATTACTCGATTGTTTACTGTGCTTAATGTGTACTGGTAAGACACAAGCTAAATGTTATATTTCTTAATGAAGTTTTAAAGTGTTGAACCTAGACTCTCAAACCTATTAATAAGATTATAGACGCCCAGTTCAAACACTCGAATATGATGCGTCGATAAGGAGACGGTTTTCTATCTGGTTTATTCAAACCAAATGGATGTTTCCAATAATTGAGACGTATTGAGTGCCCCCTCTTTAAAGGGGCACCACTAATAAACTGTAACAAAGGAAAGCGAAAATTTAAAGGAAACTTTAATAAAATTAAGGTGACATGTTCAGGCATGATGATGCGCTCCAGTCCCTCTGGTACCCAGCAGTCAGGGGAGGCCTCAAGTGTACATGCAGACGCTGCTGGCTCCCTTTCCAGAGAGCTGCGGAAGAGAAGCAGGCAGTGGGGTCAAACAATCCCCCCAGCCACACGTGGCCTGCAGCCAGGCCCAGGAATAGGCTCAAGAGGGGGGGTTCCTCTGACTTGTCTGTCACCAACCCCCATCATCCTCGCACTGGCTGACCAAAGGTCAGGAGCACAGGACTGAACTGCAGTCAGGAATTGAGGAGCAGTCGCCTCAAATAGTGGAAGTGAAATAGTTTTTAAAGTATGGCTGGGGTGGGGAGGCCACGTGAGGGGCAGGGCGGGTGCATCTAGGACCAGGGGGCACAGTCTCAGAATAAGGGGTAGGCCATTTAGGACTGAGATGAGGAAGAATTTCTTAACTCAGAGGGTAGTAAATCTTTGGAATTCTCTACCCCAGAGGGCTGTGGAGGCTCAGTCATTGAGGATGTTTAAGACAGAGATCGACAAATTTCTAGATATTAAAGATGTCGAGGGATATATGGATATTGTGGGCCAAATAGCATTAAGGTAGTAGATCAGCCATGATCTAGTTGAATGGTGGAGCAGGCTCGAGGGGCCGAATGGCCTACTCCTGCTCCCATTTCCTATGTTCCCATGTTTCAAAAGTTTGCCACCTTTGTTTGATAGGTAGCTTTAATTTTCCCGGAATTCAATGGCAGACTGGTTTGCCATCTGCTGTGGTGGGATTACAGCTGAAAATATACAAGGCTGTAAGCTAACGCAACACGTGAACAAAGTAACCAGAGATAATCACATAATAGATCCAGCGTTTAGTTTTGATTCTCATCTCGTGACGGATCACCGTGTGGGGGAACACCTAGGCAACGCCAACCACAACGTTATTAGGCATCAATTGGCAGGTAGAGCCAAAGGGAATGAAAATCTACAACTCGTAGCAGAATTCCAAAGGGCAAACAATGCTATAATGGCAGGAGATTTGGATTGGGATAATTGGCTAACTTGACTGGATACTGATGTACCTCACGTGGAAGAGAAATGGGAAGTTTTTAAGAACAGGATGAAAAAAATGTGTAAGACACACAAGTGCCCAAAGTCAAAAGAAGGGACCCGGCTGACTGGTCATGTACAAAAATGTTTCTACAAATTAAAGGCATCTAATATTCAACTAAACTGAGTTAAGTACAAGGAACAGCTATGAAAACAAAGGCTGGTTTTGAATCAGCTGATAGTTTAATGGAAAAGAGGATTGTAGACAAATGTAGAAGTAATGGGAGAAGCTTCTTAAATAATGTGAAGAGCCAGAGAACTGTCAAAGGCTGTACCAGGCCAGCGAAGGATGTTCAAGGACAGATTACACAGGATCCATTGGGAATTGCAGCAATGTTAAATCAGTACTTTCTTGCATGGGTTCACATCTTGAAGGCAATGCTCAGCTGTTATAATTTAATGATGATGTTAACAGCAAAACTAAAATACTAACATAGGTGAACATATTGTTTGATAGAATTAAGAACCTGAGAATCGGTAGAGCTGCCAGGATGGGTGATATCAACACGAGGGTACTCAGGCAGATGGGACACGTGCCGTCCAAACCACTTGTCTATGTTGTTAACAGCATACTGCACTCCAGGATGGTTCCCGTAGACTGGAAGGAGGCTAATAAAATCCCCATCTTTATAAAGGGAGACAGTACATACCCAGGAGCTATAGTTTAACGTTATAGGAAAGATGCTTGAAGGGATTATTAGGGATGCCAGGTATGAGTACTCAGAGGGGCACATATCATGACAACCATTAGGGCAAGGTCATGTCTTGAAAAGTTAATGATCTTTTTTGACAAATTCACCAAGATGATGGATGAGGGAAGCCCAGCAGTCTACTGAAACTTCCAAAATGCTTTTAACAAGATATGGTACAAGAGGCTTCTCTGTAACATTGTAGTGGTAAACTCGTGGTGAAATATTGAGCTGGATGAGAACTGGCTGGAAGGCAGAGAGTAGTTGTAGATGGATTTGGATCGGTTTAGGAGATTGGTCACCACTGGTGGCCCATAGGGATTGAGGTTGGGACCATTGCTCTTTACGATTTTTATTACTGATGTAGATGCAGGGAGCACAATCTGCAAATTTGGAGATGATACTAAGATCTGTGTGAGTGTTAGCACTATAGACGAATGCTTCAGGCAGATTTTCATATGTTGGGGGATTGGGCTCATTACTGGTAAATGATGTTTAATTTGGAAAAGTGCAGTGTTTTACTTATACGCAGGATGAACACTCAACATACATACACCCTTCAGCAAAAAGCATTAAAGATTGTGGAAAAAGAGAGAGATCTGGGCATTCTAAAGCATACATTGCTAAAAGTTCAAGAACAATGCCTTAAAGCAATATCCATAGTGAATAGGGTGTTGGATGCATTTATAAGACTAACTACATGACAAGGCATGCTACTCTGTCCTTGTACAAGACCTTGGTCAGTCTTCAGCTGGAATAGTGTATACACTGTTGGTTTGCTCACATGGTGGGTGTTATTGAGGCTTTGAAAAGAGTGCAGAGGAAGGTCACTAGACTAATGCAAGTATCTCATTTACAAAGATAGGCTAACATTGCTGGGAATCTACACTTCAAAGAAGCATAGATATTGGGGTGATCTGATCAAGGTGTACAAGATGATGAAGGGAATAGGCTGTGTACAAGTTGACAGGTTGCGCCAATTAAATAGGCTAGAGAGGGTCAGGGTCACAATTTTAAGTTGGTTCAGGCCAGTTCTGGGTTCAATATCAGGAGGTGAGTCTTTTCATAGGGAATGTGGACCTGTGGGACAGGTTATTAACTCATGTGGCGAACACCACTTTGGTGAATCCAGTGAATAATTGGACCTGTTTCTGGATGGGCCGGAGATCACTTCTTACAAAAGAGGGGCACAATACAACATTACTCAGAGCCAGAGTGACCTCTCAGAGAAGTTTCAATTGCCTGCGAGGTCAGAGAGGAATTTCCCTGAATTTTTCCCTGCAAATTGACCTGGGGTTTTGAATCTGTCTTCTGGTTTCTCCCAAGAGATCACATGGTTTTTGCATGCAGTGAAGTGTGTATATATTGTGATACAAAAGTATCAGAATTGAGTGGGACAGACTGGATAAATCCTTTTCCTGTCTGTCATTGTTCAAATATTCATACAAAACAGAAACCAAAATCTTACACTATGTGAAATGAGTTTGGCTTCTGGTCAGAATGGATCCATGGCACAAAGCAATGCTGAACTTCACACTGGCTGGCAATAAGTTGTCAATAAGTTGGGCAGTAGCTGGCGCTTGTCTAAGTTCAGAGTTAAGGCACATTGTCTGGCAAAGTGGAGAGAAGGTTATTCTGTTTCTGACCCTTGCTATACTTGAGTTGGGAGGAGACAATTAGCACACTACCCTTGCATCCCTTGGACCTGGTTTCAAATTCAGTCCAGGATGAAGAGGTGGGCGTCTCCTTTCCATCAGCTGCAAGTGCTCTTTATTGAGATCTTAGTGTGTGTAGACTCACTTCATGGGTCTGCCACATAAAGGGCCACAAGAAATCTGCAGTGGGGAGATGCAGCTTGAGCAGGAGATGCTGTTCTGCGATTGGGCAGTGTGGAAAGCGCTTTGCTTTTAGCACGTACAGTATCCGATCCGAGTGCGCTTGATGCTCACAACATGTCCCATTCCCCAGTATTGGCTTTTGCCTTGATGAGCACAAAATCCATCCAAAAGATTATCTATCAGTGAAACTTATAAACATCCAGCTACTGAAAATGCATTATCGCCACGATGGTTGACTCTCTGCGTAAATACTCTTCACCGCTTCATAGGGAAAGTGGATGGTGGTGAGTCAGCGTGGCTGAGTTTGGGAACTTATTTGAGTGCTGATGGTGATATGAGGTGTGAGAAGCAGTTCATTCCCACTCCGAGGCACCACAATCAAGGCCCAGCCTCGTACACTGTTATCTTGCTGTTTGCTAATCAACCACAGAAAGTACATTTCTGTATGATCGTCTCCAATCAGAAGTCTGGATAAAGGCTGGGCCTATGATGCTAGACATCCCGATCATGTGGCAGGGAAGGCATATCAAGGTTCAGGAGGATAGGAAGAGTGAGAAGATGGAAAATTCCATAGTTTCAAGAGCATAGAAATAAAACATAATTGACGACTAGAGACCTCACAGCGAGTCTTGATTTCAACACAGTAAAGAGATCCACACTTTTGTACTCGACATCAAACCTAACTGGAGAACACACATCATTGTCTTGGACCAGGCAATTATAAAGAGCATTTTGGGAAAAAAGTTCTAGGGACCCTGGCCCAAGCTGTGGGCTTTGTCCTTCCTCAAGTCCAGCTCAGACATTACTTCAGTCCATCTAAAATGCAAACTAATTTCAACACAATAAAAACAACTGGGAAGAGCAGCTCAATCTCCAACATGGTCTGGCAGCCGAGGCTATGTTTGTATTCTTCCTATGGTTGCCATGTCAACCAGCACTATTCTGTACTGACATGATAAAACAATAATATCACACTTGTGGTTTGCGATCCAAAATTGAGCAATATTTTTCTCACTACATATTAGGGACAACAAATTGAGAAATTGGGAAACGTCAATTTTTGGAAGGTGATGTTAGGTCAAGTTGTGCACCGTAATATCTTTGAGTTCCATTACCTGCTGGTTTCCACGGGTTCACAACAACCACACAAGACGTTTGTAGTTGTTAAATCCTAGGGGCCAATGCTTTATGCATTTAAAGGAAATGGCAATTATGGGTAGTCTTAGTTACCAGTCTCCCCACTTGTGGCATGGCTCATAAAAGTAGAAGAGCTGGAAAACGTAAGAATTCTTTGCACGCTACATTTTGGCTACACTTCAGTGATGCCTCGATTGCAATCAGTACAAACCCTGTGCTGATGTCATAAGTCACAGAGGAACCCGATTAAAAAGGCGTAAAAGAAACACTGAAGGTGAGGTCACACAAGATATGGGAGGGGGCAAGACCATATTGGTGATTCTACTGCAATTCCAAGGGCTCCTAACCCTGGCTCTTGGAATTGGGTTGATGAACGGTGGGCTGCCTCTCTATAGCTAGGGGCAAGAAAAGTAGCACTGAAGCTACTCTGGTCAATGCCTGTCACACTGACCCGCTTGTCTTGCCTTCACCCACTCAAGCTGTTGACTAACTTGAGCTGTTCATACCCACTCCTTGAGCTCCTGCCAGCTCAGGAGCAGTGTAGGTCTGGGAGGAGATGGTTAAACCTTCCTCTCGGTCGCAAAGTAACTGGGGAGAAAGTCAATGTTTCTTTTATGTTGGGGAGGGGATAAGAGTGTTAACAGGATCTGCAGCAAGTGTAATTAGAAGAGTAGCTAAGAGAAAGGAAAGATTATGGAGGAAGTTGCTTGGGGAACAATGGGGACGGGGGGAGCGATGGGGTCCGGTCACATTAATGCTGGCTATATTGTAGCCTGTGTTTACAGCCTTCACTAAATTGAAGGACTGAAAGACAACCAGAACCAGCAAAGCCAATACGGCTTCCAACAGCCCCCAAAACATCCTTAAGTCCTCTCTCTCTCTCCCAATGGTGTCATCAGCTTTTTTTTTTGCCAATTTACAGCCTCAAATGTTAATACCAACGCCCTATAACAAGCAATTGAATGGAGGTGGATTGGCTGGGGATGGAAAATGACTTCCACATGATGGAAGATCCCAGCTGAGATTGCAGTAATGAATTTTAAATCCCTGAAAAGGCTGCTGACGTGAAGAACTGAAGAAGAAAAAAAAAGCAATCAACAATGCTCTTGTTATAGTCTAATCTTCCCCAGATGTTGGACCTATTGCTGCTAAATCCACTTACAGGACACAAGTGAAAACCTGGCATTGTCTCAGGCAGTGGCCAGGGTTACTTATAAAACAGAGAACAACATAAACTTCTTCTAACACGTTAGGTAATTTAAACAAGTTCCCTTCGTTATCTTGGGGTGATTTTTAATGGGGGAATTTTTACTACATTTGCTCATTATTTTTGGACATTTTAAGTTCTTTCCCTTTCTCTTTGCTTTCCCCACCCTCGCGCCCATGTCTGATCTCAGTGTACCGCCTGCACCTGCCCACCAGGAGGCATCCAGTCACAACGCCGCTCCCTGGGCAAGCTACACAGCCCAGCTAGGAGCTTCTCATTCAACAGAGTTCAAGTTACACACTGAGTTCAATGCGTTGTGAAACCAAACTCAACCCCCATTCCAAAATGGTCCACTGAACTGAGCTCAGGCCAATTCCACAAGTTGGAGATTCTTCCTAACTCCAAGAGAAAGGGGAATTGGGAGTTTGATGGAATACTCTCCACTTGCCTGGATGAGAAAGCTCTAACCCATCCAGGACAAAGCAGCCCGCTTGATCAGTATCCCATCCACCAACTTAAACATTCACTCCCTCCACCACTGATGCACAGTGGCAGCAGTGTGTACCATCTGCAAGATGCACTGCAGCAACTCACCAAGGCTCCTTTGACAGTGCCTTCCAAATCCCTGACCTCTACCTTCTAGAAGGGCAAGGGCAGCAGACACATGGGAACACCACCACCTGCAAATTTCCCTCCAAGCCACACATCATCCTGACTTGGACCTATACTGCTGCTCCTCCACTGTGGCTGGGTCAAAATCCTGGAACTCCCTTCCTAACAGCACTGTGGGTGCTGCATGGACTGCAGCGGTTCAAGAAAGTGGCTCACCACCACCTTCTCAAGGGCAATTTGGAATGGGCAATAAGTGCTGACATTGCCAGCAATGCACTCACAGGAAAGTGGAGTTGAGGATTATCAGACCAGCCATGATCTCATTGAATGGCGGAGCAGGCTCGATGGGCCGAATGGCCTACTTCTGCTCCTATGTCTTATGGTCTTTTGGTCACCTGAAAAGAATAAAGAAAATCCAGTCAGTAGATGAGGCAGAACTCAGTAGTGAGTTATGTTAGCTGACAGATGCATAGGCTGGTCTCTGCTGACAATCTCCTCCTTTAATGCTATGACTGAGATCAGATGCATTCCCTGTTCAGACTCCAAGGTGGTCGTCAGCTCCTCCACTTCCATTGTACAGTGAATGACGTGAAACTGAGAGACACCAACTGGTGTGTAGCTATTACAGTGAGGGATGCATTACCCCCTCAGCAATTGAGGTAACCTAGCAACCATGTGAACTGAGGAATGAATGGAAACACATGCTCGCTGTAATTTCATCTGTTTTGGGATTTTGATGAAATGAACATGGAGGAGAAAAGGCTCAAAGGCATTTGGAGAAACATCCCACAGACTGGTACAAAACAACTCACACATCATCTGCTCTTCGACAAGTTTGCTGCATAAAGCTCCGTGCGAAGCCTGAATTCATAGACCAACCCTGTTCTGTTCAGTGTGCAGCAGAAAATGGGGTTTGCATTGTCAGCTGTCCAACTGAGTCTGGCCACGCTCTGCCCTTCCTTTTAATTGCATATCATTAAAATAATCTGGTTACAGTCCCCGTTTAATTCCCCATGATTCAAATATTTCTTACTCATTAAAAACCCACAGCAATGTAGATTTCATTAACTGCACATGGATGGATAATGATGTTGTGGGATTAGTGCTGTTTGCAGCTGTCCCAAGGCCCTTTCTACAAGTCCAGCAAGGCCTTGAGGGCTGGGCTGTACATTTATATCAGGGCCAATCTTGGTCTTCCAGTTTGCTGCTCCTGAAGGCATTGGCTCTTACTGAGGTACAGTGTCAATCCACAAGCTTTTAAACCCCACATTTGGTGTCACCACAACGATTTGCCTTGATTCATCTCGCCTTGGCCTTGACATTCAGCTCTGAATGTGATAGCTCTGGAATTCCCTCGAGAATGTGAACCCTCTCCCTTTTCTCCAAGTCAAGGTGGCTGCTTTGTGCCAGTGCTCAGGTGACCTTTGGCCCCCTTCCCGAGGCCCCTGAGCAGACCTATAGCCTCCATTTGGTTCCTTATCAAAGCAATGCAGTGTTGTAGGGTGGCCGAGTTGTACTATTCATGACAGAGTTGATCTGCAGACACTTCTTGAGTGGAAACATTAAGTTTATTTACAACATACTCATCAGCAACTACACTTTTTTTTTTATTCATTCGTTGGATGTGGGCGTCACTGGTAAGGCCAGCCTTTATGCCCATCCCTAATTGCCCTTGTTCAGAGGCCATTTAGGAGTCAACGGCATTGCCGTGGGACTGGAGTCACATGTAGGTCAGACCGGGTAAGGACAGATTTCCTTCCCTACAGGACATTAGTGAACCAGATGGGTTTTTAAAACAATCGACAATGGTTTCGTAGACATCATTAGACTTTTAATTCCAGATTTTTATTGAATTCAAATTCCACCATCTGACGTGGCAGGATTCGAACCCAGGTGCCCAGAGCATTACCCTGGATCTCTGGATTGCTAGTCCAGTGACAATACCACCTCCCCCTAAATTGTGCTTTCAACTCCAACTCTATCTCGATGCTGACTGCTGAGGTAGCCCGCGCTACTCTCCTATTGGTTACTACAGATCATGTGATCTTCCCTAACAAGTATTATTATTAAAAGGTACACTACACATTAAACAAAACCATAATTACTACATTCCGCCCCCTTTAACTCGGCTATACATATTATATTTACAAGTACATATTTTTCAGGACAACATAATATTTACACTGGGTAAGGAATTTACAAGTTCAGTCTTTCAGGTGGTTTCCTGGTACGTGTGGAACGTCGCAGCTCCACAACTTCAGATTCTTTGTCAGGAACCTCCTTTTCCAAAGTTGCCTGAACATCAGGTGCTTCGGTGGGCACTTGCAGTTCTGAATCCTCAACTCTTACAGAAACATCAGACCTGTCAGTCCTGGGCTGAGTATCTTCAACAGGAAATGCAGACCCGGTCCTGATCACTGGTGGAACAAAACCTTGGTGATTTGTCTCTCTCTTCCTTAAATGGTCCACATGTTTACGGATGATCCGGCCTTCCACCTCCACATGGTAAGATAGAGATCCAGTCACCGCACTTATTTCACCCGGTAACCACTTTGGTCCTTCCCCAAAGCTTTTCACGTATACCGGCTCTCCCACGGTAAATTTCCTCTCAAGACAATGCCAGTCATGTCTAGTTTTCTGGCTTCCCTGACTCCTTTCCACCTTCCCCTCTAAATTCGGCATTATTAAGCTCAATCTCGTCCTGAGACAGCTTTTAGAACCATAGAAAAGTTACAGCACAGAAGGAGCCATTCGGCCCATCTTGTCCATGCCAACTCCGCAGTTGTGGCACCTATCGTTGTGTGAGGGGTAGTCCTGTGATGAAAAAGAAAGCGTGCTAGCTTGGTTGCCAAGGAATCGCCAGTTAGCTTTCTCATGCCTGTTTTGAACATTTGAACTGCCCTTTCGGCCAGTCCATTTGAGGAAGGGTGGTACAGTGCAGTTTTCACAGGAGTGATACCATTGAGGCTGGTAAACCGCTGAAACTCAGCACTGTAAATGCCATGACGTTATCGGAAATGACTACTTCTGGTAGTCCGTGAATGACAAAACTCTGATGCAGTTTCTCAATTGTAGCGCCCAACATTGGTGACTTCACCTCATATACATCCAGCCATTTTGATTGGACATCGACAATGAGCAGAAACATTATTCCCAGGAAAGGTCCAAAGTAATCAATGTGTAACCACACCCAGGGTCTACCTGGCCACTCCCATGGGTGTAGTGGACCTGTCACTGGCAATTTTTGCAGTTGCTGACATTGCACACAGTGCTTTAATAAACTCTCTATTTCACCATCCACTCCAGGCCACCAAGGATAGCTGCGTGCTATGGTCTTCATTCGGGAAATTCCTGGATGGGCACTGTGTAGTTCAATTAAAAGAGGTTCCCTTCTCTTTGGAGGAACTACCACTCGTGCTCCTCACAATAAGATGCCATCCTGGTTGGTTATTTCATGTCTTCTGTTGAAGTACGGTTTCATTTCATCAGATACGGGCTCTTGTGACCAACCATGTAACACTTGTTCTCGTACTTGAGACAGGACTGGGTCCCGACTTGTCCAGTCTCTGATCTGTCGAGCGGTGAGGAATCTAAGAAATTTAACAGTAAAACAAGTTCCTGTGGAACTGGGATGTGTTCATCATTTTCTTGCAAAGGCAAACGACTAAAGGCATCAGCGTTTGCAATTTGATTGCCAGGCCTATGAATGAAAGTGTATTCGTATGCTGCCAGAATTAAAGCCCATCGTTGTATTCTTGCTGAGGCTATGGGTGGTATAGCCTTGTCCTCACTAAACAAACCTAATAGTGGTTTCTGGTCTGAAACAATTGTAAAATGGCAGCCCTGTACACACTGGCAAAATTTCTTGACACCAAAGGTGATGGAGAGGCCTTTATCTATCTGGGAATATCCCTTTTCCGCTGTGGTGAGCGTTCTTGATACGTAACCTATTGGCCGTTCCGTGTTGTTGTCCATCTGATGAAGTAGCACTGCTCCCATTTCGTAGGGAGATGCATCACGTGTCAGCACCAATTCTTTCATCTGGTCAGAATGCTTCATCTGGGGCACTTCCCAAGACCAACGTTGGTTCTTTTTGAGTAGAGAATGCAGGGGGTCCAGCACTATAGACAAATTGGGTAAGAACTGCCCGTAATAATTGATCATTCCTAGGAATGATTTGAGCTCTGAGGTGTTCTTGGCGCAAGTGCCTCTCTTACGGCTCTCACTTCCTCCTCAACCGGGTGGAGGCCCTGTAAATCTACCTGGTGACCCAAATAGATTACCTCCCTCGCTTGGAACGTGCACTTTTCTTTTTTTAAACGCACTCCAGTTTGCAAGAAACGTTTTAAGACTTCTTCTAAGTTTGCCAAATGCTCTTTTTCAGTGAATCCTGTCACCAATACACCGTCTAAATAGATAACAACCTGGGGCAGTCCCTGCAGGAAGCTTTCCATTGTTCTCTGAAAGATGGCACAAGCGGAAGAGACACGGGAAGACAATCGTGTACATAGGTACAACCCTTTGTGGGTATTAATTGTGACAAATTCCCGGGAGGCATTATCCAATTCTAGTTGTTGATGAGCATGACTCATGTCAAGCTTTGTGTACGTTGTCCCTCCTACCAGCTTGGCTGACAGGTCTTCGATTTTTGGAATGGGGTGCCTGTCTAGATTAGCTACTTTATTAACTGTCAGTTTATAATCCCCAGAAATTCGAACGTTTTGGTCGGGTTTAAGGACGGGGACTATGGGTGCTGCCCATTCTGAGAACTGAACAGGTTGTATAACGCCCAGTTTCTCTAGTCTGTTCAACTCAATGTCGACTTCTTCTCTCAGGGTGTACGGCACCTTCATGAAGCGAGGGGTTGCTTCAGGATCCACAGGAATCTTGGCCTGTAGGCCCTGGATTTTTCCCAGTTCATCCTGGAAGACGGTGGCGTACATTTTACATAGTTCTGGAAGCTCACTTGCTCTCAACTGAAAGATTTCAGACTATTCTAACTTAGTGAGTCAGCTATAGGCAAGACCAGGTGAGGACAGCAGATTTCCTTCCTTAAAGGACATTAATGAACCAGTGGATTTTTGCGACAATGGTCACAATTTGGTTTCCTGCCGGAAGGCATGAGCATGATCACCAAGTGAAGCCAGCGATGCCTCTCCGAGTCGAGTAGGTCACTATATCTGACTGTGTGGATCACTCAGCAGGAGCTGCCTGTGTTCCAGCAGGTCAGAGGCACCAATGTCAGGCAGCTCTACCAGGGAGGTGAAGGTAGTGGCCATGAGATAAGAGAGTGTGAGCCCAGCCCATTGCCCTGGGCAACAATGCAGAGGCAGCTTGGCAGGGTGGAATTATGCCCACTTCCTCATTGGCTGGAGGTGCGCGTCCCACCTGCATGTACATGGAGGGAAAACAGGGGACAGACTGGCAAGTTTTAGAGGCTTAGAATCAAAGACAAGCCATGGGCAAGGCAGCTGGACAATGAACAGAGACAAAACTCAGGCGGATTTCTCCACACGCAGACTCCAGTAGCTACAAAAAACATTCCGGTCACACCAACTCAATCTCCCCTCGTTCACATCTCAAGGGCTGACTGGACATCACTTCAAACAGTCCAAACCAGTCCATGTGCAATTTGAAGAGGGTAACCTTCAGTTAAATATTTGCAAGTCGCCCAATACATTGTTTACAGTCTTAGGACAGGGTTTTCGCTACCGAGACAGGCAGCTTGAATCAGGGAAATTTCCTGACTCGCTGGACCCGCCTTGGAACAAAGGCCCCTCCAGAACTGTGCAATATTCACTCAGTGGCAGGCAAGTGCAGGACAGGGTCAAGTCCACTGACTCCAGCAGCAAAGCATTGGCGGCCATGGTGATAGCCAAGTGCTGAGACGGGTTGGTTAGGAGCTGCCTCGCTTCACTGGGACTTTGTTCCAGCGCGTTATGAGATTTTAGGCCCTCTAGCCCTCAACCCTCACATCCCTTCACCCACCGCCACCCAACCCAATGGCTCCTTTTATCCCCATGCCAACTCATTCCCTTCCCACCCATTTTCATAGCCTTTTATAGCCCCAAGGCCAAATCACCCAGTATCCAACCTGGGCAGACCTCAGGAGCCATGCAGAGATGAAATAAACTAAAGTTCTAAAAATCCAATATAGCTGTAACTATACAGACTTGAGAGTAAAAAAACTCCCATTCATGAAAGCCAATTCAAAGCTTTTTTTTAAATCTCAAGTACTTAATCTCTTGTAAAAAAAACAAACTTATATTTATACCCCACATCAAATACAGTTAATAGGTCTTTAACCCGTCAAACTGTGAACTCAGAACTCTCTCCCCCATCCCCCACACCATACTGAGAAATCAACCAAACATTCATAAAGAGCATTAGGTAAATGTCAACAAGCAACTATTGAAACTACTAGAACAGATGCCTCACCACCTGATCTGTCAATCACAGCAATATAGCAGAGGTTTTTTTAAACTCTCACTGACAGCTGCGGCCTGTTTTTTTTTTATTTTTAAAGGGATGGGGATTTAAATGGGGCCTATTTGAACTTATCACCGATTTCAAATGGTCCTGCTGAGTTTTGGGTTTCCCGCCTGTGCGAATCAGACCTTCCCCCTTCCCGCAAAAATTGGATCTGTCAGGAATGGGGGCAAGACTTCAGCACTCAGATCCCGTTGGCCATTTTTGAAGGTCTATGGAGTCTTCCCGGCTCCATGAAAACAAGGCCCATAGAGTCAATACTGCACAGGAGGCTGCCATTCAGGCCAGCGAGTCCATGCTCAGTAATGTCAGCCGTATCTGACAGCTTTTCTCCAATATTTATAATGATCCCCCAGCAATAAAGTGAAAGGATTTTGTGCCTTGCCATCCGTGTATTTCTGGTGAAATGGGTCCTTTTTATTCCAGGCTTGTTAACCAAATGAAAACAGGGCAGTCTGCAGTAATCACCAACTCTTTCATCCAAAAATAAATCAATGGGATTCAATCATCTGGTTTCCATGGGAGAGTGATCGCAGAATCCGGTTGGTTGGGTGGGGGGCGGTAAAAGGGGTTCCAGGTTACTAACCCTCATTGAGCACCTGCTCCACACTGACTGTAATAAGCACAAAAAAAACTTTGCACCCGCAACTTTTACCAGCAGCACTGGGTAGCACCTCCGAGCTGATCATATAGGGTCAGGGCCCAGGTCAGATCTCATTGGAAAGAGTTCTACGTCTGACAGGGGTTTGGTTATTTACTTTAAGGGTAAGATGGTGATATCTGGTCCTCCACAGGGTGCGCAGTCCCCCTGCACGTTAGTTAATGAGAGTGCACTGCAAACTCACTAATAAGCAGTTGGTAAATGCACTGCCGGGTGTCCTATTAACATGGGAGTCCCCTGCAGGGCCGATCCCCATGCTGAATGAGCTGACCTCTGTCTGGGTGGCAGCACTGTGGGTGTCCCCACGCCACACAAGCAGCAGCAGTTCAAGAGGCGGCTCACCACCACCGTCTCAAGGGCAATTGAGGAAGTGCTGGCCCAGCCAGCGACACCCACATCCCGTGGAAGAATAATAAAAAACAGAATTGGCACACAGAGGAGGGAGATGGGGGCACAGAAAGCAGGAAATTAGAGGGGAAGGCATCGATGGTAGGACTCATGGTTGCCATCTAGCAATGGCCATGGGGAAATGGTCCGAGGGAAATGTCGCCAGGACAGGGTCAGGTTCGGCTCTGATGGCCAGCCCCCGTCTGTGGCCAAACGGCTTCACCACATGGCCTTGTGTGAGGTACCAGAGGGCAGTAATTGAGCCCAGCACAAAGTCAACTCCTACAGGGGAGCTGAGAAATTTGGGAGGGATTAAAACACAAAAGGTTGTTTACGATACAATATTCTTTCCCTGGGCCTGCTCTTACTGCCCATCACAGCAGGGGGTGGGGTTTACCGCTGATTGTGGGGAGCACAGGGTTTACTGTTCATTACATTAGGGGTTGGGGTGTACTGCTCATTGCAGCGGGGCGCAGGGTTTACCACTCATCACACTGGGGGGCGGGGTCTACCGCTCATCACACGGGGGGGTGGGGGGGGGGCTACCGCTCATCACTCCGGGGGGGTCGGGGTCTACCGATCATCACGCCGGGGGGGGGG
Organism: Cetorhinus maximus; assembly: GCF_964194155.1. Classification (NCBI taxonomy): domain Eukaryota; kingdom Metazoa; phylum Chordata; class Chondrichthyes; order Lamniformes; family Cetorhinidae; genus Cetorhinus; species Cetorhinus maximus. The sequence goes on along the minus strand of NC_135888.1, from coordinate 16,428,228 downwards.
GGGGGGGGGGGCGCGTACCGCTCGTCACACCGTGGGGGGGTGGGGGGTCTACTGCTCATCACACTGGGGAGTGGGATTTAACACTCATCATACCAGGGGGCGGGGTCTACCGCTTATCATACCGGGGGGGCGAGGTCTACCACTACCACACTGGAGGGGGTGGGGTCTACCGCTAATCATGCTGGGGGAGCGGGGTCTCTTGCTCATCACAGCAGGGGGCAGACCATGGAAAACTGCTTCTCAGCTAAAGTTGGTTCCGTAACCGATGCTTGGAAAGCTTCTCCAGTGACTCACAGTTGATGCAGTGAGTACCCCCAAGTTATACAGAGCAATAAGCTGAATGGCAGACCTTACTGAAGTGTATATAAAATTATGAGTGGTCTAGATAGAGTGGATGGGAAGATTCCATTCCCCTTATTTAAGGGACCATGTCGGAGGGCACAGATTCAGAGGAAGAGGTAGGAAGTTTAGGGGTGATTTGAGGGGAAATTTTTTCACCCAGAGAATGGTGGAGTGTGATGAAAGTATAATAATTTTCATAATGTTTTTCTGGTTTATTGTGAATTAGCTTTATGGGGGTAAATATAGTTGGGTCTGAGTGTGATTCAATTACATTTGGAGTCCATTAGTCTGCAAGCTTTCGATCATCAAAAGAAGCTAGGTGCTTGACATGCTAATGGGTAAACACGGATGCTGGCTTAGTATGTAAGGTGTGAAGGGAATTTGCATTTTTAGATAAATGAAAAGATTTGGATTTCAAAGGGATCTTTGTCTGTTTACAACTAGCCAGATAAGCAAGGTTAAGGAATGCGTTTATTTTTCCCAAAGGTTACTGACAATAGATCGGTAATGTGGAAGTTTTTATATTATAAGGAAGATACAATTTGAAAGACACATGGAACAACAGAATTTACATATTAAAAAAGAGAAACATATATAAGGGAGGGTGAAAAGCTGTTTATTAGGAGGCCATGTAAGATCTAACAGGAGCACATAAAATAGCCTTAATGAAGCCTCCAGCATTTGTGCATAAGTCTGCTACATAATGAAACTGAAGTTGGGGAAAGGCATTTGAAATTCCACTGTCAAGTGGGTATTGTGTTAACTTACGGGTTCTATGTTAAATCTAAAATCTATTTTGGACAATTGCCTTAAAAGGGAGTGTAACTGGGAGTCATGTCAATTAGGAATTTTAGGAGTTATTATAGCAGAGAGTAATTATAGTCTTATGTATGTGCTTGAAATCTCTTACATTTTGTTAATAAATATTTTAATTTAATTTTTGAAACCTTTAAAGGTCTTGGTGGACTTATTACTTCTGAATTCAGTGCACACATCTCATAATAAATACAAATTGCAAAACTGTTGTGATAGCGCGACCTTGTGGATTTGGTCCACCTGCCACACATCACCTGCCACTTCAAAACAGGAGTCTGGAGCTCACTGCCTGAAAGGGTGGTAGAGGCAGAAACCCTCATAACATTTGATAGGCACTTGAAATGCTGTAACCTACAGGGCTACAGGCCAAGAGCTGGAAAGAGAGATCAAGCTGGATGGTTCCTTGTTGGTTAACGTGGACACGATGGGCCGAATGGCCTCCTTCTGTGCTGTTTATTGCCATGATTCTAATATTCTATAAGGTCCTTGGTTTGATTTCACTCCAGAACTGGCTGCAGTGTGACTGAACCAGGGAGGGGTATATCAGCCAGGGTTCCTGCTCCTGATTACCGTCTAGTGACCCATGCTTAGCAAGCAACAATACACAATCTGGGTTTTTGAAAGGATTCAATCCTGTCTCCTGGGAAACATTCTTCTGGGAGGGAAAAAAAAAACAGAGTTCAGTTAAAGGCTGCATCTGCTTACCTCATTGACCTGCTGCTTGTCCAGGTGAAATATTTGACCTGAGCTGGTTGAAGCCACCTCCTCAAAGGCCCGATATCCAGGATGGCCTCTGTCCCCACAATCTCCAGTCAACACAAACACAACCTGTTCAGGGCAAGAGCACCCATCACTTTAATCCACTCGCAATGAAATTTCCTCACCAATCCCCTCATCCCCACACAATTACACCTGGTTTAAATCAAACTTTTTTTCCCCCCCCTGAAAGAAATGGTTATCCAGAATTAGGCCTAATTGATTTTGAACCAACACAAATGCAAAATACTCTGGATGCCGGAAATTTGAAACAACAGCAAAAAGAAAATGCTGGGAATACTCAGCAGGTACAACAGAACTCAGCTTTACTCTCTCCACAGATCCTGCCAACCCCACTGAGTATTTCCAGCATTTTCTGTTTTGATTTTTAACCGCACTAGGCAAACAGACGACATTAACAATACCCATTCGCCTTTCAATGGGGTTGGGACTCCTGACAACAGCAGCAAAAACATTAAAGCTTTCATAAGATGTCTCTTTGGTACTTGCAGGACATCGAGGAGAGGGAAGAGGAGGGAGAGGGATGAGGAGGGACAGGGAAGAGGAGGGAGAGAGGAACAAGAATGAGGAGGGCGTGGGAGGGGCCAAGAGAGGGAGGGGCGTCAGTGAATGGGGGAGGTGGGCCGGGAGGGTGCAGTAATCACAAGAGGGAGGATGAAGGGGGCAGGGGGTGGTCGGGGTGGAAAGGTGCAGCAATTAGGCTGGGATCAGGTGATGGAGGGAAGGTAAAGGTCAGTGATTGGAAGAGAAAACTGGTGAGTGTGTGGTGATCAGGAGCGGGAGGGAGGCTAGCAATGGCTGGCAGTGGTTTTAACGTGGACCTGTGAGAAACACCCCTGCACATCCTGACTCGACATTCAGGTCAGCATCTCTTTTAAAACACTTAGCTTTTTGGCGTGGGGCTGCAATGGTCCCTCTGAAGTCCCTGATGATCAGACCACATGTAGGCCACATTGTCCAGAAGGCAGCTGGCACTGGGCAACCCAAGGGGGCTTAAAACAGTCATTTGAATATGCAAAGCTCCTAATGCCCCATTTCGAACGTGGTCCCTAGATGGCTCATTTTCAGCCTTCACTAATATGACGGGCAGTGTAATCCAGCATGTAATGAGTGCACCTAGCTGACTGCCATATTGGAAACTTAGACAACCATTTCCCACCCCCCCCCCCGCCCAGCACCATCGAATTTTGATAGGCTCTTGGTAGCTACACACACTTTCAGTGATCAAAGCCTTACTTCCTGTTGCTCCACTTCTTTTCAGGCTTTTGTGTCAACTTTTCCCATTCTGAATTCCTGGGCCCAACACTGCTAATGGGAACAACCTCTGGAAACATAGCACACTGTATAATTACAGCCTCCCTGAGGTTCCCAACTCCTCAACTTGGCCTGTAGTGAAACTGCTGTAGGCAGGACCAACTCAATTTCTAAAACAAAAGAATTCGACCAATATAAGCCCAGAATGTATGGCTTTAAAATGGGACTGACGTATTTCTGAACAACTTCATAACATCATCCCTCTTCAACTCAGATTGTGAGAGCAATGCCACAGGGGATTCACTCGTATATTTTTTTTGAAACTATACATGCATGAATAAAAGAACTTATGTAGAACATGTACTTTCTGCCAACATTTAGCCTTATGAATTACCATGTCAAATTTTCCAATCCAATTTTGAACTGCTCAACCCATTAGGTGGCACCATGGAATGCACCTGATATCTGCCCCACTGCCACCACAACTTTATCAAAAAAAATGTTCATTGCTGCAAAGAAATTGTTCGTCTTGCACTCATTAGGACAGTTGCAAGAATGCCAAATTTCCAACGATCACACTTACACTACAGGTGTCACAAAACTATCATATTTTTCATAGTATTATTGTGGGGTATTGTAAAATAGACTTATGTGTGCATGTGTGTGTGTCTGAGTGTGTGCGGCGATTTAATTAAATTAGAGATGGGTAGACTACAAAATTTAAATTATCATTAGAGTTAGGTGTAAAAAGGCATTTGAAATGCTAATGGACGAGCTAAGTAAAGGGGAATTTGCATTTTTAGATAAGGGGAAAAGTTGTTGGATTTTTAAAGGGACATGATAAGGTTCTTACGACTGGCAAGTTAAATAGGGCAAAGTTATTACATTGATTTTTCCCAAAATTGCTGACCATAATGACAACAAAAAAGACTTTCATGGTAAAAGTAAATTCCAAAGACTTGGGGGTACAATGGATTTACAAATCAAAGAAGGAGAAATATATTGAAGGAAGGATGGAAGGATGTGTAGGGTGTGACCATGTGAGAACTGAGAGGTACACAATGTGTGAAACAGGCTTGAGGAAAAGCTTCTGGACACTTTGCAGAAGTCTGTTGTTCCAGTAACCAAAGGTGTGTTAAAAGCCTTTGGAATTCCACTGTTGAGTGGGTGCTTGTGGTAACCTTGCTGGATTGTCTCTATAAATTTAAATTTTATTTTGGACTGTTGCCTTAAAGGGGGTATGTAGTTGGGAGTCTGGTTAATTGGGAATTGTTATAATATTAAGTAGCCGTGTAACTCTGATTTTGTGTGTGCATTTTATTATTTTCTTTTGTTAATGAATGTTTTAATTTAATTTTTAAAATCTCTAAATGGGCTCATTACATCTGAATTCAGTGCACAAACCTTCTCGTAATATATACGAATTCCAAAGCCGTTGTGATAGCGTGGCCAAGTTTCCCCTATGGACTTGGTCAGCCTGGCAAATACCACCTGTCGTCTCATAACCCAGAGAGAAAAAAAATTGGTTGGCAAATTGACTCTGATTGGTTGGAGTGTTGCCATGGGGATAGCAAAAGTGAACTATAGGCTCCGCCAGCTGCCGGATAAATCAAAAAGGCGCAAGTCTGGAATACATTTCTTTTGTATGCAGAGAACGAGTCACTGGTTATGAACGTACGTTGCTTAGAGCAAGCATAATCCATCAACTGACAGTCAGCAATGTAACAGGCAACAGACCAGTACATTTATAATGATGTGTCTACTGTTTATTTTAAATAGACCCCCACCTTGGGGAAAGATTTCTCATATGAACCATAAGCCCATTTAGACAGAATGGGACTAAAGTTTTGATATATGTTGCGCATGGAGGAAACTGTCCCTGCCTCCTTGAGCCTCTTTGGCTCCAGGCCAGAGTAGGCCCACACATTATGAAGCAGCTCCACAGATTGCCATGTGGGCACAAATCCAAGAGGCTGAGTGCAGCCAGGGAAATTGGATACCAGCTGGGTATATTGCGACTGCAGCAAAACTACCTGCTCCCAGGCTCTGCCTAGAGGCCGACCTCAGAGCCACATTGGCATTGCTCCATGAGGTGACTGGAAAACTTTTACCGTTCGACACAACACAACGTGATGACATCAGCGCTAAAACACAGAGATGAAAGTGTCAGTCCGTGACTCACTCACTGAATCAACATACCCAACTGGAATGCTCAGCCTCCTTGGCACATGTGGGTACTCATAGGCTGGCCCTGTGTCATCTCAGCTACTCCCAACTTGCCTACCTGGGACTGCTTCAGCTGGATGAGTTGCAGAACATCCTTCGTCAGCTGGTAATCCTTCGCTCGGGCATCAGTGAAGACGTAGATAAAAGAACTGGGTTGGGATACCTCAAGCGCCAGCTTAATCGCTCCGAGGCTCATTTCGGGGCAGTCTCCTCCACCCTGCAAACGAGAAGGATAAAGTCAGATTCATCAATGGCTCCACAGTCGCTGGCTCACCTCTGATCCCATGTTTCTCATGGTGCCAGCTGCCTACTTGGCTGGGGGGGGGAGCATCTGAAGCAAGACGAAAACTAGCCTCACTCAATGCCAAAAAGCACAAAGGAACTTCCTTGCAGTATCTATTATTCCATGATTAAAGAATCCATGGTTGGATTTTTCCTATAGGTAGGGGGGAGGAGGTGGTGGGTACAGAGGTTAATTGCAGCGGCCTAACTCCTGCCTGGGCCGAGATTACACAGCCAGGTTAGCGCAGGGGTCCAGCAACTTGCAACTTTCCAACCTTTTCCAGTTGAAAAAGGCCCCCAAAATATTAAGTCAAGAAAAGTAAGAGCCATGATTTAATTGTGCGGATAAAAAGCTAAAGATCATGCTGCACTTCATGGTTTTAAATGATTATTTTAATGAAAACCACCTTCATGTTCCAAACAAACCTGTTCGAGTGGTATAGCTGCACCATGGTTACAGGTCATGCCTTTGGTTTGGTTTTATGGTTGCGACCATTATTGTTTCCAATATAGCCGAGATGATAAATCATTCCGAATGTACTATTAAAAACGTTTTACAAAGAAAATTGATCACCAAAAAAAAGTCTTAATTCTACAAATCTTAAGTTAAAGTTTGTTTTAAAAGATGACTTTACTGATAAAATTATAGTTTAAAAAAGTCAAAAAAAACCCCAACAGTTATTTTTTTATTTTATTCATTCATGGGATGTGGGCGCCGCTGGCTAGGCCAGCATTTATTGCCCATCCCTAATTGCCCCTTGAGAAGGTGGTGGTGAGCTGCCTTCTCGAACCGCTGCAGTCCATGTGACGTAGGTACACCCACAGTGCTGTTAGGGAGGGAGTTCCAGGATTTTGACCCAGTGACAGTGAAGGCACAGTGATATATTTCCAAGTCATAGTTAGGTCTACTTTAATTTTGATTTTTTTTCTATTGAAACATAAATTCAATACATAAATTTTATTTATTATATGCAAAGTTATTTTATCTACTAGAGACACTTGGCAATTTACCAAGCATTTGGTTTAGAAATGTTGAATTTTCATCTTGCGACTCCCAATAGTTTTGATTTTAGACAAGTTTTTTTCAATAGGATCTTCAGATAAAAAATGGCTGCCGATCCTGGAGCTTGGGATTGGAACTCCTGGTCGTTCTGTATAAATTGGTGGAACGTACATTAGGAACGTTTACGCTTTGCGAGAGGTGTTTAAAAGACTTTGTTTGAGATGCACGAAGAAACAAAATGATGTTCCTCGTATTTGTGCCAGAGATCCAAATTTCAATCTTTCTCAGCACCCATTGACCGTGAGCTCATGCAAAAGATTAAAAACAGCTGCCATAAACCTGGCAAAAAACAAGGTGACTACATTCTCAAAATTCTCAAAGAATAATTGCTGGATTTCTAAAAACTACAATTGACAGGCCGTAAATGTTTTAAAAATTCCATTTCTGGACACAACAGAATGATTTGAATTGTTTAATTATGTTTTACTTTTATTTAAAATTCCGTTTAACCTGCTTATGTTAGTAGTTCAAGGTTAATATGAAGATAATAGATTCCTGATGTTTCAGCAGCATGACTGTAATGTGAATATTACTTCCAGTGCAGAGAAATCCTGCAAAGCACCTCCGTTCCTCAAACCGTTTGATCCTCACCTCCATCGCCATCGGAAGATGATCTTTCTGTCACCAGGCCCCAGGCCTCTGCGATTTGTTCTGTATCTTACCATCTCCCTCCCTCTCTTGAAAAGCTTCTTTAAAACAACATTTCTCTGAACATGCCTCTAGTTCCTCACCCCTAATTTGATCCCATTTTCTTACTCCCTCCTTAATCCACCTGGTTAAATCTAGACATGTTTAGCACTTTCAGATGTAAAGCTTCAAAATCCACATCCTTGTTTTCAAATCATTCCATGGCCCCTCCCTGTCTCTAACCCCCTCCAGCCCTACAACGCTCTGAAATATGTGCGCTCCTCCAATTCTGGCCCCACCCTGCACATCCCCTGATTTTAATCATTCCACCATTAAGGGGCAAGGCCGTAAAGTCGGGAATTCCCTCCCTAAACCTCTCTGCCTCTCCCTTTGTCTTGTCCTTGAAGATGCTCCTTAAACTCTACCCTTTGAAGAAGCTCATGGCCATGCCTCCCGTTTATTAACCCCTAATGTGGTTTAGTGTCAATGTCTTGCGAAGTGTCAGGATGTTTTACTACATTAAGGGTGCAATGTCATAGTATTATCGAATAGACAGAAGGAGGCCTTTCGGCCCGTCGTGTCTGTGCCGGCTGTCTGTAGGATCGATTCACCTAGTGCCACTCCCCTGCCTTCTTGAAAGCCATGATTGAATCTGCCTCCGCCGCACTCTCAGGCAGCATTCCAGATCCTAACCATTCGCTGTGTGGAAAAGCTTTGCATTGATTCTTTTGCTGATCATCTTAAACCTCTCATTCGCGATCCTTCCACCAATGGGAACAGTTTCTCCCTATCTACACTGTCCAGACACATCATGGCTTTGAGCACCTCTATCAAATCTCACCTCAAGCACCTCTTTGCCAAGGAGAACAGCCCCAACTTCTCCAACCTATCTATGTTACCCAATTTCCTCATCCCTGGAACCATTCTCGTGAATCTTTCCTGGCCTCTCTCCAATGCCTTCAAAGGTTTGATAGAAATGTAAGTTGTTGTCAATGTGTGTGAGCCAAAAGCTCAAAGACCTATTCAATGCCCAGGAGTTGGGAGTTTTCTAAACTGGCCAACATCCTAAGGGTTATTCAACATGAATCGTGCTTCATCTTGAATGATAAAGACAGTTGGGCCCTTTAATGATGTTGCCCTAATACCTTAACGGGTGAAGACACTGAGCCACACAGGAGGCTAGATTTTGTAGGCCGGCTAAAAAGTTGGTGGCGGGCCCACCCACCAGAGGGATGGCTGCCCCTCATCAGTGGGAGCGCTGTTAATTGCTTTAAAGTGAAACTCCCGTCCCTATTTTAGGATGAAGTCCCACCTTAGAGAACTGCCAGCCAATTGGGTGACTGGCAGCAATGTAGTACCAGCAGCAATGAGCGGGTGGCCACTGCTGGGATTACAAGCTGTTCTGACAAAGAGGAGACTGGACTTAAGGCAAGTCTGGGGTATTGCTGGAGGCAGGGTGGGGTGGGGCAGTGAAGGGTGGGCGGGGGGGTGGCGTTTCAGGGTTTCAGAGGCCAGGAAGGGGGGATTAAAGGGAGGAGGGATGACCTTTGTGGGGGTTGGTGCATCCGATGGGCACAGTGGACCCATAAAGGTGGCTTCTCCCCTCCTTGCCCGACACTAGTCCGTCTAGCTAAAACTGTCAGGTATCCCACATGGCATAGGGGTCCCACTGTCACGGGTAAAATACCAGCCGAGCCTCCACCCCTCCCCGAAAAATTTGAGGCAGGTCAGGGGATGGGCAGGGAGGTGGCAGACAGGCCATACACTCGATTTTACTGCCTTCAAACCCACCGACAGCAAAGCCTAAAATCCAGCCCAGAGTTTCAAAGATAGAGAGAAGGCGTCTCCACTTGTACCAGAGACCAAAGCGACAGGCCATAAATATGAAACAATCACTGATAAATCCAACAGAACTCCGGAGAAACCTCTTTCCCAGAGAACGGTGAGAATGTGCAATTGCAGCCACATGGAGTGGCTGAGGGGAATATCATAAATGCATTTAAGGGGAAAGCAGATAAACACACGAGGAGAAGGGAATAGAAGGTTATGTTGATGGCATTAATTGAAGTATATTGGAAGGGGACTTGTGTGGCCTGTTTCTGTCCTGGAAATTCTAGGTAATGCTGTGTAATTCCTGTTCCCTGTTGAGCTAACCGGTCACAGTTGGGCAACTGTGGGGTCACTGGTGTTGGTCTCAGTGTTGGGGAGGGGAAAAGAAAAATCAGCCGAGGCTCCAGCTCCTAATGAGTGTCCAGTGACTCTGCTGGGAACAGTTCTCATGTGAAGCAGTGGGAGTGTCAGGTATGGGCAGGATTAGGCTCAGTTTTGAAGCTGTGACATCTTCAGCCAAATAACCTGGCCACATTTCACTTTCTAAACTCACACTTCAAGTACCGTCGCTTGAGCGAAATATGTTAGAATGCTGAGAGACTGAGGAGAAATCTTTTCTCTCAGAGGGTCATTAGTTTGTGGAATTCTCTTCCCCAGAAAGCTGTGGAGGCTGGGTCTTTGAATTTATTCAAGGCACAGTTAGATCTTCGATAGGCAAGGGAGCCGAGGGTTATGGGGGGCAAACGAGAAAGTGGAGTTGAGGCCAGGTCAGCCATGATCTTATTGAATAATGGAGCAGACTCAAAGGCCCGAATGGCCTACTCCTGCTCCTATGTATTCCTATGCCTTTGAAACCATACCGCACCCCTCTCCCCGTACTTAGTTCCTTAAACACTCACTCCCTCCATCACCGACAAAGAGTGACAGCAGTGTGCACCATCTACAAGATGCACTGCAGTAACTTGCCAAGGTGCCTTCAACAGCACCTTCCAAACCCACAACCTCCACAATAGAAGGACAAGGGCAGCAGGTGCATGGGAACACCAGCACCTGCAAGTTCCCTCTGAGCCACACACCGTCCTGACTTGGAAATAGATCGCCGTTCCTTAACTATCACTGGGCCAAAATCCTGGAACTCCCTCCCTAATAGCAACCTGGGTGCATCTACGCCACACGGACTGCAGCGGTTCAAGGGGGTAATTAGGAATGGGCAATAAATGTTGGCCTAGCCAGCGACGCTTGCATCCCATGAATGAATTAATTTAAAAAAGGGAGATGAAGGGAACACATTTAAGAGGATTTCCAGCATCCGCAGTAGTTTTTTGTTTTTATACATTTAAGAGGAGGCTGGGATGGGGTGGGGGCTGGATGGGAGGTAGAAGTAAGGGTCTAGTCATGTTATTTTTGTTCTGTTAAAAGTGTAGAGAGCCATTAGCACTTCAGGTAATGATCTTCGGCAAATGGAGGGGCAGCCTTAAAGGTACCAACACACCAATTACCAGAAATAACACCTGGATATTCCCAAATGGAGGAAAACCGCAATTACACAATTATGAAGAAAATGTTTTCTTTCACAATTACTGTTACAATCAGATTTTCAGGGAACTGAATGGGATAATTAGGGGAATGAGTCTTAAATTAAAATAATTTCCTTCAATGATTTTAAATTATATTGCACCATATTTTTAAACATTTTCTTTCTAATCACCATCCCCAATTAACCTTTTCTCTAAAGACACTAAATAATAACAGGAAGTATATATTTATCCCTTCCCCAATATGAACTTTAGATTCCTATGTGGTGATCTGGTTAGTGTCTATGGGGGAACCATTTTGATGTTGCTCACAAAAGTCACACTGCACCTCCTTTTTGCCTACTTTCTACAAGAGTCTGACTGGGTGATTTGCCATTATTGTTGTTAATATTCTTCTAGGAATTCCTCACATTTTTCTTCCTTTAGACATCGTACAGTGACCACAGTTCAGAAGTATTTCATTGGTTGTAATGCGCTTTGGGACATCCTGAGGTCATGATAGGCACTATATAAATGCAACCTCTTTGTTTCTTTATTTTCTTTCGGGTATCCCCTCCCCGATTCCGACAGGTTGCAGGGGTGGGGGGTAGGTCGGAGTTGGTTTCCATCCAAACTGCCCCTCTGGGCCTATGGGGAAGTAGCTCACCTCTGCTTCGTGGTGTGGACTGGGACAATGGTGGGCATGGAAAGAGTACCACCCATCCCAGAGCACCAACTGTGCAGCCCATTTATTTAACTCAGCCTCTCTCCAATGAATCCCGGCAGTGAGCTGAGCGCTGGGGAGCAACAACTCGTTCCCAGCAAAGACGTCATTACAAAATATATACTTACTCTCCAAGCAAGTGGTCTATGTTTCAGCCAATGGCTCAGTACCTTTCCCATCCTGTGAACCACTTATGGGTCAAAAGTATTTCCAGACGGCCTGTTCCCATGCTACACCACCGACGCCCCCTCATGTGTTCATGGGAAGGAAGGACTTGTCAACTGTATTTTCTTACCCCTTCGCTCTAAGGGCTCTGGTGAGATACGTAGCTCACATTCCATAGTGGCTGACCCATGGAAACCCAGGTGTCGACAGTCTGCCACACATCCCATTGGGATACCAATGGGTTATGGCACCTCACCATCTCCTGAAGATAGGACTTGGATGCCACAAATGTGCCACTCTTGTAACTGGTGGGGGACATAACATAGCTCCCCTGTGGGCTCAGCTGGTGAGTGCACCAGTTAGTGTAGAATTCTGCAATACAGATGGCAATTAGATCCTCAGTATGTAGGCCGAGTTATCTGATCTCAGTTAGAGGTGCGGATGCTGTAAGTGACCTCGATATCCCTGGATTATTGAGGGAATAGGAAAGCGGTCAGAATATTACTGTAAAGAGAGACTTGTTGCCAATTCAATTTAAAACTATTTTTTGCAAAATCAAAAAGTTCTCTCCTAATAGATATGGGGGAAATGCCTTCGGAATATGAATAAAATCCCATAGGAACACAAACACTGCTTCCAGCAAACTCGTGGTGATTTATTGAGATGGTTGCACACCAGTTGATGGTCCGAGGACCAGGATGGTGGTGAACTGTTGAATGAAGTCCCCTCAAAAAATTATTAATTACCTTTCAAGGGTCCAACGGGAGACAGAGATGCATTTTACACTCGTCTCACTGCCCCTTGGACTCTCTTATTGTCAGGAGCGTTATATTCCCGGCAGGGGATCCCAAAACCCGAGGAACCAATCAGCTCAGAGACAAAATTGCACAGAAACAAACTTGACAGGTGTTGTGATATGGGTTCTTTAGATGTCTCAATGATAAGGTCTTGAGACTTGTATATTTAAATATGAACCATTTATTGTTAGTCTTTAATTAATCCTAGGTATGGTCATGCACGGAGCTCCATGCAGGCTGGTTCCAGAACGTTCGGCATAGACTGTTCTCTCAGTCTATTACCATGTGACTCTATACACCATACCATGGGTGGTGTTATTCTCCAGTCCCACATTAACCCTTGCTCTGCCGAGCACCTTTACATTATAATAGCATGCAGGCATGTAACACAACAACCAGTATAGGGGCAGCGTACCTGACTGGTACATTGATTATGTACCTCACTGGTATATGGGCACTGGAGCACAGGTGCCGATATTCAGCTGTGAAAATGCAGCGGTGTTTAATCTAGCCTCTCTCTTTATGGTCATTTAGAGGCTAATTGTTAATTCCATACATTGACAGATACTTGTAAATCCCCATTTTCTGCTCATGGGGTTGGGAGGTGGGCAGGTGAGGATCATGTAATTAGCAGCAGAGAAAGGTCATCTTTCTTGCTATTGCTACACTTAAGATATTCTGAAGTATGACAGGCACTTGGGGTGCACATACTAAACACAAGGGCTCAGCTTGTGAAAATAACAACGGGGCTAATAGCGCTTACCATTAATTATATACAATTTCACCAGCCAAGCCAGGTGCACAATTAATTGCAAAAATCCAGAAGTGTTTTCTGAGGTGCATCACTCTATTAGCTCCAGGAAAATGGAATCTCATTGTCTGACTCACCACATAAATACACTGAACAAGTGAAGTTCCTATACATGCATGACAGGTACAAATTAAATTCGACAAAGAAAGTTTGAACCGTTACCCTTTTTAATGATATGATAATTACTTCTAAACAACCTCTCGGTGACTGAAAAGTAACTTCAACAAGTGTGGAGTCTCATTCCTTCAGATTTTCATTGCTGGAGATGTTTTTTAAAACTACTGTTTGAAAACTTTTCTGTCTCTTTTTCTTTCTTTCTCGCTCTCTCTCAATATCATAGTTACAAATATATGAATTATGGGGAGGCAGTGACATAGTGGTATTGTCACTGACTAATATTCCAGAGACCCAGGGTAATGCTCTGGAGATCGCGGTTCGAATCCCACCACAGCAGATGCTGAAATTTGAATTCAATTAAAAAAAAATCTGGAATTAAAAGTCTTATGATAACTGAAACAATTGCCGATTGCTGTAAAAACCCATCTAGTTCACTAATGTCCTTTAGGGAAGAAAATCTGCTGGCCTACATGTGAATCCAGACACACAGCAATGTGCCTGACTCTTAAATGCCCTCTGAACAAGGGCAATTAGGGATGGTCAATAAATGCCAGCGACGCCCACATCCCATGAATGAATATAAAAAAAAATTAGGAGCAGAGTAGGCTACTCGGCCCCTCGATCCTGCTTTGCCATTTGATAAGATCATGGCTAATCTGATTGTTGCCTCAACGCTACCTTCATGTCTACCCCCTATAACCTTTGACTCCCTTGTTAATCAAGAGTCTATCTAACGTGCCTTAAAAATATTCCATGATCCTGGCTCCACTGCTCTTTGGGGAAGAGAATTCCAGACACTAATGACCCTCTGAGAGAAAAAAATTCTCGTCTCCGTCTTAAATGGGACCCTTTATTTTTAAACTGTCTCCCCTAGTTCTAGTCTCTCTCAAAGAGGGAAACATCCTCTCAGCATCCACCCTATCAAGTCCCCTCAGGATCTTTTATGTTTCAATAAGATCACATCTCATTCTTCTAAACTCCAATGGTTACAGGCCCAACCTTTCCTCACAAGACAACCCCTTCACTCCAGGAATCAGTCATGTGAAACTGTTTCTAATATTCTTTCTTTCTCGCCAATACCCCGTGCATCTGTAACAAAACTTCCCGACTTTTATATTCCATCCCCCTTGAAATAAACACCAACATTTCACTTGCCTTCCGAATCACTTGTTGTACCTGCATACCAAATTTATGTGATTCATGTACCAGTCGCACCCAGGTCCCTCTGTACCACAGAATTCTGTGATCTCTCGCTATTTAAATAATATGCAGCTTTTCTATTCTTCCTGCCAAAGTGGACAAGTTAACATTTCCCCACATCATACTCCCTCTGCCAATATTTTGCCCACTCACTTAACCTGTCCATTTACCTTTGCAGACTCCTTCTGCCCACTTCACAGCCTACTCTCCTACTTATCTTTGTGCCATCAGCAAATTTAGGAACCATACGTTCGATCCCTTCATCCAAGTCATTGATATAGGTTGTAAGTCGTTGAGGGCCCAGCACTGATCCCTGTGGCACTCCACTAGTTACAGCTCACCAACCTGAAAATGGCCCATTTAACCCTATTCCCTGCTTCCTGTTAGCTAACCAATCCTCCAACCATGCTAATACGTTACACCCTACACCATGAGCTCTTATTTTGTATAGTAACTTTGATGCGGAATGTTGTTAAATGCCTTTTGGAAATCCAAGTACACCACATCTACAGGCTCCCCTTTATCCACCTTGCTTGTTACTTCCCCAAATAACTCCAATAAATTAGTCAAACACAATTTCCTTCTCACAAAACCATGTTGGCTCTACCTGATTGCATTAAGATTTTCTAAGTGCCCTGCCATAACCTCCTTAATACTAGATTCCAGCACTTTTCCTATGACAGATGGTAGGCTAACAGGCTTGTAGTTTCCTGCTTTCTGTCTCCCTCCCTTTTTTAAATAGATATTATATTTGCTATTTTCCCATCTGATGGGACCTTTCCAGAATGGGAAGTTTGGAAAATTGCAACCGATGCATCTACTATCTCTACAGCTACTTCATTTAATCCTTAGGGTGCGGACCATCAAGTCCTGAGAACTTGTCAGGCTTTAGTTCTACTAGTTTTCTCAGTACCTTTTCCCTGGTGATTGTAATTGTTTTGAGTTCCTCCCTCCCTTTCACCTCTTGATTTACAAGTATTTCTGGGTTGTTATTTGTGTCTTCTACAGTGAAGACAGACACAAAATATATGTTCAATGCTTCTGCCATTCCTATATTTCCCATTCTCACTCTCTAAAAGACCAACGCTCCTTCTAATTTTGTTTTTCCTTTTTAAATAATTGTAGAAACTCTTACCATCTATTTTTATACTTCCAGCTAGCTTTCTCTCATACTCTAATTTCTCCCTCTTTCTTTTTAGTCATTCTTCGCTTGTTCTTAAATTCTGTCCAATTTTCTGACCTACCACTAATCTTCATGGAATTGTATGCTTTTTCTTTCAATTTGATACTATTTTTAACTTACTTAGTTAGCCATGGATGGTGCATCCTTATCCTAGAGTCTTTCTTTCTCACTTGAATGTAACTTTGTTGAGTGTTATGGAATATCTCCTTAAATGTCTGCATCTCTACTGTCCTCTCCATTAACCTAATTTCCCAATTCACTTTAGCCAGCTCTGTCTTCAAATCCTTGTAATTGCCTTTGTTTTAAATTTAAAACACTAGGCTTAGACCCTCTTTTCTCCCTCAAACTGAGTGCAAAATTCAATCATGTTATGATCACTGCTACCTAAAGACTCCTTCACTATGAATGAATTAATTAAACCTGTCTCATTGCACATTACCAGGTCTAGAATAACCTGCTCTCTGGTTAGCTCTAGAATGCGCTGCTATGACAAATTGTCCCGAATATACTCTATGAACTCACCTCCCAGGCTACATTTGCCAATCTGATTCATCCAATCTTTATGTGCATTAAAGTCCCCATGATTAATGCAATACCTTTCTACAACCCTCCCATTATTTATTCCTGTATATTCCATCCTACAGTGTGGTTACTGTTAGGGGACCTATAAACTACTCCCATAAGTGACTTCTTACCGTTGCTATTTCTTACCTCTACCCAAACTGATTCTACATCTTGATCTTTAGAACTAAGGCCACCTCTCACTATTGTACGAGTGTCATCTTTAATTAACAGAGCTACCCCTTTCTCCTTTTCCTAACTTCCTGTCCTTCTGAAACATCAAGCTACCTTGAATATTCAGGTCCCAGCCTTGGTCACCTTGCAGTCACACCTCTGTAATGGCTATCAGGTCATACATATTTATTTCTATTTGAACTGTCAATTCATCCATTTTGTTATGAATGCTATGTGCATTCAGATACAATGGCTTCAGTTCCATCATTTTACTATTTTTGCCAACTCTGGCCTTATCTGCTGGCACACTCTTAAGTTTGTACACTCTGTCCCTTCCTGCCAAGCTGTAATTATCATTACCCTTATTACTACTGTTATGAATAATGAATAATTTTTAAGTTGAAGAAAAATATAAAATATATATATTATATATATACATATATATGTATGTGTGTATATAGGTTGTTTGTGAGCCTTGGTACCTGGGAATCTGGATCGACTCCTGACCAATGGGTCAGGTCTTTTGGGTTTGTGTGTGTGTGTGTAATATATATATGTATATCAATATAATATATATATACACACACAAGTTTTAAAGGGGCTAAAAGTTTGGGGATTATGGGGAGAAAAACACAAAGTAGAAAAAACTTTATTGAGAAGGGACAGGAATTTTAAGCTCTCCGCTAAGAAAGACTACAAGGCGATTGGGGACAGTAGCTGACTGAATAGTCAGTTGTGGGACTCAGTAAAGCGATCAGTTTAGCAGAGGTGCTACTGGAAGACTGAGTTTAGGGAAATCATTTCTTTGCTCTGCATTTGAAGAAACAGTGAGTTTAGAGTGCGGTTTTTGGGTGTCTCTCGAGTTGGGTGAAAAGCAACAAGTGAATGCTCAGGAATTCATCGAAAGAAAACCATTTGCCACTGTGCCAGTTCCAAGCGAGAAGCCTTTGTGTCAAGCTAGTGGTAACTCTTCACTGATTTGTGTGTTTGTAAAGATATTGCTTGGGTAAAGAAAAAGTGTGAATTTGAAGTGTCCTCTTGTGTTTGTATAGAGATCTTTCCAACCTTTTGGTCTGGTGTAATATATTTCATTTTTCTTGTTTAATAAATATTTTGTTCTTTGCATTAAAAGTTCGTCTGCAGACTCCTATTAATTTGCTCAGTAACTTCCTGCCAGTTTCAAAAAAAAATTAGGATCTATCACGCCAGGTTTCACTCTGGGATTTGACGTGTCCTGTATTAATATCACTGGGATCATAATCCTACCTTGTTCTATTTCCTTGGCCTTTCCCTTTAATTTTCTCTAATGTGATCCCTCCCCCACCCCAACTATTTACTTTAAAGCTCTCTCTATATCCTAGTTATACGACTCGCAGGAACACTGGTCCCAGCTCAGTTCAGGTGAAGACCATCCCAAAGGTATAGCTCCGACTTTGCCCAGGACTGGTGCCAGTACCCCATGAACCAAAACCCATTTCTCCCTACTGACCTTTAGGTCACACATCATCTCCCTAATCTCACTACCCTGTGCCAATTTTCTCGTGGCTCAGGTAATAATCCAGAGATTTTTACCTTTGAGGTTTTGATTTTTAATTTGGCCCCTAGCTGCTCACATTTCCTAAGCATTTCTTACCTAGTCCTATCTATGTCATTGGTACCCACATGGACCACAACTACTGGATCCTCCCCCTCTGACTGCAAGTTCCTCTTCTGCCCTGAGCAGATATCCTGAAGATAAAAACAAAAAGCTAAAAGCTACTGCGGATGCTGGAAATCCAAAACAAAATAAAAACAGAATTACCTGGAAAAACTCAGCAAGTCTGGCAGCATCGGCGGAGAAGAAATCAGTCAACGTTTCGAGCCCTCATGGCCCTTCAGCAGAACTGAAGCATAGTTTCAACAAGGGAGAAATATAAATTGGTTTAAGGTGGGTGGGGGGGAAGAGACACATTGAGGGTGTGGTGTGAGCAGATAATCAAAAGATGTCAGAGACAAAAGGGTCAAAGAGGTGTTGAAGGTGGTGGTCTTTGTCTGAGAAAAGTGCTAATTAAGAATGCAAGACAGGATATTCAAAGTACAGCTCTAGTGGGGGTGGGGTGGAAAGACTAAAGGTTTTAGTTTTAGATTTAAAAATAATGGAAATAGGTGGGGAAAGAAGAATCTATATAAATTATTGAAAAAAAAGGCGGGTGGGGGGGGGAAAAGAAACGGGGTGGGGATGGGGGGAGGGGGAGTTTAAGATCTAAAGTTGTTGAATTCAATATTCAGCCCAGAAGGCTGTAAAGTGCCTAGTCGGAAGATGAGGTGCTGTTCCTCCAGTTTGCGTTGGGCTTCACTGGAACAATGCAGCAAGCCAAGGACAGACATGTGGGCAAGAGAACAGGGTGGAGTGTTAAAATGGCAAGCGACAGGGAGGTTTGGGTCTTTCTTGCGGACAGACCGCAGGTGTTCCGCAAAACGGTCGCCCAGTTTGCGTTTGGTCTCTCCAATGTAGAGGAGACCGCATTGGGAGCAACGAATGCAGTAGACTAAGTTAGGGGAAATGCAAGTGAAATGCTGCTTCACTTGAAAGGAGTGTTTGGGCCCTTGGACGGTGAGGAGAGAGGAAGTGAAGGGGCAGGTGTTGCATCTTCTGCGTGGGCATGGGGAGGTGCCATAAGTGGGGGTTGAGGAGTAGGGGGTGATGGAGGAGTGGACCAGGGTGTCCCGGAGGGAACGATCCCTACGGAATGCCGTCAAGGGGGGTGAAGGGAAGATGTGTTTGGTGGTGGCATCATGCTGGAGTTGGCGGAAATGGCGGAGGATGATCCTTTGAATGCGGAGGCTGGTGGGGTGATAAGTGAGGACAAGGGGGACCCTATCATGTTTCTGGGAAGGAGGAGAAGGCGTGAGGGAGGATGCGCGGGATATGGGCCGGACACGGTTGAGGGCCCTGTCAACGACCGTGGATGGAAAACCTCGGTTAAGGAAGAAGGAGGACATGTCAGAGGAGCTGTTTTTGAAGGTAGCGTCATCAGAACAGATGCAACGGAGGCGAAGGAACTGAGAGAATGGGATGGAGTCTTTACAGGAAGTGGGGTGTGAGGAGCTGTAGTCGAGGTAGCTGTGGGAGTCGGTAGGCTTGTAATGGATATTGGTGGACAGTCTATCATCAGAAATTGAGACAGAGAGGTCAAGGAAGAGAAGTGTCAGAGATGGACCATGTGAAGATGATGGAGGGGTGGAGATTGGAAGCAAAATTAATAAATTTTTCCAGGTCCCGACGAGAGCATGAAGCAGCACCGAAGTAATCATCGATGTACCGGAGAAAGAGTTGTGGGAGGGGGCCGGAGTAGGACTGGAACAAGGAATGTTCCACATACCCCATAAAGAGACAGGCATAGCTGGGGCCCATGCTGGTACCCATAGCCACACCTTTTATTTGGAGGAAGTGAGAGGAGTTAAAGGAGAAATTGTTCAGTGTGAGAACAAGTTCAGCCAGACGGAGGAGAGTAGTGGTGGATGGGGATTGTTGGGGCCTCTGTTCAAGGAAGAAGCTAAGGGCCCTCAGACCATCCTGGTGGGGGATGGAGGTGTAGAGGGATTGGACATCCATGGTGAAGAGGAAGCGGTTGGGGCCAGGGAACTGGAAATTGTTGATGTGACGTAAGGTGTCAGAGGAATCACGGATGTAGGTGGGAAGGGACTGGACAAGGGGAGAGAGAAGGGAGTCAAGATAACGAGAAATGAGTTCCGTGGGGCAGGAACAGGCTGACACGATCGGTCTGCCGGGACAGTTCTGTTTGTGGATTTTGGGTAGGAGGTAGAAGCGGGCCGTCCGAGGTTGGGCGACTATCAAGTTGGAAGCTGTGGGAGGAAGATCTCCAGAGGAGATGAGGTCAGTGACAGTCCTGGAAACAATGGCTTTATGTTCTGTGGTGGGGTCATGGTCCAGGGAGAGGTAGGAGGAAACGTCTGCGAGTTGACGCTCAGCCTCCGCGAGGTAGAGGTCAATGCGCCAGACAACAACAGTACCACCCTTGTCAGCGGGTTTGATGACAATGTTGGGGTTGGACCTGAGAGAACGGAGTGCAGTGAGTTCAGAGAGAGACAGATTAGAATGGGTGAGAGGAGCAGAGAAATTGAGACGGCTAATGTCACGCCGACAGTTCTCAATGAAAAGATCAAGAGAAGGTAAGAATCCAGAGGGAGGGGTCCAAGTGGAGGGAGAATATTGGAGGTGGGTAAAAGGATCCGTTGAACGGGGAGAGGACTCCTGCCCAAAGAAGTGAGCACGGAGACGAAGACGGCGGAAGAAGAGTTCAGCATCATGCCGAGCCCGAAATTCATTGAGATGAGGGCGTAAGGGTATGAAACTAAGTCCTTTGCTGAGCACTGAATGTTCAGCATCGGAGAGGGGAAGGTCAGGGGGTATAGTGAATACGCGGCTGGGGCTGGGATTGGAAGATGGGGTGAGGACGGAGGGACAAGCAGGGGTGGAGGGTCCCCGATGGGTGTTGGAGTCGATGAGCAACAATCCTCATCCACCACTACTCTCCTCCGTCTGGCTGAACTTGTTCTCACACTGAACAATTTCTCCTTTAACTCCTCTCACTTCCTCCAAATAAAAGGTGTGGCTATGGGTACCCGCATGGGCCCCAGCTATGCCTGTCTCTTTATGGGGTATGTGGAACATTCCTTGTTCCAGTCCTACTCCGGCCCCCTCCCACAACTCTTTCTCCGGTACATCGATGATTACTTCGGTGCTGCTTCATGCTCTCGTCGGGACCTGGAAAAATTTATTAATTTTGCTTCCAATCTCCACCCCTCCATCATCTTCACATGGTCCATCTCTGACACTTCTCTTCCCTTCCTTGACCTCTCTGTCTCAATTTCTGATGATAGACTGTCCACCAATATCCATTACAAGCCTACCGACTCCCACAGCTACCTCGACTACAGCTCCTCACACCCCGCTTCCTGTAAAGACTCCATCCCATTCTCTCAGTTCCTTCGCCTCCGTCGCATCTGTTCTGATGACGCTACCTTCAAAAACAGCTCCTCTGACATGTCCTCCTTCTTCCTTAACCGAGGTTTTCCATCCACGGTCGTTGACAGGGCCCTCAACCGTGTCCGGCCCATATCCCGCGCATCCTCCCTCACGCCTTCTCCTCCTTCCCAGAAACATGATAGGGTCCCCCTTGTCCTCACTTATCACCCCACCAGCCTCCGCATTCAAAGGATCATCCTCCGCCATTTCCGCCAACTCCAGCATGATGCCACCACCAAACACATCTTCCCTTCACCCCCCTTGACGGCATTCCGTAGGGATCGTTCCCTCCGGGACACCCTGGTCCACTCCTCCATCACCCCCTACTCCTCAACCCCCACTTATGGCACCTCCCCATGCCCACGCAGAAGATGCAACACCTGCCCCTTCACTTCCTCTCTCCTCACCGTCCAAGGGCCCAAACACTCCTTTCAAGTGAAGCAGCATTTCACTTGCATTTCCCCTAACTTAGTCTACTGCATTCGTTGCTCCCAATGCGGTCTCCTCTACATTGGAGAGACCAAACGCAAACTGGGCGACCGTTTTGCGGAACACCTGCGGTCTGTCCGCAAGAAAGACCCAAACCTCCCTGTCGCTTGCCATTTTAACACTCCACCCTGTTCTCTTGCCCACATGTCTGTCCTTGGCTTGCTGCATTGTTCCAGTGAAGCCCAACGCAAACTGGAGGAACAGCACCTCATCTTCCGACTAGGCACTTTACAGCCTTCTGGGCTGAATATTGAATTCAACAACTTTAGATCTTAAACTCCCCCTCCCCCCATCCCCACCCCGTTTCTTTTCCCCCCCCCACCCGCCTTTTTTTTCAATAATTTATATAGATTCTTCTTTCCCCACCTATTTCCATTATTTTTAAATCTAAAACTAAAACCTTTAGTCTTTCCACCCCACCCCCACTAGAGCTGTACTTTGAATATCCTGTCTTGCATTCTTAATTAGCACTTTTCTCAGACAAAGACCACCACCTTCAACACCTCTTTGACCCTTTTGTCTCTGACATCTTTTGATTATCTGCTCACACCACACCCTCAATGTGTCTCTTCCCCCCCACCCACCTTAAACCAATTTATATTTCTCCCTTGTTGAAACTATGCTTCAGTTCTGCTGAAGGGCCATGAGGGCTCGAAACGTTGACTGATTTCTTCTCCACCGATGCTGCCAGACTTGCTGAGTTTTTCCAGGTAATTCTGTTTTTATTTTGTTTCAGATATCCTGAACCCTGGTGTGGGCTCTCGCTCAGAGAACTGTGTCTATCCCCCTGACTATATTATCCCCGATTACCATCACATTCCTATTTTTTCCCCCTGCTTGAATGATTCCCGTACCACGGTGCTATGGTCAACTCACTCATCCACACTGCAGCCCCCGCTCTCATCCTTACAAGCTGCAAGAACATAGAATCTGGTGGACAATTGCAAGGGCTTAGGGTGCTGCCTTCTCGATCCCCTTACTTGCCTCACTCACAGTCACATCCTCCTGTCCCTGACCAAATCAGAAGACCCTAGCCTAAGTGGTGAGACTGTCCCCCTCCCTGATGCACCACAGTGTCTGTCCCTCAGCCTCCTGTGTTGGAGAAGGAAACAGTTAACTCACAAGGAGTTCAGTTGGTAATTATCAGTTAACTAGCTAAGTACCCATTATAAGAGAGAAAACTAGTGAGTCAAATTATCTGTAGAGTTTTATGGATCAAAAATAAAACTCTGTTGGAAGGAGCTAGTCTTAGTCTTTAGCTTTATTTCAAGCAGGTATTGTGACTCTATCCGTGGTAGCAGAGGATGGTTGCTGCTTGTCAGTAAAAGGTTGGAAACTAAGCTTTCTTCGGACAAAAGACTGTATTTGGAGTTAGCTTTGAGAAGAGCGGTTTGGATCAAGTTTGGAGAGTGGCTGAATCAAAATGTAGAGTTTCGGGGTATGATTACCCACCGATGTTTTCTGAGAGTGAACGCTATGAGCAATGGAAGAACGAAGTAACTACATGAACATGGGTTACGTCCTTGCCAAGGTAAAAATAGGAAATGGCCTTGGCACTTTTGTTACCACACAGAAGTAAAATAAGAGACAAAGTATATTCAGAGTTGGAGCCTGAACATTTGAACATAGATGAAGGTTTGGAAACTTCATTAGATTTTATGGATAAGATCTATCAAAAAGATGATTTATTATTTGCTTACAAAACACTTGACAAATTTAGAAAGTTGGAGGATAGTTCCATAGAAGATTACATAATGGAAGTCAGTAGACTATATGCAAGATTGCAAAGGTTCCGCCTAGAAATTCCCCAGTCAGTGCTGGCACTTATGTTGCTAGACTGTGCCAGAGTATCCAATATGGACAGGCTTCTAGCTCTGATGGGAGTTAAATTTGCGGAAAGACACACACTGCTAGAACAGATGTCAGGAGCTCTTCTTAAAAAAAAAAAAATCCCTCGGAAAACATTCCTTTCCGGCAGCATTCGTGACGCAAATGGGTCATTTGGCGGTATGACAGAAAACGGAGGACACAATGTTAACGGGATGGCAAGATCGTCTCGAGACAGGGCGCAGGCGTCAGTACAAAAGGAGATTTGTAACTAGAAACAATGAGGGCAGAAACACCTTTGACAGTTACGGCAGGAGAAAAGAACTGGGGAATTACAACAAAAGAACGAACCCCAGAAACGCCCAGGGCATGGTCAATCATTGTTTTAGATGCGATTCAAAATATCATTATGCAATGAACTGTCCTAAAAGATATAATAAGGTGTTCCAAATTAAACACGAGACCAAAGACTCAGAAGAAGAAGGTGGAGATATTGACCAAAGAGAGGGCATTGTATTAGTTACAGGAAGTTTCAGCCTGGTGGATGCAGAGTCCTTCAACTGTGCAGTGCTAGATAGCGGATGCATGTCTGCTGTGTGTGGAATAGGCTGGTCAAAAGGCTACTTAAATGACAAGGATCGGAATAAGGTTAAGGAATTTGAGAGTTCCACCAGCTTTAGATTTGGAGATGATAATACCCTAAAATCCTTAAAAGGGGCAGTGATTCCCTATAAGATAGCTGGAGTTAATCCTTTCACCAGCATGGACATAGTGTCCAGCGAAATACCGTTACTGTTGAGCAGACCATCGATAAAGAAAGCGCAAATGAAGCTTGAAGTGGAAAATGACAAGGCCATTGTATTTGGAAAACCTGTGGATTTGTAATTTACGCAATCTGGACACTATTGTATTCCTTTAACGAAACCTAACTTTTCTACTAAGGAGATTAAAGAAGTGTTATTAGCATCAAGGGATAGGAATTTGGAAGACAAAAAGCAAATTGTGTTAAAATTGCATCGGCAGGTTGTCCACCCGTCTTTGTAAAGATTAAAAATCTTGCTAAGGGATGGAGAGTATGCTAGACTTGTAGAGTAGATAAGTAATAGGTGTGATATATGTAAGAAATACAGAAGGACACCGTCGTGGTCCATAGCGAGTCTACTCTTAGCGAGGGATTTCAGTGAAGTTGTGGTGATGGATTTAAAGTTGTGGGATAAAGAAAAGAAATTCTTTATCTTACATTTCGTAGATTTGGCCACAAGGTTTAGCCAGTCGACACAGTAAGAAAAAGAAAAGAATTGTGGATCAAGTAATGGAAAAATGGACTGGATTGGGACCACCGGCAAAATTCCTCACTGATAATTCCGGGGGGGGCTGGAATTTGCTAACAATGAGTTTGGGATATGTGCAAAAACGTGAATATAATAGTTATGAATACAGCAGCAGAAAGCTCTTTTAGTAACTGAGTGTGTGAAAGAAATCACGCGGTGATACATGAGATGCTTCATAAAATATTGGCGGATAGACCAAACTGTAAATTAACATCAGCTCTAGCATGGGCTGTTCATGCCAAGAATTCACTGCAGATGGCTGGGGGCTATAGTCCATATCAGTTGGTTTTTGGTAGAAACTCAAAAATTCCTTCAGTCCTGAGTGATCAGCTCCCAGCTTGGGAGGGAACTACGATTAGCACCACCTTTTCTGAGCATTTAAATGCACTCCACGTGAGTAGAAGGCTGTTCTTCAAAGCCGAGAATTCAATGAGCTCTTAGGCACAATATACGAACATCTGAAACAAATTTTTAATCAGGGAGACATGATATACTGTAAGAGAGGACTTAACAAGTGAAAAGGCCCAGGGAAGATTATAAGTAAAAATAGTAAAACAGTCATTTTACAATATGGGAACCAGACTATTCAGGTACGCTCATCAAGGTTAGTTGGCATGGATTACAAATTTGCAGGTCTGGAAAGAGTTGTAGGAAGGGACAAGGAACCATGTACTTCTCATACCCATATGTTCCATGATTGTGAGGGCCAGGTTGCTGAGGTTGACAGGGTGTCTGAAGATGGAGACAGTAATTCAGACGAAGATGACGAGGCAATTTGTCCCAGAGGGCAACTGCCAAAAGCTGGCACTAAAGTTACATACTTGCCAGAAGGGGCCAGTCAATGGAGGGATGCGACGATTGTAGGTAGAGCAGGGAAGGCCATGGGAAAATATAAAAACTGGTTAAATGTACAAGATAAAGGACAGGAGGTTAGGCCTATCAATTGGGAACATGAAGTACAAAAATGGAAGGCACAAAAATACATTATCAGTTCAGACAGTGGGTCTGGGAGTGAACATGCCTTAAGGAAGAGATCATGAATAGTTGAAAGAACATCTATAAATATGAAAGGGAGATCAAGCAGTAACAGACTGGAGCGTGATAGAAGGCAGGATAGAGGACATAGCTTAATGAGGTCAAGGAATATGGCACAGATTGGTAATGCTACAAGGAGCAGAAGCCCATGTGATCGAGAAGTCTTAGTAGCTTCAAACAAATTAGATGATAAATTAGAGATGCCAAACAGCAAGAACTACATAGTTGGAAAGAATTTGGGGTATACACAGAGGTGCCAGAAAGAGGACAACCAGCTCTGTCTCATAGATGGACATGCACGGAAAAGGTGCTTTCTGATGGGACTTAAAAAGCTAAAGCCAGGCTAGTGACATGAGGGTTTGAAGAAAAATTGGGTGAACAGGGTATAAGAGTAGATTCACCTACTCCAAGGGAAAGTTATGCTGGAGACCTTCTTGGCTCTGTTAGCTACAGATGCTTGAGAATGCAAGTCCATTGATATTAAAGCTGCCTTTTTGCAGGGACACCAACTTCCCTTTGAAGTTTTACTCTGGCCACTGAAAGAGGTGCCAAACGCAGAAGGGACACTCTGGAAGCTAAATAAATGCGTATACGGTCTGAATGATGCCTCCAGAGTTTGGTATTTCTCAGTGAGGTCAGCTTTGTTAAAGTTGGGCTGTCTTCAGTTGGAAGCAGACCCAGCTAAGTTTTATGGGCACCATGGAGGAAAACTTGCAGGCATCTTTATGATGCATGTAGATGATTTTTTTTGTGGGGTGGTAGTAACGAATTTGAAACAGTTGTCATTAATAGGCTCAGAACGGAGTTTAAAATTGGAAGTCAGGCTTCTGGTGCGTTTAAGTATGTTGGATTAGAAATCAGACAGAGCGGCTCAGATATTGTGACTTTAACATCAGCAATCCTACTTAGAAGATGTCAATCCCATTGCAATTAGTCATGGTAGGGCCTCCCAGAAAAATACAGCTGCTTCTGAAATGGAAAAAGAGGAACTCAAGTCTTAATTGGGCAACTCAATTGGCTAGACGAACAAGCAAGGCCAGATGTCAGTTTTGACATTTTGGAATTGAGCACTAAATGAGTGATCCCAAGGGTGAAGAAATCATTTGAACAAACAAAACATTGATGAAATTGAAAACAGAGCAGTGTGTTTTGAAATTCCCATCTTTGGACGGCCTTAGAAAAATGAAACTGTGTTTAGTGACGCGTTTTATGCAAACCTATGTGATAGATTTTCCAGTGCGTGAGGATTTATAATATTTCTGAGAGGCAGAAAAGGTGAATGTTGCCCTTTGGCATGGGAAGTGAAAAAAATACGACGAGTTGTAAAAAGTGCGTTGGCAGCAGAGCTCCTGTTGAGGCAGTAGATATGGCATTCTTTATATCAAAAATGCTGGCAGAAATTTTACATGGAAAAGGATGTTTGGGAACGGTACCTATCGAATGTCTTATAGACAATAAGCCACTTTGGGAAAATGTTCACTTTATGAAATGTGTTCACAAAGAGATTTGCGAATTGACATTGCAAGCTTAAAACAGATGCTAGAGAATAAGGAGGTTGCCAAGATCAAATGGATTGATAGCAGCTACCAATTGTCAGACTGCTTCACGAAAATGAGTTATTGGAGATCTTTTCCTTTGAGAAGACAAAAAAGGAACATTCTTTTTGTGTGGACATTTCTATATGTGTTCTTTTTTTAAGAAGTGGGAATATGGAAGATTTATTGAATGGAAAAATATATCGATGAATGTGTTATGGAAAAGATTATCTTTTATCGATACATATACTTAAGGGTTACTTTCATCTTAAGAAAAGGGGAATCTGTTGGGGAAGGAAACAGTTAACTCACAAGGAGTTCAATTGGTAATTCAGTTAACTAGCCAAGTACTCATTCGAATGCATAAAAGGGAAAACAGGTGAGACGAATTCTCTGTAGAGTTTTATTGACCAAAAATAAAACTCTGTTGGAAGAAGCCAGTCTTAATCTTTATCTTTATTTCGAGCAGGTATTGTGACTCTATCCTGATAATTGACTCTGAGCCAAAGCTCTCTGTTCATTTTTCTTCCATTCTCATTACCTTGCTTTCTGTACCTGAGCTGACATTGAATTCGTGTTTCTAACTGACACTCCCCAGTTCAGATTATGTACTGAGCATCTCATAGCCCTTCCGTCTGATTGGTTAAAGAGACACGCCATTGCTTGCCCTGTTCACACAGGTCCCAGGTGGCCCATAGAGAGCACTGTGCCATTACCATCTCCCACTTGCAACAAGTGCAAATTCTCAGAAATTAAACAGCTTGTCTAACATACAGGGGTTTTGTTCAATGCAGGTTATGTTAGATTCAAGCCCATGGCTGTGACATGTGTATTGTAGAATGACTAGGAACACAAGGACCACCCTGCTCTCTCCATCGTGGCTGTAAAGCAAAGCTTTTTTACTTAAGTTACCCCACTCGTTTCTTGGGGCTTTCTCCTTCTTTCCTCTGAATCTTTGCAGTTGTGAAGTTCTTGGCTGCTGACAGGACAAGCAAGGAAATCTGCCCGTGCTGTGGTCCCATTATAGTAAAAATGGAATTTAGCTTCTTCCAGCAATGACTCCACCACATGTTGAGAATTTATTGCAGCTGTGCGGTTTGGGAGTCAATGTACAATAATGAAATTACTTTTAAATGTTCCCTGCACAGGAAAAAGAGCAAGTATGAGCCAGCCTGTAATGTTATTTCCTAACTTCTAAAACAAATGTACAACTCATTCCTTCGGTAAGTGGCAGCCTTTCACAAAACTTCAATTAGTTCAGTTTGACTTGGGTTTCCTAGCCAGAGGACAGTTCTTCAGCAGAGAGTCCAGACTGTGAATATCAACCAGGCAGGACATCATAGCCGATCCCTGTTCTGTCTTCACCCAATATTCACAGGCATCCCTTGCGTGTAGTTAGGAATGGGAACCCCGGCTGATGGTTTTCTCCTCAGGTCCCCTGTGACTCCCTTCGCACAGAAATGAACTAAATCAGCACGGACCAGGATTTGATCCAGAGACCCTTCTCCTCTGCATAAGCTCAGAGCCACGCCAGGCACTGCAGGTTCTGAATGAGCAATTTTTGCAGCAGTGATTCAATGACAATGAAAAGACTCTAAGAAGCAGAATGCACCCCCCACTCACCCCCCCCCCCCCCCCCCCCCCCCCCCGCCCGCCCCACATTCTGCAGCCTTCTGTCTCCCAAAATGATAGCTTGTGCTGGGGTGATCAGCCTCCAGAGATCCAGGCATTTGGCAGCTTTCTCTCAGTTGTCTGTGTCGATGTCCGCCATATTCATATCTCTCTTGCAGGTATAAGACCATAAGACATAGCAGCAAAAATTTGGCCATTCGGCCCATCGAGTCTGCTCCGCCATTCAATCATGGCTGATAAGTTTCTCAACCCCATTCTCCCGCCTTCTCCCCGTAACCTTTGATCCCCTTACCCATCAATCTATCTCGGTCTTAAATACACTCAATGACCTGGCCTCCACAGTCTTCTGTGGCAATGAATTCCATAGATTCACCACTCTCTGGCTAAAGAAGTTTCTCCTCATCTCTGTTCTAAAAGGTCTACCCTTTACTCTGAGGCTGTGCCCTCGGGTCCTAGTCTCTCCTACTAATGGAAACATCTTCCCCACGTCCACTCTATCCAGGCCTTTCAGTATTCTGTAAGTTTCAATCAGATCTCCCCTCATCCTTCTAAACTCCATTGAGTATAGATCCAGAGTCCTCAAACGTTCCTCATATGTATCAGTGATAAATAGATCACAAGCCAAATGATGAAGTATGAATAAAAACAAAAAGCTAAAAGCTACTGCGGATGCTGGAAATCCAAAACAAAAACAGAATTACCTGGAAAAACTCAGCAGGTCTGGCAGCATCGGTGGAGAAGAAAAGAGTTGACGTTTCGAGTCCTCATGACCCTTCGGCAGAACTGAAGTATAGTTAGGAGAGAGGTGAAATATAAGCTGGTCTAAGGTGGGGGGCGGGGGGAGAGAGAAGTTGAGGGTGGGGTGGTTGTGGGGACAAGCAAGCAGTGATAGGAGCAGATAATCAAAAGATGTCACAGACAAAAGGATCAAACAGGTGTTGAAGGTGGTGATATTATCTAAGAAAAGTGCTAATTAAGAATGGATGGCAGGATACTCAAGGTACAGCTCTAGTGGGGGTGGGGTGGAAAGACTAACAAGGTATTAGTTGTAGATTTAAAAATAATGGAAATAGGTGGGAAAAGAATCTATATAAATTATATAGATGAAGATGCAACACCTGCCCCTTCACTTCCTCTCTCCTCACCGTCCAAGGGCCCAAACACTCCTTTCAAGTGAAGCAGCATTTCACTTGCATTTCCCCTAACTTAGTCTACTGCATTCGTTGCTCCCAATGCGGTCTCCTCTACATTGGAGAGACCAAACGCAAACTGGGCGACCGCTTTGTAGAACACCTGCGGTCTGTCCGCAAGAAAGACCCAAACCTCCCTGTCGCTTGCCATTTTAACACTCCACCCTGCTCTCTTGCCTACATGTCTGTCCTTGGCTTGCTGCATTGTTCCAGCGAAGCCCAACGCAAACTGGAGGAACAGCACCTCATCTTCCGACTAGGCACTTTACAGCCTTCCGGGCTGAATATTGAATTCAACAACTTTAGATCTTAAACTCCCCCTCTCCCCATCCCCACCCCGTTTCTTCCCCCTCCCTTTTTTTTTCAATAATTTATATAGATTTTTCTTTTCCCACCTATTTCCATTATTTTTAAATCTACAACTAATACCTTGTTAGTCTTTCCACCCCACCCCCACTAGAGCTGTACCTTGAGTATCCTGCCATCCATTCTTAATTAGCACTTTTCTTAGATAATATCACCACCTTCAACACCTGTTTGATCCTTTTGTCTGTGACATCTTTTGATTATCTGCTCCTATCACTGCTTGCTTGTCCCCACAACCACCCCACCCTCAACTTCTCTCTCCCCCCGCCCCCCACCTTAGACCAGCTTATATTTCACCTCTCTCCTAACTATACTTCAGTTCTGCCGAAGGGTCATGAGGACTCGAAACGTCAACTCTTTTCTTCTCCACCGATGCTGCCAGACCTGCTGAGTTTTTCCAGGTAATTCTGTTTTTGTGATGAAGTATGAAATTGGAGGCAAATATTTTTCTTGATAGTCGGTTTATTCGGAATGCAGCATTACATATCTCTCCTTCCTGCCAATGCCCGAGTGAGCTCAGTCCCTCTTTATATGTGCTCAAGATGCTTAATCAATACCCTCCACCTGTTTATCTTAAACCTTAGCAATACAATTAACATATCAACAATAGGTAGAATACAAATCTAATACTGCCGTTTTAATATTGACCTCTAACCTCATCCAGTTGAAAAAACCTCATCGACTTGAAATGTTATCAACTATATTTCTCTCTGCACAAATGCTGCCAGATCTGCTGAGTGTTTTCCAGCATTTGCTATTTTAATTGCTGTTGCTCAGAGCTCATTGATCCTTCAATGTTCTTACACAGGAACAGGCCATTTGGCCCAACTAGTCTATGCGACATTTATTACTCTCCTCTCATTGTCTCATCTCAGCCTTTCAGTCAATCTTTCTACTGAGCCCTACTTCTCTCATTGCCTTTAAGAAGGGACCGAGATACAAACATACAAATATGCGAACTAGGAGCAGGAGTAGGTCAAGATGAGCAACAAAGAGGATTCCTGGTGTTTAACACTGTCTTAGCGCTCAAAGGGAAATTGTACAAGAACTGCATTAGGACTATTGTGAAGGAAAAGACAGAACAGAGAGGAATTTCATTCGAACATCCCACAGAGACTGTGTTATTTCCAGAGTCAGACAGACTGCAGAGCCCACAGTCAATCATCTTGGAAAGCCACCACAGTCTGTTTAGATTGGACAACAATGCTCAAAGCAATATGGGAGCTACCACTCATTGCCAATGTTAGATTCTGCCCAATGGAAAAGAGGTCAGCCCTCACACACTGCAAAACATGGTCTTCGAGGTTAGCTAACCATGTGCAAGATATGCAGTAACACTTGCATAAACTCTTGAAATAGTTTCTCTATTAAAAAGGTTAGCATCGCAAATGTTTTTCTTTAATCTGCATTTAAAGAAGCCTTTTGAAGGTTCTAGCTATTGCTTGTACAGTTCCGATGGGGTGGGGTGGGGCGGGGTGGGGGGTTGTGCTCTGCTGTGCTCAAAATCAATGATAATATCAAAAAAAAAGACGAAAATCCAAATTTGACCTCGACCTCAAAGCAGCCGGAAGCCAAAGTTCAGTTCCTAACCGCACAGCAGCAGGTTCAAATCGGAGAACGAGCACTCACATTCCCAGAAGATCTGAAAATGTTGGTAATCAGGAATAAAAGTAGAAAAACTGAAAGAAAGGGTAACACTGTCAATGGGACCCTTTATTAATAGGGGCATAGAGTACAAAAGCAAGGAACTTAGTTAAACCTGTATAAAACACTGGTTCACCCTCAACTGGAGTGTTGCGTCCAGTTCTGAGCACCACACTTTAGGCAGGATATGAAGGCTTTAGATAGAGTGCAGACAAGATTCATGAGAATGATTCCAGGGATGGGGAAACTTCAGTTATGTATATAGATTGGAGAAGTTGGGGCTGTTCTCCTTGGAAAAGAGAAGGGTGGAGAAGAGATTTGATAGAGATGTTCAAAATCATGAGGGGTCTGCACAGGGTAGATAGGGAGAAACTGTTCCCATTGGTGGGAGGATCGAGAACCAGAAAGCATAGGTTTAAAGTAATTGGCAAAAGAAGCAATGGTGACATGGGGGAAAACTTCTTCATGCAGCAGTGGTTAGGATCTGTTATGCATTGCCTGAGAGTGTGGTGGAGGCAGATTCAATTGTGGCTTTCAAAAGGGAATTGAATCATTATCTGGAGAGGAAATATTTTCAGGGCTACGAGGGAAAAGCAGGGGAGTAGCACTGGGTGAACTGCCCTTGCAGAGAGCTGGCACCAACAAGATGGGCTGAATGGCCTCTTTCTGTGCTGTAACTATTCTATGATTCTTAATCATCAATGGCACTGGATGCCACTGTAATTTAGAGACTGGCTTTTCACCTCTGAGACCAATGTTCCGTTCCAAAGCACACTGATGGCAAGATATTCTTATCTACCACATACTGCAAGAGTGCCACGCGCAATGAATTTGGACAGTCTCAAAGTTCCTAATACAGATAGAGCCACACAGCTTCCAGCTGGCTTGATCTCAGTGATAGAGGCCAAAGCTGGCTGGTGTGGGGAATATAAAAACACCGCACCAATGTAGATGGGAGCTTCTTCTGTAGTTGGGGCTCAGCCACGCTGTGTTTAACCACCAGCGACATTTTACTACAGGGATATTTACTCTGCGATTAACCACCAGCCTGGAATGAATGATGACAACACCAGGTGTCCAACATCCTACGTCAGTGACACCCCCTCACTGCGATCAGTGTACATGCCAACCGGAAAAGCAGTAACAGCTGCAAACAAGCTGACACAGCCCCCCCAAAACTGACATCTCAAGGACTACCCTCCTTCTCAGCCAAATAGGTAAAAACAAACAGTTACACGGACTTCATAATTTAAGCTGCAAGTATATCCAACATTGCTTGACTCAGTCTGGGGGAAAACCATTTCTGAACACGTGAAGGAAAAATCCTAACGGTTGAAA
This sequence comes from Cetorhinus maximus, assembly GCF_964194155.1. Taxonomy (NCBI): domain Eukaryota; kingdom Metazoa; phylum Chordata; class Chondrichthyes; order Lamniformes; family Cetorhinidae; genus Cetorhinus; species Cetorhinus maximus. The sequence goes on along the minus strand of NC_135888.1, from coordinate 16,394,349 downwards.
CACAAAATATTTTTTGAATCGATGATGGCAGCGGGCATTGCATTATATTAAGGGGAGGTGGTGGCAATAGTGGTATTGTCACTGGGCTAGTATTCCAGGAGACCCAGGGTAATGTTCCGGGGGACTGGGGGCTTCGAATCCCATTACGGCAGATTTGAATTCAATAAAAGTCTACGAAACCATTGTCGATAGTCGAAAAACCCATCTGGTTCACTAAGGTCCTTTAGGGAAGGAAATCTGCCATCCTTACCTTGTCTGACCTACATGTGACTCCAGGCCCACAGCAATATGGTTGACTCTTAAATGCCCCTCTGCACAAGGGCAATTAGTGATGGGCAATAAATGCTAGCCCAGCCAACAATGCCCACATCCCACGAGCGAATAAAATGCGTCCAGGTGAATTTTATTGAAAACTCATTCCTCTTTGGAATGAATTATTTATTATTAACCTTTAAAAATTTCTTCGATCCCAGTACCAGTAGCAGCTGATAATCTATAACTGGGAGAAGCAGAAGTCCTTTTAATTGATTTTCTGAAGGCAAAATTGCCTAATTGCAAATTAGGGATTTGAAACCTATCTGACTGCCTGTGGGATTATTCCTGTCGGGGCTGTAGGAAGCAAACTCTGCACACTTCGAAATACTGCCCCAAGGGTCATCTGGAGACCATGGCTATAACAGTTATTCTCAAAATGGTGCTTTCTGGTTCATTTTAATCATTTGTATTTCACAATTGCTTGGCTAGGTTAAAACCTGAGTGACATTTGGGCTTTATTTGTATTTTTCTTTTATTCATTTACAGGATGTGGGCTTCGCTGGCTGGGCCAGCATTTATTGCCCCCGTCCCTAATTGCCCTTGAGAAGGTGGTGGTGAGCTGTCTTCTTGAACCGCTGCAGTCCATGTGGTCTAGGTACACTCACTGTGCTGTTAGGGAGGGAGTTCCAGGATTTTGACCCAGCAACAGATCACTTCCCCAAACACTGCCTCAAGCTTCACTTCCAAATTTCACACACCCCACCACCCCCACCCCACCGCCGACCCCGTCCACAGAAACACTTCACCTTATTCTGGATCAATTTCAGAGGAACTTTCTCCCCACCCTTGTCACTGACACAGTGCCTTCTGTGCACTTTGCGCTGGGTTCTTTGAGAGGCCTTGATGTAGCACAGTGGCAGAGGCTGGTCCGGTGGGATCGGGGTGGTGGGGGTGGCTGGCAAGGGGACTTGCGAAAAAATGTCATCGCTTGTGCCTCACAGTGACTGTGCTCTGCTATTGGCTGCTTGTGGAACTTTGTGCGTGAAGATGCTGAACCTCCTTTCCCTCGGTTCAAAGAGGACTCCCCAGAGATGTTCTGCATTGAGTCTCGGACCTACACTTTGGTTTCTTAAGAACTGTATTAATAAAGCTGCAGACCTGATTATGGTGGGAAGTATTTGGACAATTGGGATTCCATATCGCAAGAGGGAATGGGAAGAGGTGTGCAAAATTCCAGCGGTGCAAATCAGGAGTAAAAGGCAAGAAGTTTAATTAATTAATTAATACATTTCTCACATTACAATTGTGACTACACCTCAAAAGCTGTCCATTGACTGTAACTCGCAGTGGGACATCCCAAGGTTATGAAAAGCACTTAATAAACGTAAGTTCTTTTTATTCATTAGAATGCTCTCACTGATTTCACTTTTGTCCACTTTTACAATGGTCAACAATACAATTCAAGCTGCCCTATTATCCACCGATAATCCAGATAACTGCAACATCTCAGCACTGAGTCAATCTAACTTTGAGAATTGTTGATGTATTAACCACTATCTATTCAGTAGGGTCAGAGTTCAAGGGGCGATGGTCAAAACGTGATCAGCACTAACCTGCACGTACAGATCCCGCAGCTCTCTCTGGAATTTCTTCGGATCGGAGGTGACAGTAACAGGACCAATCTCTGCAGAAGAGGAAAGAAGAACAATTAGCGCAGCCCATTCCCCACAAATTCCACTTACCAATGTTGGTGAATCTCATGCTCAATGAATTTTTAAAAATATATCCATTCATGGGATGCGGGCGTCACTGGTTAGGCCAGCATTTATTGCCCACCCCTAATTGCCCTCGAGAAGGTGGTGATGAGCTGCCTTCTTGAACCGCTGCATTCCATATAGTGTAGGTACATCCACAGTGCTGTTAGGGAGGGAGTTCCAGGATTTTGACCCAGTGACAGTCAAGGAACAGCGATATATTTCCAAGTCAGGATGGTGAGTGGCTTGGTGGAGAACTTCCAGGTGGTGGTGTTCCCATGTGTCTGCCGCCCTTGTCCTTCTAGATGGTAGAGGTCGTGGGTTTGGAAGTTGCTGTCTAAGGAGGCTTGGTGAATTTCTGCAGTGCATCTTGTAGATGGTACACACTGCTGCCACTGTGCATCGGTGGTGGAGGGAGTGAATGTTTGTGGATGTGGTGCCAATCAAGCGGGCTGCTTTGTCCTGGATGGTGTCAAGCTTCTTAAGTGTTGTTGGAGCTGCACTCACCCAGGCAAGTAGAGAGGCACATTAAGCGATTTGAAAGGGGTTTTTCCCTAATGATGGATACAAAGCGATGCAAGTGTTGACACCCTGAAATTGAGAATTTCAGATGCTGTGTAATGCTCTTTTTATAAACTTATTCTGCCAAAAGCATTTGGGTTTAACAGGAATCCATGTTTTGTGTCCCTACAAAACCTAAGGCAAGGACTTCACACTGGGGCAACATTTTCTCCCACTCCTGGGAACCAGCTTTCTTTCGGTCAGACGTGGTTTGACACTGACCCGAGTGTCCTACAGTCTCCTCAAATCACCTCACCCATACCCTTCCCCTGCCCCTCCCAGAGCCAACCCAGAGCATTCCCTCCAACATCACACTATGCATCTTGTGACCTCTCTATTTAGTACCAACTTGTTGTCAAATTGGACACTGTTTTGTGTACATGTGCCTTTGCCCACTGGGGAATGTTAATTCGTTTCACATACTCATGCAGCAAACAGACAAAAGATGCATTCATCATCTGGGCTGAATTGAAATGTGAATCCTGGTGGCGAATGGCCAATGTCTAACACAAGCGCATCAGCCCAGGCACCCCCTGCTCCCATTCTCATATTAAAATGCTTATTAGAAACAGCCAAGATTTCTTCTATGGATCTCTCAAGTCTGGGATGCCATCACTGCGCCATCAAAGTAATTTAATCTCGATTTAAATTAAAACACAAATTGCTCCACACAAGTTTTCTCGAAAGATGTCCCGTAAACAGGTGTTGTATAATATAAAATAAAAACAGAAAACGCTGGATAAACTCAGTAGGTCTGGCAGCATCTGAAAAAAAGTTATATTGGACTCGAAACGTCAATTCTGTTTCTCGCTCCACAGATGCTGCCAGACCTGCTGAGTCTTTCCAGCATTTTCTGTTTTTATTTCAGATTTCCAGCATCTGCAGGATTTTGCTTTTATCTCAGTGTTTAATTTAACACTAAGGGGATGTAAACAGAGCCATACAACACCCTTGTGATCCGCAAGGAATGTGGGCATGTATTTTTAAATGTCCCCTGTAGCTTCTTCCTGTTGTAATGTGCCTTTAAGGGGTAGCAGCATGCCATCACTAGAAGGGAAGTGTATCACGTGATCCAGTCTCAGTTTCACTTTGGCCTCTGAACAGAACACAGCACACACTGCCCTGCTGCTGATGTCTCCAAGCTTTTTAATCCACGCGTATATGTTCTCATGTGTCTTGTTTAAATAAATGAACCCACAACATTTTTACTCAATCCCTTATGAGTGATTGGTGCCTTTATATCACGATTAAAAGACAATACTTCCTTCGTGAATTGAGTCATCTCCAATACCTTACCTAAAAGGGCATTCACTACACGTGGGTCCCATACAGTGAGTAGCATCAATAGTGGGGCAGGGGGCACCACAATCCTATTCTTACTCGGTTTCCAGTGGGAATTGCTGGGACAGTGATTCGGACCGGGGACTCTGGCTGGTTGCCTCTACGCTGATCCGATGGCACCAATATCCCTCCAGCAGCAATGAGCTAATTCAGCAGACAGCAAGGATTGAACCAGGCTTCATTCTGCACTGGGCTCGGCCTCAAGTCTAATTGCAAATGAAGCCTCTATTAGCCGAATATACCATTTACAACAGGGGTCACCACAGCCGCCCTGGTGACCCCTGACTGAAGTTGCCAGTTTGTGCTGAATTATCGACAGTTTTAGTCCACACGAAACCACGCTAAAGCTCATTTCACATCATACCCCTAGCACAGAGAAGAGGCTTTTATTTCAGCAGTTGGGGCTGGATTCGGAGCCAGGGTTGAGGTTAGTGGCCAGTATTCACACATTCATCTTTTGCTCCACTCTTAACTATGAGACCTTTTACCAGCAGCTATAACACACATCAGATTGAAGTTCCCTGTTCAAAAGAGCAGTGAGGGAAGAGGGTTGGAACAAAGGCACACAATTCGCATCATCTTATAATTGTGAGTGACCAGTCTCACTGCCTTCTTTAATGTCTCTGCATTACAGGTTCAGTGTTCCCTGCCATTCTCAATGCCCACTTCTGTACCTTTACCTGTCCATTCAGTCCCGCAGGCCATTGACGGGTTATGATAATCGAATGCATTATTGAAGCAGAGGGAACAAGGCAATTACTGTGCATCAAAGCAGGCGGCTCTCATTTGACTCCTGGGGTGGGATTTTCCGAACCCCTCCCTCCCCCCTGCCCCCCACCCACCCCACCACTGGGATTGTCCCGGTCCTGCCGAAAGTCAATGGGCTTTTGGCTAGGGCGCCCGAATCTCGCGTGAAAGGTCCCACCACAACGGGGCCGGAAAACCCCCACCCTAAATGCAGCACTTTATCCGAGGTGGTCCTAAAAACAGCCCAAAAGCTGGCAGACTGCCCGCGTCTCAGAGCGGGAATGCTGACGTGTGCAGGTGGAAATAACCAAAAGAGCAAGAGACAAAAAAAAACAAAAAGGGTTTTCAAAAAGTTCAGGAAGAGTTGATGCACACACACCAACGTAGACAATACTTCCCTCTGTTTCTATTTTCTTAATTCCCCGCCAGCTTAAAATATAAAGCATAGCTTTAAAAGTCGTTCAGGCTGAAAAGCAAAAAATGATTCACTGGTGGGTAGGGTGAGTTCAGCACTTTAAATACTTACACATCATAGTGTGAGCTCCTGTGAGATAGAACTCCTGCCATTCATGGGAGGACAACGCTGGGGCCTATTAAAAGTCACGAGGCTTCACATGGGTTTCGATTTGAAACGGAGGTAAAGCATATCAATACACCATGGGAGGAAATGTGACATTCACGGCTCCACATCTACCCCACTGTTGTATTCAGCAGGTATATACGCACTTCGTAAAGGTCAGACATGGTGATGATGATCAGACTTGTTTTGGTCAAGGAGGGGGGGAAAAAGGGCTGGCATTTATATAGTGCCTTTCACCTGTGTCTCAAAGCACTTTTGAAGTGTAGTCACTGCTGTAATTCAGGAAACGTGGCAGCCAATTTTCACACAGCAAGCTCCCATGAACAGCAATGTGATAATGACCAGATCATCTGTTTTTAGCGATGTTGACTGACGGACAAATACTGACCAGGACACCAGGGTTATCATCCCTGCTCTTCTTTGAAGCAGTGGCGTGGAATCTTTTTACACACACCTGAGAGGGCAGACAGAGCCTGAGTTTAACGTCGGAAAGACAACACCGCTGACAGTGCAGCACTCTCTCAGTAATGCATTGGAGTGTGAGCCTTGACTTTTGTGCTCAAGTCCCAGAGTGGGAATTGAACCCACAGCCCTTTGAGTCAAAGATGAGAGTGCTACCCACTGAGCCATAGCTGACACAGAGGGTACAGCATATCCCATTATCAACTGCTTGACCAACCAACGGATCAACATGACAACAGGCATGGTGTTGGGAATTCAAAAGAGTCCTTTTTTAAGAAGTTTGGAGACTGCTTTGTGAAACCTGAAGGTTGCCAGCAGAGACATTACAATCAGGTGTGCAACCTAGAAGAACAATAGTCCAAAAACAGACTAGATACCTGGACAAGCTCACCTGGGAATGACAGGACAGCTAATACGTTTTTTTCTTTATTCGTTCATGGGATGTGAGTGTCGATGGCAAGGCCAGCATTTGTTGCCATCCCTCACTGGCTTTGAACTGAGTGGCTTGCTTGGCCATTTCTGAGGGCAGTTAAGAGTCAACCACATTACTGTGGGTCTGGAGTCACATGTAGTAAGGATGCTGGATTTTCTTCCCCAAAGGGACACTAGTGAACCAGATGGGTTTTCAGGACAATTGACACTAGTTGCCCTGGTCACCATTGCTGAGACTAGCGTTTAATTCCACCAGCTGCCATAGTGGGATTTGAACTTGTGTCCCCCCCAGAGCATTAGCCTGGGCCTCTCGATTATTTGTCCCGTGACATTACCTCTATGCCACCATCTCCCCCTCGAGAACTGCTAAAGGGAAAATTGCAAGAAAGGAAGAAGGCGGCAGAGGCGAGCGCGCTGATCACCAAGGAATGGTTGGATGGAGCAACCATCTATCGGAGGCAATGAAGGCCAACAACTCCCGGCAGGAGACAGCAGCTGGAGTAAAGGGAAGGTAGAATGAACATGGTTCTCTTTAGCGTAGCTTGAAATGCTGATCAGACCAGCCACAAAACATCGAATCCTTCACATCGCACAATGAACAGGTCTAATCACCCAGCAAGGAGTGGAATGCATCCACACCACAAATTAATGAAGCTTTATCTTGTGCTGTGCCCTATCACTGAGATAATTTTTGATGTCTGAAGGTTTAATAAACAAGTGTTGTTGCTGTTCCCCAGCCAGCGTTCTCTACAATGCAGACTTTCCATTTGCACTAAGTTAGCAAATTGAGTATTGAGAACATTATATGCAAGATTAAGTTTTGCATTTCCTGCACTGAGTTAGTGTTCTGGCCAGTGACTTATAATTAAAGGAACAATTCTACATAGCAACACACTAATAGAGGGCCACAAGCAGCTTCAAATTTTTAAAAATTGATTTCTGTTCCTGTTTAAAATAGTTCCCATGCCAATTTTCTCCTCCCATTTCCTCTCCTGAGGCTGTTGAATCTGTCTATGGCTTTGATCCCACAATTGGTGGTCACCCTCCAACAGTTCATCCAAATCCCATTACTCATGTTTGAGCCCAGACACAGACTGTTAAACTGTGGGAGACGCTTGAGTCAAACGAATCCAGTCCTGGCCCACACATGTGCAACTTTCCATCAAGATACACCAGATAACATTCAGGAGCAGAAACACTGGCTTATTTCCCCTCCCCCCACCACCCGCAACCAGGGGCATTAAGGTCAACTGTAGAGGCCCAGCCAAAGCCAACCTTACTAAGCACAGGCAGATGATTAAACCTGGACCTTACCTGTTCAGTGTGGCTCAGGTATTCACTGAATAAGCTCACTGAGCCACTGAGGGAGCTATTTTACTCATACACATAGAAATGTGGTTTTATTTCCTACTCTCTCCTTCAGGTCTTCTGCAGACCCCATTCCCCAGGTGAAAAGACAAGTGGATAAGCAGAGAAATCTTTCCCCAGGCTTCAGCCAGTCATGACTTGATTTATTTTCCCCTGCTGCTTTCCTGTTGGGAAGGTAGTCGATTTTCTTGATCCACAACCCCCTTCCCCGCACCGCCCTCCCCCACCCCAAAAGGAACGACCAGTAAAACTTGGAAATGACTGATACTGACTGGTCTGGACTGGTTCTTGTATACATTCAAATGGAACTCCAGTTCGGGCCAGTACCAGTTATTTCCAAGTTTTTTCAGCTTTTTCCTCCTGGCCCTCCAACTCCATGGCCAGAGCTTTACCTTTGGCGTAGGCCCGACATGGCCGAAAGTAATATGGAGCTCGATGAGGTCAGGCGTGCGTCCCGATGTCATCGCGCGACATTTTGTTTGGCGGGCACGTGCCAGAGTCAGCTGTGCGCCCGCCGATAATTGAAAGGCCTATTGAGGCCATTACCGAGCTAAGCAGCTTGAAATTTTACGCTGCCCGTCCAACCCTAACGGTCGGCAGGCAGGCAAAAAGGCCAAGAGGGCCTTTACATTTTATTTAGGAAACCTCATCCACGAGTGGGACCCGGTTTCCTAAAACTAACACACATGAAATAAAACTTTATTTGGAAAACGCAAACATGTCCCATGACTGTGTCACATGAGGGGGACATGTTTCATTAAGCTTTTAATGTCGTTATTTATTTTTTTTAAAAAAGCGCTTCAATCTCCCTGAGGCAATCTCCCGTGCCTCAGGGAGATTGAAACGCTCTTTCTCGCGCAGGCACGAACTGCGCACCAGGCCCACTCTCCTCCTCCGTCCCCCTCCTCCCGCCCACACAGGTAGCGCTCAGCGTTACCCACTCACGATCCACACAGGGCAAGCCTTAATTGGCCCCACCCGCGTGACATCGCGGTGCAGAGCTGATCGCAGGCGATGGTCAGCTCCCCTGACCGCTCCCACTGAGCCTACCCGAAGAGGGAAAAATTCAGGCCTATACTTGTTGGAAGCCTCTCATAGTTATACCTATATCTTTATATGTTGTAATAAGTTAAAGCACTCTGTCTGTTATACTCTAAGCTCATTATAAGCTTCAGTAACATGGTGTTGCACCTCCCTCATTATGAGGCTCTTAGTTACAAGACTGTTCATTATAAGTCTCTCGCATCTTGAGTGCTGAAAATTGCATTGTTCTGAGATATCTCTCGTAACACACTCCCACCAATTAAATATTCAGCCCTCAGTGTCCCCTCTCCTGATCACTTTGTCACTATCCAACCTGTTACGTGTTGTACTGAGTAAGACTGACACATGCTCAACTGCAGCCAGCCATTATGGAACAACTTTATTTATACCTCCCCAACAGAGTGGGCAGCAGAGAGGGAAGTACAACAAAATGCTCGGCTATTACAGTATATTACACAACGCTCTCTACTGGAAAGGATGCTTGGGGGATGTGAGGCGAGGGCTGGGAAAGGCTCAGCTGTGAAGTGCTCCATAGTGGAACAGCTCATGAACACACTCACCATTAGGCCTTCGCGTGAATGGCCGCTTGTGTAATGACACTAGAGCGAGATGGCAGAGTCAGAACAAAGCAAGACTCAATCCCTTCAGAAAAAAGGGGGAAGGAGGAAACAAAGTAGCTGGAAATCACAAGCCTATGTTAAGTTAACTGATTGTAGCAGGGTTGGCAATGATTTGGGCAGAGGGGAGGGTTAAATCTGGTGTATGACTACCTTGGTTAATGTTTGTCAGTTTGCCACAGGGAGTCTAGACAGGAGGATCAACACCACAGGTACACTCTCTCAGCACCAACAAGCTCCCAATCTCAGCCATGGTCTGAGAACTATTAAATGGACACCAGGTGTTCCCATAACAAGGAAGAAAAGCAAAAAAAATAAATCAGATCAAACAGCGAGAGAGTAAAATAGAGGCAAACTGAGAGAAAGACAGATAATACATCAAAGAAATTCTGTCTACATCAGTCTGATGCAAAACCCTTTAGGGCTAGAGGAGAAAGGCACGATCAAAAATACGCCTGTGTGCAGTAATTCACAGAACCATCACCCAAGACAGCCGACAGTCTCTGCCTCTTATTCATGTCCCTACTTTTTTTTCTTTCGCTGAAGCCCTTATCCCTCAAATTAGCAAACGTTTCCCCCAATAAACAGGATTTCTCCTTCCCTCCCATTGACTGTGCAAGTGTTGACAAAACTGCCGTCAGATTTTACTTGGAGCAGACATGATGATGTTAGAGGATTTTCCCTGCCGGCCTTAATATTCCAATGCTAAGGCTGGGTACATGCTGCAGTCTCACTGTTTCACTGGCTGCGAATCAGTGTACTGCTTACAGATCCCACCATTCTGGGGCCAGCTGGTTTCTACAGTGCATAGACACACTGATCCAGGAGGGAGGGAGGGTGGATACCTGTCTCCAGATACTGTACGAAGGTGACAGATGAAAGCCAAACCTTGGTTTCTCAGCAGGGAATTCAGATAGAGAATGGCCCCCTCTCTCTCTCGCTCTCCCCCCACAACACCTTTGTCTCTCCAGCACTCTCCACATCACCCATGCACTGGGCACTCAACCTAAGCCACAGAGAGTCACAGAAAGAACACAGGGGGCCATCATGCAAAGGAGAAGAAACGCCAAAGATAAAAAGTACAGATAGAGAGAAAGAAAGAACAAGAATGGAGTGATGAGAAACAGAAGTCTCAATCTCACCCTGCCCTCCACCTTATCACAGATCTTCCCTGTTCTTCTTCCCACCTTCCCCACCCCCTGCCTTTCCCTTGCTGAAAACCTATTACATTTCTCATTTGGCTCAGTTCTGATCACAAACCTGAAAGGCTAACTCCGTTTCTCTCTCTACAGGTGCTGCCTGACCTGCTGAGTATTTCCAGCACTTTCTGTCTTTATTTCAGGGACAAACGTAAGATTGAGCATATTCATCCAGGGTGCGCGTGCAGACTCTCACTGTCACAAACAAGGCTTTGACCTGTTCTTGTTCTGCTCTCCATAATTGGAATTGCTGTTTGCGCTGCCACATTTCCAGTCTCCGCTAACTGTGACAGACATCAGTCTAACCCCCAAGCCAGAATTATTTGTTCCTGCTAAAGAGCAAATAACCGATTAAACATCTATACAATTTAAGAATACTTTGGAGTAATTGCTGTAACAAAGGAGACATGCTGTCGAAGCGTTTTGTCTTTCACTCATCAGGACAGATGCAAGAATGCCAAATTTCAAAGGGAGCAACAATTTATACTGCATGTCTCTTTCTCAACAGTATTCAGGTTCTGTTTTATCAAGTGGCTTTGAAGTAATTCAGAAGGTATGTTGTGCCTCATCTCAGATTGAATTCCTGTTTGCACTGGTTTGGATATTTAAAAACCTCAATCTGTGCACCTCGTGGACACAGACAACCATATTATTAGTTTTGAGCTTATACCTACAAGATACAATAATTTTTATTTATTCGTGGGATGTAGGCATCACCAGGCCAGCATTTATCCCTAATTACTCTTGTTCGGAGGGCATTTAAGAGTCAACCACATTGCTGTGGGTCTGGAGTCACATGTAAGGACGGTACCTGGTAAGGACGCCAGATTTCCTTCCCTAAAGGACATTAGTAAACCAGGCGGGTTTATAAAACAATCTACAATGGTCTCCATTAGACTTTTTAATTCCGGACTCTTATTGAATTCAAATTCCACCATCTGCCATGGCGGGATTCAAACCTGGGTCCCCAGAGCATTACCCTGGGTCTCTGGGTTACTAGTCCATTGACAATACCACAATAGGTCGCTGCCTCCCCAAGGTGTTCCTCCTCTCCCCTTGCCCCTTCAAGACGCTCGCTTCCTGGGGTATAGGTGCACAGATGTCAGGCACCTGGCTACATTTCTTCAAAATACCCACTCTTCAGAGCAATGGACCACAAGTCTGAGCAGACTGTTTGGCCATGGGGTGATCACTGCTGCCTCCCAATCTTGTTATAGCCCCACGCCCACCTCTACCAATGTGCAATCACTGCTAATGACCAAGAGCAGGAATGTTGGCTGATTTTCCCCTTACCATACGCAGGGACGCTGACCCCAATTGTTCTGCCTTTCCTACAACTCCAGCTCAGCAGGAACTAGGGGGGTCCTGAGAAATTGAGCGCCAATGCCGCACGGTGCACTTAATAACGGAGCCTTTGCAAGGAGCTTTAGGTATTTTAAATAGGTGAGCCATTGAAATAGGCTGCCACACTACACGGTGCAAAATGACCCTTGACCAGGCGCAGGGAGTGAGAAAGATCCAACTGCAGGGAGGAGGGAATATGCACTGGGAAGTGACAGAGTGGGAGCAGAGAATTAGCACAGGCTGAGAATGAGAGGTGTGAAGAGTTGCTGAGCCTGTGTTTAATCTCGTGGATTATGTTCCCCATCCCCACCTCGGAGCCAGAACAGCAGCTCAGTCAGCTCAGCTCATCCTCCAAACTGACACAGAAGTCGGGATGGTGGGGAGGGAACAGACTGTGATAAATTACTGCAGAGATGTTAATGCAACAACAGGCAGTCAGCAGAACAATCAGCCCCTTGCTGTGTGGAATTTATAGCTCTGGGCAGCCAAAAGGTAGTGAGCTGTAATCCTTTCACTGAGTGTCTCTACGTTTTGGGGGGAGGGGGTTGTTTGGGGAGGGAATATCAGGGGTGAGGGGGTGATGAGGTTAAGGGGGTGGGGGGGATGCGGTAATCTCTAATTCAGCGAATGAGAGGAGACGCCAATGTGGTAACCAAACCAGAGCAGAGCAGTCATGTCAATCAAGAATGTGTACAAAGAGAACGAAAGAGAGAGAAGGCCCCAGTGCCCCCTCCACCCCACAGGACCACCCCTGGCACCGCCCCAGGCCCACCCCCGGCGCTGCCCCAGTGCCCCCCCCCCAACAGGGCCACCCCCACACCGCCCCAGGCCCACCCCAGGACCAACCCCCGGTGCTGCTCCAGGGCCACCCCCAGCGCTGCCCCAGGCCCACCCCAGGACCACCCTCGGCGCTGCCCCAGAGCAAGACCTTCAAGGTTTTTGCAAGCCTCTGAGTAACCAGTGCCTCTGCCTGTTTGGATTCATAGGAATATAGGAGCAGGAGTTACTCAAACTCAAGAGTAAACCCATTCAGCCCATCAAGCCTGCTCTACCATTCAATACGGTCATGGCTGATCATCTACTTCTTGCCTTTTTCCCACACTATCCCCATATCCTTTTATCTCATTGGTATTTAGAAATCTGTCAATCTCTGCTTTAGTGACTGAGCTTCCACAGCCCTCTGAGGTAGAGAATTCCAAAGATTCACAGCTCTGAGTAAAAGGTTTTCTCCTCATATCAGTCCTAAGTGGCTTCCCCCTTATTTTGAAATCATGTCCCCTGGTTCTAGACTCCCCAACCAGGGGAAACATCTTACCTGCATTTATCCCATCTATTTCTTTAAGTATTTTGTAGGTTTCAATGAAATCACCTCTCATTCTTCGAGACACTTGAGAATACAGGCCCAATTTCCCCAATCTCTCGTCATAGGACAGTCCCGCCATTCCGGGAACAAGTCTGGTGAGCCTTCGTTGCACTCCCTCTATGCCAATAATATCCTTCCTAAGGTAAGGGGACCAAAACTGCGCACAGTACTCCAGGTGCAGCCTAACCAAGGTTCTATACAATTGAAGCAAGACTTCACTACTCCTGTACTCAAATCCTCTTGCAATAAAGGCTAACATTTCATTAGCCTTCCTACTTGCCTGCTGCATCTGCATGTCAGCTTTCAGTGACTTATTGATGAGGACACCCAGGTCCCTTTGTACATCTACACGTTCTAATCTCTTACCACTAAAGATATACCCTTCACATCTGTTCCTCCTATGGATAACCTCACATTTTCCACATCATATTCCATCTGCCATGTTCTTGCATGTCTAAGTCTGTCCAATCCCCTTGAAACCACCTTGCTGTGCTAAATATGCAGCAGACCAGTGTTTAGAAGATGAAATAAAATATCTGGAAGTGTTCGATAAACAGCTCAGCCTTTTGAAAACAAGACAGGTTTTGAGCCGTCTGAGATATTGCCGACAGTCATGGCACTCAAGCTGTGGGGAGCACACAATGGAGAGCGCCCAGTTTTCTCAAACTCAAGAGTAAACCCGATAACAGTTATCACATTCTTCTCCTCCTGCTCTCTGATGGAGCCACGGGGTAATACAGAGTTACTGACCTACAGGCATCTTGCTGAACAGCCTATTGTTTACCCGTGAGATTGGACAGCAGGTGAGACAGTGGAAAACATCAGCATTGACCTTGTCCTCAAATAACATCCATGCAGGAACAGGTTTAGACAGGATCATCTGAGCCCGAGCTGAAGGGGGGGGGGGGGGGGTGCCCTCGGCTCACTTCCTCCACTCCAGCTGGGGCCCCAATGTCAATTTTCCTGCTAATTCCTTTGCTGTGAACAACTAACTCAACGGAGATCCAGAGGAGGCAGTGCAGGAGAACTCCACAAGCAACGGCAGTGAACAAAAGGTTCTTTGCAGTTTCATGTTTAAACACCCTGTGGGAAGCATTTAGCATGTCCTGACATTCCACTGTCCGCTATTTAAATGGAGGGTGAACCCTTTTATTTTAAAATAACAGAATACAAGGACATCGTAATCAAACCTGGATCCACGAACATTATCTCAGTAATTTGTAAATTCTCAATATGTTTAACATCTGGATGAATCTTGTTGAGTCCTGTCAGCTGTTCATCGTGAATCCCACTGACTAGATCCTTGCTGTAAACTTTACACTGCTCATGTCCATCAGAGCGATGATGTTCATTGATGTAACAAGGCGCTTGTGAATCTGACATATCCTGCTTGTGGGTTTTATTGCTGGTCCTGTTGCTTCAGTTTGAGCACAAAGGGCAAGTGCCACAGAAAGAGCTGGTCTTCAACTCTCGCATAGAGGAAGCAGGGATTCATCCAGAGGTTTATAAATACCACCCCCACTGCCCCAACCCAAAATCCCAGTCTAAAACTGAGGTGCAATGCAAGACACTTAAAAAGCTTATCACCAATCAACGTTCAGAAACCACAAATGGAGGACACAATCACTCAAGACCAAACACTCCACACACCCTGGGCACAGCTGTGCTGACACATGGCAAGTTTTCTAGTAAGGTCTATTTGAGTTAAATGGGGTCGGCCTTTCAAAGGAGCGGGGGATCAGGACCCGGTGTGGGTGGGATTGGAAAATCGCGGACCCGGAGGTCATCTCAGTATCCTGACACCTCTTGGACAGTTTGCAATTTTCAGAGGGCTGGCGGAGGGAATAGCAAGCTACTTGCTGCCAGTTAATAAGGAGCCTGTCCATAACACATTCAAATTTTTAAACTTAATTTCAGCGAATCCGAGCCATCAGGTCTACATTAGCTTTCGGGCTCACCGCAGGACCAATTAAAGTTATTCTCTGTCTTTGTTTTTCTATCTGTTTCATCTGGCTGGTACCTTTGGACCTTCATTTTCCTTCATGCCCCCTTCCAACCCCACCAATGCTGCTGATCCTCTAAGGAAATGACTGCTCTCTTCAACAAGGCAGTCCCCAATATGGCTGCTATTTACCTTTGCCGCTGGCAGCTCTCACCTCCTGTAGGCACTCTTCTAATTGGGCAGCAAGCCGACCTCCTGGCCAATTAGACTATTTGAATTTTAAAACTGTATCACAAGAGCGACGCAGCTCAGGTTTCAGGTCAGGACCTGGAATTCATCTGGGTGCCAGGTTCCCAACCCCACTTTGAAAATCCAGTCCATGGTGTGGGACAACTGTCCTATTTGTGCTGATTTAACGTTAACCCACACGGTGCCCGGTGTGTGCTGCGCAGGTCCGGTGTGTGTGCTGCGCAGGTCCGGTGTGTGTGCTGCGCAGGTCCGGTGTGTGTGCTGCGCAGGTCCGGTGTGTGTGCTGCGCAGGTCCGGTGTGTGTGCTGCGCAGGTCCGGTGTGTGTGCTGCGCAGGTCCGGTGTGTGTGCTGCGCAGGTCCGGTGTGTGTGCTGCGCAGGTCCGGTGTGTGTGCTGCGCAGGTCCGGTGTGTGTGCTGCGCAGGTCCGGTGTGTGTGCTGCGCAGGTCCGGTGTGTGTGCTGCGCAGGTCCGGTGTGTGTGCTGCGCAGGTCCGGTGTGTGTGCTGCGCAGGTCCGGTGTGTGTGCTGCGCAGGTCCGGTGTGTACGGAGTAAGTACATATTCAGAGCTTCACAGTGGCTGTTCCTTTGCAGGAATTCTTCCTGCAGCCATTAGCCATGTAGTTCTTGTGAGGAGAAAGGATTTGGGTTATAGTTCCTTCTACACAGAACCACACTGTCTCCCATCCCCCCAGAACCACACTGCCTCCCATCCCCGCAGAACCACACTGCCTCCCATCCCCGCAGAACCACACTGCCTCCCATCCCCGCAGAACCACACTGCCTCCCATCCCCGCAGAACCACACTGCCTCCCATCCCCGCAGAACCACACTGCCTCCCATCCCCGCAGAACCACACTGCCTCCCATCCCCGCAGAACCACACTGCCTCCCATCCCCGCAGAACCACACTGTCTCCCATCCCCGCAGAACCACACTGTCTCCCATCCCCAGAACCACACTGCCTCCCATCCCCGCAGAACCACACTGCCTCCCATCCCCGCAGAACCACACTGTCTCCCATCCCCCCAGAACCACACTGTCTCCCATCCCCGCAGAACCACACTGCCTCCCATCCCCGCAGAACCACACTGCCTCCCATCCCCGCAGAACCACACTGCCTCCCATCCCCGCAGAACCACACTGCCTCCCATCCCCGCAGAACCACACTGCCTCCCATCCCCGCAGAACCACACTGTCTCCCATCCCCGCAGAACCACACTGTCTCCCATCCCCAGAACCACACTGCCTCCCATCCCCGCAGAACCACACTGCCTCCCATCCCCGCAGAACCACACTGTCTCCCATCCCCCCAGAACCACACTGTCTCCCATCCCCGCAGAACCACACTGCCTCCCATCCCCGCAGAACCACACTGTCTCCCATCCCCGCAGAACCACACTGTCTCCCATCCCCCCAGAACCCCACTATCTCCCATCCCCGCAGAACCACACTGTCTCCGGTCCACATTAGAAACTCCACCCCCCCCCCACCAAAAAAAAAGCAGCCCTGGACACTAAGCAGAGTCATGAAATCAGGCAGGCCTGGCTCCACACCCAATCTTCAGCCAACTCATGACTCATTGAGTGACTGAAGGTACTTGTGATCGATAATAATCTATAAATGAGATACACAGCCAGAGATGCAGCTGTCACCCTCATAACCCATGTAGTGAGTGATCAGTCACCTCTGAGGCCTGCACTCAAAACTCTTCAGCACTACACCATGCACAAGGTTAAAGGGCATCACCCTGCACTGTTTGAAAGATCAAATCTCCTGGTTGTTTCCTGTGTTGTGACAGATACATTCTCCCATTAGAATTTCCTCCTTTGTGGTTCCGAGCAGCTGAAGCAGAGGCCTCTGTGACTCAGGGTCCATTGGCTGGAGGCATGACCATCTGCTGAATCTGTTTCCAAACCAAATCATAGCTCAGCAATGTCCTTCCAGTAAAAGGCAGGGATGTGCCATGTTACAAACGTTTTACTGGTTCAGAATTGAACCGCTACACTCACACTGCAATCCTCCATTTTAAGGTTTAAAGTGGGAGGGGCCTGGCAATTCTGGGACATGGCAAGGTGATGCTGCTGAAGATGATAGGACAGTGGACACATGCCACATCTGCCCAGTTTGCCTCTGAAGTTCACAAAGGAGAAATAATGAGCATTCCAGCTGTTCCAAAGTTCACACTGAGGACAGAGCTGTGGCTGATTCCACAATCAACCCATTGATCCTACACCAGAATTCAGCACACATATTAACAGCCACTTCGTTTGTAGTTTAAATGTAGAAAACCATCTCTTCACCCAGAGATACAAGAAAAACCCACACCAGGCCAGAGGTTAACAGAGATGGTCAAATTGAGGCCTGGGGTAGATTTTTAGAAAGGTCATAAAAAGAGAAGAGGGAGGTGGAGAGGTGAGGAGGTTTACGGAGAGAATTCTACTCATTGGTCACAGGCAGACATTATTGTTCGTGCCCCTTTAAAAAGGGGGAAATGTTTATTTGATTCATTTTATTTTGATTGATGACAAGTGCCATTCTAATTGGCAATTCTGAAGCTGTACCCATGCCACCATGGGAACCATAGAGGTTAGAGGTTATCACATAAAACGAAAATGCTTTTGCACCCGCTCATAATTTAGGCTGCCATTATATTACAGACTGGCCCAGTCAACAGACTCCAGTTATACTGCTGCCTACTCCTTGGCAGAAGTCGCAATGAGTTCAGTGACAAAAGTATATGCACGGTAACACATTCACTCCCCAGTAAGAAATTTGTGACAAATTGGACAGTGTCATTTTTCTCATAACTGCAAAAAGAGCGTGACATATGGTCATGAAGCCCCGCAGGGGTTTAATAACCCAACCCATCTGTGCAGTTTTAAGGTTGGACTTCAAAGAGATTACACTATCCCCAGATCCAAGTTCAAGTGGTGTGAGACTGCCTACCAGAGTCTCACTCCTCCTGCATTAAGATACGTGGAAGTCAGGTAGCTGGACTATACTCCCAGAGTTATACTGCCACAGGTCTAAAGCCACTTTCTCCTCAAAGTAAATAACAGCAACTTATACAAAAAGTTCAATATGTTTCTAACCCTCATCATCATTGGAACATGCAAACATAGGGACAGGAGGAGGCCATTTACCCCTTGGAGCCTATTCCACCATTGAGTGAGATCATGGCTGTTCTGCAACCTAACTCCAAATACCTGCTTTTCCCCAAATGTCTTAATGCAGAGGGGGGGATCTATGGCCCCCCAGGCCTCATCCAGGCTGCAGGAGCGTTTGATCTGGCCTGCAGCTCCCAGCTACTGCAGGGGATCCAATGATCACAGGAAGTAGTTTCAGGCAAGTTAACCAATGATTGGTGGCCGCCAGCAGGGGTGCGGCCGAGAGAGGAGGAGAGCAAATGTGGAGAAGAACTGGGAGCAGCACAATTGTCAGTAAATCTTCACAGTCATGTTTAACAATCCAGTTGGCAAGAGCAGTTATACTGATGGATTCAAGCCTGTTGTTTGGACTTCTTTAGGGTGTCAGCGAAAGATAATAAACAGGCAAACACGAAGGAGATGTCTCTCCCTCTTTAGGTGTCAGCTGTGGCTCAGTGGGCGGTACTCGCCTCTGAACGGGAAGATCATGGAGTCAAACTCCACTCCCGAGACTTGGGCACAACGTCTATGCTGATGCTCTATCGCAGCATTGAGGAAGTGTGGAAGAAGCCAGTTTGCAGAGAAGATCTTAAATTGAGGTCCCATTTGCTCTCTGGGGTGGAAGTAAAAGATCCCATAGCACCATTTTAAAGGAAAAGTAGCTATTCCTGACCAATATCTATCCTTTAATCGACATCACTAAAACAGGTTATCTAATCATTATCGCCTTGCTGTTTGTGACCTTGCTGCGTGCAAATTGGCTGACTTGTTTCCTACATTATAATTTCATTAGCTGTAAAGCATTTCAGGATGTCCCGAGGTCATGCAGGTCATTGTATAAATGCAAGTTTTTTTTTAAAAATGTAAACATCACAAGATTCAGAGAACCAATTGCAGCCTTGACCCACGAGACTGCGAGTTGGTCAATCTGCCGTTGTTGCAAGGTCACTTGTGTAGAGAATGTAAATGCAGGAAGTGAAGTTCACTGGTATAGTGTTTTGAAAAGTGCAATGTATATGTTTTGTTCATTTAAAAGTTACCATAGAGAATTATACCAGCAGGGGGAGTCTGAAAAAGCTTTTTGAATAAAAGGAGCCATCTTGCCCATGCACTTTTTTAAGTCAGGGCTGTCTCTGACTGTTTCTGGTCCCAAGAGCTTCACAATTGACATGGAGACTCAAGAATGCAAACTGATGAGCCAGCACACTGACAAAGACAGACGCCCAACAGCTAATGTAGAAAGGGGGAAAGCAAGGTAAAGGCACTCGATTTTGCAATTGGAGTGAGATGCCATTTACGTGAAGCAAATGATGGAGCGGTGTTAATCGACCAGTAAATTGTAGAGATTCACAATTCACACAGTATTCGCTGGCCAATGTGCGCATTAATGGGCATGTACCTCATTAGCCATCATTAGTTTTCTAGCAAGACCCAGCCTAATATATACATTATTAAAGTGCTTCCCCAGAATGTGAAAAAAAGTACTTCCCCACTCTAGATTTTCCTTCCCCTATATTAATTAATCAATCCTCCATCCCATTATCTCAGTTCCTTCGCCTCCGTTGCATCTGTTCTGATGATGCTACCTTCAAAAACAGTTCCTCTGACATGTCCTCCTTCTTCCTTAACCGGGGTTTTCCACCCACGGTCGTTGACAGGGCCCTCAACCATGTCCAGCCCATCTCCCGCGCATCTGCCCTCATGCCTTCTCCTCCCTCCCAGAAACATGATAGGGTCCCCCTTGTCCTCACTTATCACCCCACCAGCCTCCACATTCAAAGGATCATCCTCCGCCATTTCCGCCAACTCCAGCATGATGCCACCACCAAACACATCTTCCCTTCACCCCCCCCCGGCAGCATTCCGTAGGGATCGTTCCCTCCGGGACACCCTGGTCCACTCCTCCATCACTCCCTACTCCTCAACCCCCACCTATGGCACCGTCCCATGCCCACGCAAAAGATGCAACACCTGCCCCTTCACCTCCTCTCTCCTCACCGTCCAAGGGCCCAAACACTCCTTTCAAGTGAAGCAGCATTTCACTTGCATTTCCCCTAACTTAGTCTACTGCATTTGTTGCTCCCAATGCGGTCTCCTCTACATTGGAGAGACCAAACGTAAACTGGGCGACCGCTTTGCAGAACACCTGCGGTCTGTCCGCAAGAAAGACCCAAACCTCCCTGTCGCTTGCCATTTTAACCACCACCCTGCTCTCTTGCCCACATCTCTGTCCTTGGCTTGCTGCATTGTTCCAGTGAAGCCCAACGCAAACTGGAGGAACAGCACCTCATCTTCCGACAAACACTTTACAGCCTTCCGGACTGAATATTGAATTCAACAACTTTAGATCTTGAACTCCCTCCTCCATCCCCACCCCCTTTCCGTTTATTCCCCCGCCCTTTTGTTTTTTCCAATAATTTATATAGATTTTTCTTTTCCCACCTATTTCCATTATTTTAAAATCTATACCTTTAATGCCCTGTTAGTCTTTCCACCCCACCCGCACTAGAGCTGTACTTTGAGTGTCCTGCCATCCATTCTTAATTAGCACATTCGTTTAGATAATATCACCACTTTCAACACCTCTTTGTTCCTTTGTCTGTGACATCTTTTGATTATCTGCTCCTATCACTGCTTGCTTGTCCCTACAACCACCCCCGCCCCCAACTTCTCTCCCCTCTTCCCCACCCCCCACCTTAAACCAGCTTATATTTCACCCCTCTCCTAATATTACTCAGTTCTGTTGAAGGGTCATGAGGACTCAAAACGTCAACTCTTTTCTTCTCCGCCGATGCTGCCAGACCTGCTGAGTTTTTCCAGGTAATTCTGTTTTTGTTTTTAATTAATCAATTGACTGTTTCAACAAGGAGCTGGGCAGATATCTGATGATGAGAAGGATGGTGAGGTAAGGCAACAAGAAGAGGATCAAATGTCTCACAAGAACACAAGGGCTCAGGTTCTGCTGGAGCTGTGGAATGCAACCAGGCAGGCTTAAGTAATATAAGTAATGTCAGATCCATAACCTGGAGCTTTCACCTCATAGCCTCGGGACAATACTGTTGAATACAACCAAGGATTATTCATTTCCCTCAGGAGACACAAAAAGACTGTGCTGGTGTGGCGAAGAGGACTAGTCCTTCTAAATGATTTCAAGTGAACCCTGGGAGAGACACAAATGGAGCTTCACAATTCATTTTGTGTCACCCTCCTCGTTGAGAAGCACTCTCAACTCTTCCGTCAGAAGCTTGTGGGTTTAAGCCCCACTCCAGGATGTCAGCACATAATCTAGATTGGCACTTTGCAGCACTGAGGGAGCGCTGCATTGTCGGAAGTGTCATCCTTTGGAGGAAACAGTAAACCCATCCCACTTCACTATTTAAAGATCAGACAATTCATCTTAGAGCTCTCACCACTGCGACCCCCAATGACCCCCCCAGCTGAAAGGATTCCCTGAAAATATCAAAGAATCATAGAGTCATTACGGCACAGAAGGAGGCCATTCAGCTCATCAAGTCCATGCTGGCTCTTTGTTACCTATGGTTGGTACCTTTCATCCAATGTGTTTTCCATTTCTAGGTTTCACTTTGAATTCCCACTATTTTAAGCTTTAATGTCTTTAAACCCTTACCCCAAAAAAATGATTGCCTGATTATTCAAATATTCGCTGTTTTTGGGATCTTGCCATGTGAAAATTGGTTGCTACATCTGCTGATAAAATAAAGGCAAGTGCACTTCTGTTTTGAGGCATTTGTGATGTTTTTCACTGATGTACTGGGTGTAATATGAACAGAAGGCTTTCTTTCCTTTCCTCGTTCACTCTGTGCTGTCTCCCCTCCAGTGCCTCAAGCCTGAAGATTTCCCATTGGTGAAATGGGCCAGGAGTTTAAATTTTAACTGAGAAACTAATGACACAAAAATACAGGTCTCTGGTGCCAACAGGTCTCTGAAGGTTTCCTATTAAAGAACTGCGTACCCTGAAGTGTATTGGGCATCCACTGTCAACCCACATACCAGTGTGAGAACACCTTTAAAGAAAGACTTGCATTTCTATAGCATTGCTGAAAAAAGAGACATTTTTGTAAAAGCTTTTCGTCTTGCACTCATCAGGACAATTTGTAAGGGAAAAATGAGTTATACTGTATGAGAAGAGAGTACTGATTGGTTTCAAGTGGATGCTGATTGGTAGAGACGTTGCCTTGCAGAATGCACTAGTTGATGGTGACTGACAGTTAACTGCCAAGCATTGTTTTAAAGTTAAACCAGACAGCATGACTCTGATTGGTCAAGGCATTTTCCTGAGGAATAGCAATACTGAAGTTCTGTACTACCAAATGACTAGTTCTATTGCACTTTCATGATCTCAAGACCTCCTGAAGCCCTTTACAACCAATGAGGTATTTTTTGTGTGTGGTCATGGTCGTAATGTAGGGTCAAATATTTGCACACTGCAAGCTCCCACCTTTAGAGAAACAGTGTTAATGATCCGGGTCAATGACCTTTCATGAGAACTGATGAAAAACCATTGACCGGAAACATTAACTCTGTTTCCCTCTTCATTGATGTCCTGTTGAGTATTTCTTCCATTTTCTGTTTCTTTATTTCATATTTCCAGCATCTGCAGTATTTTGTGTTTGTGTCTCACCTTTAGACTCTAGACTTCATTCAGAATGGGTTGAAAACGTTCAGGTTCCATTCTGTCTAAGCTGGTGAATGGAGAGTTTCCATTTTCTATTCTGGTCACATCTGGAGGAGGTTCATAACCCATTTTGATCACAGCATAGGCAGGGACCACCACTCAATGCAAACTTGGACCCAAACTCCAAGCACAACAGTAAACAGACACCTCCTCTTATCCCTCATTCCACCAACATAAACGAATGATACTCTGAGTTTTGTTGCTGACCTGTGTGGGTCTTCAACACATAACCCCACCCCCAATCTGTCATATAACCTCCCTATACCAGCAGCCAGGTTATTGAAGCTGTGTTTCCGGTTTCTGAGCAATGTGCAAATCACCCTGTGTGCTGCTGTTTGAGGTTTGCTGCCAAATTCTGCACAGCAAGGTCCCAGAAACGGCTGCAAGATAAAATGAGCAAATCATCTTTTCGTATTTATGTTGCTTGAATATTGGCCAAGACTCAGGAGAGAGCTTCCCTTCTCTTCTTTGAGTCGCACCCTGGGATCTTCGCATCCACCCGAGAGGGCATAGAGGCTTCAGTTCACCCTCAAAAAGACAGCATCTCCAACAGTGCAGCACTCCCTCAGTCCCGCACTGGCGTGTCAGCCTAGGCTATGTGCTTGCTTCAGGAGTAGGGCTTGAACCCATTGCCTTTATGACTAACATGGTGATTTTATTGCTGATAGTTTTGCCAGACCACTGGCGACACTCAGGAGTCCCGACTTTTTCACAACGTCTTTTAACCGCCTGCTGATCCCACACGAACTTTCAAGACTCCTCCGATTTTAAATTTCCATTTAAGCCGCAAAAATTGAATCTTAAAGTTCCAGGACGGTGGTCACAATTATTAACAACACACAGCAGGAGGCAGAAGTATCTGGGCTCAGACAATGATTAATTAGCAGTTTTTAAAACGAGAGCACAGGGTACAAAGGAGGGAGACAAACAGACACCGATACATTCACTGGCATCTGCATTTCTAATCTTAGGAACGGGAATGACCCTGAAAAGCGCATTTCACAACTCTGCTAGTGTTACTCAAAGTCACAATTCATTACAAAGCACCATGTACCCTCCAAGTGAAACTCACCCTCTCAGCTCCCCAGCCCACAGTGAGAGAGGCTCCCCATCCAAGAAGGAACCCCATAAAGCTGAGCTTCCCTCTGCTCCCCATCCCACCTCCTCCGCCCCCCGCCCCCCACCACCCACCATCACCCCCCCAACCATCTCTCCCAACCCACCCGAGCAATGAATGAAAGAATTAAAAACAAAACCAGATTCCAACATCTGCTACACATTTCACTTTAAATTAATCAAATCTAATTGAATTTAAAAGAATCCTGCTTTCCTGTAACTAGACCTGCCTGAATTCAGCCTTCACATTCACTCCATCATCTCTCAATGTTGTTTCTTTTCTGATCTCTGCTGTTTTTAAAAAAAAAAAATTCTTCATGATTCGTCATTTTCTTTAATTGAATTCTCATTCTTCCCGACTTCCCATTTCATTCTTACCCCATCCCTCACCCCAAGACATTTCTGTTACCTTAAACGGAGTACTAGTTTTTGGAAAGCCTGACTCTGTTATCCCCCTGCCAAGGGGTTTACAGGCACAGAGCACAAAGTTTCACTTTACTGATGGCTCCAATTCCCCGGCTTGTGCTGCATTTGTTCAGTAACCTCATCCAGGCAGCAGCCCCACGGGTTAGGAAGGGGGAATACTGGACACGGCTCCTGCTCCTGATCACTATCAAGGGACCAGCAGCTGGAAGTGACTGTGTAGGAATATTCTCCCCCCACCCCCACCGACAGCTCACCTCAATTTACCTGCCATTTCTATTACAGCTTAAAGAACAACCTCAACAGCAAGAGACAAACTGGTCAACATTGTCCTGGGAACACATCCCAATGGGAGGCAGCACCTTCAAACTGGGGAGGCAGGTGGAGAGAGAGAGAGAGATTTAATCAATCCTTTACTAGTCTCCAGCTAGTCTGAGCTCACACTGCTTCAGAATGAGCCCATGTTTTCAGAAGAGGATTGAAGATGGAGGAAAGGAAACCGAGCAGGAGAAAACCATGAGGACAGAGAGGAAGTGTTCCAATCTCATCCTGAAACAGGGAATTCTGATGGACAGTCTCCCTCCCCAGCACTGCCTTAACCTTTTTATTCCCCTCTCTCCTACGCTTGCACGGCCTCACTCAACTGTCTAAATCCTTCATTCACTCTCCCACTCATTTTCACCCTCACCCACACATACTTACCCCACTCTTCTCTTACCCACCCACTCCCTCTCTCACTATCTCTCACACACTCCCTCTCTCATCCTCTCCCTCTCACCCTCAGGCACTCCCTCATCCTCTCTCTCTCTCACTCCCTTACAGCATTACCGTTACAACATTCAGGCTTGGGCTCACGCCACACAAGTGCCAGGCAATGATGGTCTTCAACAAGAAAGCATCTAACCATCACCCCTTGATGTTCAATGGCATTACCATTGCTGAACCCCCCACTATCAACATCCTGCGGGTTACCACTGAACAAAAACTGAACTGGACTAGCCATATAAATACTGTGGCTACAAGAGCAGGTCAGAGGCTAGGAATCCTATGGTGAGTAACTCCCATCCTGACTCCCCAAAGCCACCATCTACAAGGCACAAGTCAAGAGTGAGATAGAACACTCTTCACTTGCCTGGATGAGTGCAGCTCCAACAACACTCAAGAAGCACAACACCATCCAGGACAAAGCAGCCCATTTGATTGGCACAACATCCACAAACATTCACTCCCTTCACTATGGATGCACAGTAGCAGCAGTGTGTACCGTCTACAAGATGCACTGCAGGAATTCACCAAGGCTCCTTAGACAGCATCTTCCAAACCTCCACGACCACTACCATCTAGAAGGACAAAGAGCAGATAGGTGGGGAAACCACCCACCTGCAAGTTCCCCTCCAAGTCACTCACCATCCTGACTTGGAAGTATATTGCTGTTCCCTCAGTGTCACTGGGTCAAAATCCTGGAACTCCCTTCCTAACAGCACTGTGTATGTACCTACACCATATGGGCTGCAGCGGCTCAAGAAGGCAGCTCACCACCATCTCAAGGGCAACTAGGGATGGGTAATAAACACTGACCTAACCAGCGATGCCCACGCCCTGTGAAAGAATAAAAACCACCCTCCCTCAATCACCCACCTTCCCCCCTCTCTCTCACTCACCCTCCCTTTCCCTCCCCCTCTCTCTCGCTCAGCCACCCAGTCTCTACCTCACCCACCCTCCCAATCTCTCTCACTCTCTGTCTGTCTACCCCTCACTCTCTTCCACCCCCCTCTCAGTCTACCTCTCTCTTCACCCTTCACTCTCTCACATCCTCCTTCTGTCTCTCATTCCCTCCCTCCCTCTGCCTCACCCACTCTCTGTCTCACTCCCTCCCTCCCTCTGCCTCACCCACTCTCTGTCTCACTCCCTCCCTCCCTCTGCCTCACCCACTCTCTGTCTCACTCCCTCCCTCCCTCTGCCTCACCCACTCTGTCTCACTCCCTCCCTCTCTCTGCCTCACCCACTCTCTGTCTCTCACTCCCTCCCTCCCTCTGCCTCAGCCACACTCTGTCTCCCTCCCTCCCTCTGCCTCAGCCACTCTCTGTCTCTCCCTCCCTCCCTCCCTCTGCCTCACCCACTCTGTCTCTCCCTCCCTCCCTCCCTCTGCCTCACCCACTCTCTGTCTCTCCCTCCCTCCCTCCCTCTGCCTCACCCACTCTCTGTCTCTCCCTCCCTCCCTCCCTCTGCCTCACCCACTCTCTGTCTCTCCCTCCCTCCCTCTGCCTCACCCACTCTCTGTCTCTCCCTCCCTCCCTCCCTCTGCCTCACCCACTCTGTCTCTCCCTCCCTCCCTCCCTCCCTCTGCCTCACCCACTCTCTGTCTCTCCCTCCCTCCTTCCCTCTGCCTCACCCATTCTCTGTCTCTCCCTCCCTCCCTCCCTCTGCCTCACCCACTCTCTGTCTCTCTCTCCCTCCCTCTGCCTCACCCACTCTCTGTCTCTC